>NC_138755.1:7500-498118 GCF_965113315.1 Podarcis vaucheri
GTGGAAAGTGTGGGTGTGAAAAGCCAGTCGTCGAAAAAATCAGCTGGCATGGGTTTTTGGGGGAAGAGTGCATGAAACTCGTCCTTGAGATAGCTCTCTTCCAGGGCATAGTCCGGTACCCATCTGTTGGCACTAGCCGGGGTACCCTCCCTGGCGAGGAAATATTCTACCCCCTCTTCCCCCCACCTGGAGTCCAAAATCTCCGTGACCTCGTTGATTGGTGTCACCCTCTGTGACTCCCCTCGCTTAGGTGATTTTCTGCTTGGGGCTGGTGCTGACCCTTGTGCCTGAAACCTGTGTGGTGCCTTGTAGGGTGTGAGCACCGACCTATGAAAGACCGGGTGCATCCTGGAACCCTCCGGAAGCGCCAACCTGAAAGCTACTGGATTGATTTGTGCCTCCACTTGGTAAGGCCCCAACTGCTTGTGTCCTAGCTTCTGTTTGGCTAACGATTTGGCCGGCACTGCCTGGGCCGCTAGCCATACCCAGTCCCCCACCTGGATGTCTTCCCCTACCCTCCTGTGCTTGTCTGCCTGCACTTTGTAGGCATGTTTGGCTAGTTCCAAATGCCTCCTGAGCTGCTCATGTACCTCCTGTAACTCTGCTGCCAAGTGCTCAGCTCCCCCTCGTGACTCCCCCTCCCCCGTCTTCTCAAACCCCGGGAAGGTTCTGGGATGCCGCCCATTGTTGGCGAAGAACGGTGTCACCCCTGTGGACCCGTGCTTCGTGTTGTTGTAGGCAAACTCGGCCAGCGGCAGGTAGTCCACCCAGGTCGAGGGCTGTTGATTCGCGTAGCATCGTAGATACTGCTGCATGATGGCGTTGACCCTCTCCGCCTGCCCGTTGGTCTGCGGGTGTCGCGCCGACGCTAAGTTGATCTTGACGTTCAGGATGCCCAGGAGCTTCCACCAGAAACTCGAGATGAACTGGCGCCCCCTGTCAGACAGGATGGACCGTGGCAAGCCGTGAACCCTGAACACGTGGTCTATGAACAGCTTGGCAGTTTGTTCCGCCGTGGCTACCTTCGCGCATGGGATGAAGTGCGCCATATTGGTGAACAGGTCTACGACCACTAGAACCGCTGTCTTGCCTCGCGAGCTGGGCAGATCCGTGACAAAGTCCAGGGCCACCTGCTCCCATGGTTCGAACGGCGTCTGTAGCGGTTCCAGCAGTCCCGCCGGTTTCCTGTGCACTGGTTTGGCTCTTTGGCACGTGTCACACCTGGCGACGTAATCTGCGACCTCCCCTCGCATCTGGGGCCACCAAAAGTCTCTGGCCACCAATTCCGCCGTCTTTTCCTTGCCAAAGTGTCCGGCACTGGGCGCGTCGTGCAACTGCTGCAGGACTTTCGCGCGGAGGTCATCTCCCGGCACGTAGAGCGCCCCTTTGCGGGTGAGCAGTCCGTCACGTATCTGGAACTCGTCGTCCTTCGCTGTGCCCCTTCGCACCTCCTCCATCTTGGATTGCGCGAATGGATCCGTCTGTAGCGCTTGACGCACCGCGTCCAGGTCGACGGTGGCTGCAGAGCACGTCCACACTGCCGGTGTGAAAATGTGTTTAGCTGCCGCCGGGGCCGCTTCCCCCAGATACTGCGGTTTCCTGGAAAGTGCATCTGCCATGGCGTTGTTGTCTCCTAGGATGTACTCTATCCTGAAGTCGAAATCCGGAAAGAACTCCGACCATCGGATGTGTCTCTGGTTAAGGAACCTCGCCGTGCACCAGTACTCCAGGTTTTTATGATCTGTGCGAACTTGCACGGTGTGTCGGGCTCCTACGAGGAAATGCCGCCACGCTTTGAAGGCTGCATGAATGGCCAGCAACTCCCTGTCCCAGATCGTGTAGTTCTGCTCCGACTTGCTGAGCTTCCTGGAGTAAAATGCGCAGGGCCTCCAGTTCTCTTGCGGATCTTGCTGCAACAGGACCGCCCCCACCGCTCTGTCTGATGCGTCAGTCTCAATTCTCAGCGGGTTGCCGGGGTTGACGTGCAGCAGCTGTTCCTCGGACGCGAAAAGACGCTTGAGCCTCTGAAAAGACTGCTCCGCCTGTTCCGTCCAGATGAACTTCTTCTTCTTGGAGCTGAGGGTGTCCGTGATAGCCGCCATCTCCTTCGCAAATCCCTTGATGAATTTGCGGTAGAAATTGGTGAAGCCGACAAACTTCTGGACTTCCTTCCTGTTACGTGGGCTCTTCCAGTCCAGCACCGAGCGGACCTTGGCGCTGTCCATTGCGAGCCCCTTGTCCGACAGCTTGTATCCCAGGAAATCCACTTCCGTCACGTCGAACTGGCACTTTTCCAGCTTGGCGTAGAGCTTGTGCTCCCGTAGTCTCTGCAGGACCTCCCTGACGTCCTTCTCGTGAGCTCCCTGCGATTCCGAGAAGATCAGGATGTCGTCCAGGAAGCAGACGCACGTCTTGTAGAGGAGCCCCGCCAACACGTGGTGCATAAATTTTTGGAAAGTGTGAGAGCCATTTTGCAATCCGAAAGGCATGACTTTGTATTCATAGGTGCCTAAGGGTGTAAACATGGCCGTCTTCCACTCATCGCCCTCTCGCATGCGTATCAGATTGTATGCGCTTCGCAGATCCAGCTTAGTGAAGATTCTCCCCTTCCTCACCGCCGTCAGCAGATCGTCTATCTTGGGCATGGGGAATGCAGTGGGCTTTGTCCTCGAGTTTAAAATTCTGAAATCCACTACAAGTCTCCGTTGGGGCGTGTCTCTCTTCTTCACGAAGAACACTGGGCTGCCCCCTACTGCTTTGGATTCTTGGATGAATCCCCGCTTCAAATTGAGGTCTATGAACTCCTTGAGTTCTTGCAATTCGTCCTCAGACATGGAATACAGCTTCCCCGTTGGCAGCTTCGCTCCTGGTAGGAGGTCAATCGTGCAGTCGTAGGGCCGATGAGGAGGTAGCTTGTCAGCTTCTTTCTCGCAGAACACGTCCAAAAACTCCTTGTATTTGTTGGGTACCGCCTGCACCATGCCAAAATGTAGCTGTTGTGCTTCCTCCTTTCCCTCCTCTTCCTTACCGATCTGGATGCAATGTTCCACGCAGTAAGAGGAGCAGAAGGTCAGTTGCCTCTGGTACCAGTCTAGCGCTGGGCTGTGCCTATCCAGCCAACTCATGCCCAACACTATGGGCGTTTCGGCTAGGTGGGTGACATTGAAACTGATGACTTCGCGGTGATTCCCAATCTGCATCACCATAGGTGGTGTCTGCTGTACCACTTGCCCCCCCAGCAGCTTCCTGCCATCGACTGTGACGACGTTCAGGGGCAGCGTGGCAGGTAGGAGTGCTATGCTGTGCTGCTTGACAAATTCCTCCCCCACAAAGTCTGCATTGCTGCCAGAATCGATGGTAATAGGAACCTCTAAGAGGAATCCATTGGGCAGTTGAAGTGATGCAGTGAGCTGCACCACTGGTTTGGGCGGGAGGGGGTCTTTGGGCTTCAGAATCTCTGGGGACTGCTTCAAAACCTTGCCTGGCTGGGCCCCAGCGCTTCTGCTTCCAGCCAGGCTTGGTCGTTTCCCTGCTGCTCCCCCTCCTGCTGAATTCCCCCTTTAATAATTGCGGAGGCTGCAGTGTGCTTCTGGATCCTCTGGGGACACTCTTTGACCAAGTGTTGTGCACTGTCGCGTAAGAAACACTTCCTGTTCCCTCTAGGATTTTTCGGCTTGACTGCTCCTGGCGTTAGGGCTCTGGCCGCTGTCTGAGCCTTAGCAACCCCCAACTCCATTGGTTCTACTCCCTCCCCCAAAGGAGGCGTGGAGTGGGCGCGTCCACTCTCCCTGGGCATGAAAGGACACACTTTGGCCGGTGTGCGTGCTAAGCGACCCTCATCTCTGTTCCATGGGCGTTCCTCCATTCTCACTCCTATTGTGAGTGCTCTCTGGACCACTTCTGCAGTGGTGCTGGGTCTATCGTCCCTGGCCAGCTCATCTTTCACGGAAGCTGTCAGGGGTTCAGGAGCAGAGGCAAGGGCAAGGGAGGAAACAGAGAGCGAGGGGGAGGAGGCAGAAGAAAAGATGAGTGATGACGACGACCCGAGATCTCCGAGTCTTTCCAGTGAATCAGAAGATTCACAGAAAGGAGCACCAGTGGCCAGGGCAAGGGGGGAGCCTAGGGGGACACCCCAGGAAGAAAGGGCCAGAGGGGACTCAGAGGGGAGCAGTTGGAAATTGGGACCAGCGTCACCAACAGAGAGCAGGGGAGAGGAAGGGCGCCAGGTATCAAGCGCTGGCAGCTCAAACAGGAGGGAGGGCACGAGTCAGGAGTGGCCACACCTCCATCGGGGAGCGAAGAAACGGTCAGGCGGAAAGTGGAAGGTTGGGCGCGCGCGCCAAGTTCAAATGCACAGGAAGGTGGCGCAGTAAGCAGCCCGGAAAGGGAGCCAGGTCCTAAAGCCCGGCGCAAGGAGACAGGAGGGTCCGGGGGGTCAGCGTCAGAAGAATCCCGGAAGGAAGAGACCCCCGGGGGCAGAGGGACCCAGAGAAGAACGGTCAGGCGGAAAAGGTGGAGTAAGGCTAGGTTAGTAAGCTGGTGCACAGGGGGCGGAGACTCAGACGGAGCTTCGCCAGTCTAACCCTTAAGACGTAGAGCTGCGCGCAGCAGCTTGAGAATGGAAACTGTAACTCAATAAAAGACTTTTACAAGTGACCGCTGGCTAGCGTGATCCTCTGTGAGCTAGGATCTGGAAGCAGCTCTGACAGTAAGCTCCGTCTCACGTTGTGGGCATCTACAGCCTCGCGGACAGAGGAGAAGGAGGGTGCCTACGACTCAGCTCACGAACGGCAGACAATATGACGGCCGAACAGCAGATAGGAGAACTCAGAGAAGCAGTGACACGTCTGAATGCCGAGATACTTGCATCCAGGAAGAGAGAGGAGGACGCAGCTGCCGCCTACAGGGATCTCCAGGTCAGGTTGGAAGTGCTTACGAAGCAAGGGCAACTGACACCTAAACCGGAGGGGATTGGGTTGGGGAGAAGAACAGGCGGTCTGGTCTCTCACTTCGATGGGAATTTGCAACAGTACCCCAACTTTAGAGCAGATGTACAGTGTGCACTGCAACTGCTGGACAAAGACTTTAGAGATGAGCAAGAGAAGGTGGGATTTATCATGTCCCATTTGTATGGAGATGCTAAAGCATGGCTGCGCAATTTGTGGAGAGATAAGGATCCAGCGCTCCAAACCGCGGATGCCTTTATTAAAGCGATGGATGGCTGCTTTTTATCTAGCATAGACGTGGATCTTGCCCGGAAGGAGGTGCATGGGCTGAAGCAAGGGAGGGCCAGCGTAAGACAGTACCATGCCCGCTTTTTTGCATTAGTCAGTGCCTTGGAATGGGACAGAGATTCAGCTCCAGTCAGAGATCTATTTTGGGAAGGCTTGAACAGTGCGGTTAAAGACGAAATTGCAAGGGGGGAGAGACCCCGGACCACGGTCGTTCAGAGGGCGCTGGCGGTAGGAGTGCGGCTGGAGGAACGTCCATGGAGCAGGGACGAAGGACGTGGAGGGCGCGAACCAGCGAGAGGGTTCTCCTTCATTCCCAGGGAAGCTGCGCGTGCGCAATCCACGCCTCCGCCAGGAGGGGGAGCGGAACCGATGGAGGTTGGCGGTGCCAGGGCTCAGTCAGCAACCGGAGCCACAGCACCGGGAGCAGTCAAAGCGAAGCCTCCTAGAGGGAACAGGAAGTGTTACATCTGCGAAAGTCCGAAGCACATGGCGAAAGAGTGTCCCCAGAGGATCCACAAGCACACTGCAGCCTCAGCAATGGTAACTGCAGCAACTCAGCAAGGGGAACCACAGCAGGGAAACGACGGAGTCTGGCTGGAGAGAGAGGCACTGGGGCCCAGCCAGATGTGTCAGTGAAGCAGTCCCCAGAGATTTTGCAGCCCACAGACCCCCTCCCACCCAAACCAGTGGTGAGGCTCACAGCATCGCTCCAGCTACCCAATGGACTCACCATGGACGTGCCAATCACCATTGACTCAGGAAGCAATGCGGACTTTATAGGGCAGGACTTTGTCGATAAACACTGTCAGGGGTTCAGAAGCAGAGACGCAGAGAAGGGTGGAAACAGAGAGCGAGGGGGAGGAAGCCGAAGGGAGAATGAGTGATGATGACGACCCGAGATCTCCAAGCCTAAGCAGTGAGTCAGAGGACTCCCAAAAGGGAGCCCCAGTGAGCAGAGCAAGGGGGGGATCCGGGGGGACACCCCAGGAGGAAGGGAACAGAGGAGATTCAGAGAGCAGCAGCTGGAAGTCGGGACCCACGCTCATAACTGAGGGCGGCAGCAGCTGGAAGTCGGGACCCACGCTCAAGACTGAGAGCAGCAGGGAGGAAGGTAGCCAGGCATCGGGTTCCGGAGGCTGTCAGCAGGAGGGAGGGCACGAGTCAGGGGTGGTCACGCCCTCCTCAGAGAGCGAGGCAACGGTTAAGAGGAAAGTAGAGAGTTGGGCGCGCGCGCCAAGTTCAAATGCAGCGGAAGCTGGAGCAGTAAGCAGCCCGGAGAGTGAGCCAGGTCCTAAAGCCCGCCGCAAGGAGGCAGAAGGATCAGGGGGGTCAGCGTCAGAGGAGAGTAGAAGGGAGGAGGCCCAGGGGGGCAGAAGGACCCAGAGACGTAGGGAGAGGCGAAGGAGGTGGAGCAAGGCTAGGGTATTAAGCTGGTGTGCAAGAGGCGGGGACTCAGACGGGTCTTCGCCGACCTAGAGCAGAAGGTGTAGAGCTGCACGCTGCAGTTCGGAAATGAAACCTGTAACTCAATAAAGACTCTTTTAAAGTGGACGCTGTGTGGCGTGGTCCTATGTGAGCTGGGACCTGGTAGCAGCTCTGACAGTAAGACCCGTCTCTTCAAAGCTTCAGAAACCTGAAACCTCGCAGCGGGAGCAGAAGCCGCTAGGGGAGGAAGAGGGGTGTCTGTAAGCGAGCTCACAAAGGTTAGCAAGATGACGGAAGAACAGAGGATCTCCGCGCTGCAAGAGGCAGTGACCCAGTTGTCCTCAGAGGTATTGGCTTCCAAGAAACGGGAGGAGGAGACTACAGCCGCCTACAGAGACCTACACGCCAGGTTTGAAATGCTTGTTAAGCAAGGGCAACCGGGACCCAGACCGGAGGGCGTGGGATTGGCACGGAGAGCAGGAGGGCTTGTGGCTCACTTCGATGGGACTTTGCAACAGTACCCTAATTTTAGAGCAGACGTAATGTGCGCACTGCAACTGCTGGCAAAAGACTTTAGAGATGAGGAAGAGAAGGTGGGGTTCATATTGTCCCATTTGCATGGGGATGCCAAAGCCTGGCTGCGCAATTTGTGGAGGGATAAAGATCCGGCGCTTCAGAATGCAGATGCCTTTATCAAAGCGATGGATGCGTGTTTTTTGTCTACTATTGATGTGGATCTTGCCAGACGGGAGATTCATGGACTAAAACAAGGGAGGGCGAGCGTCCGGCAGTATCACGCCCGATTTTTTGCGCTGGTCAGTGCTTTAGAATGGGATCGGGAGTCGCCCCCTGTCAGAGACCTCTTCTGGGAGGGTCTAAGTTCAGCGGTTAAGGATGAAATTGCAAGGGGGGAGAGGCCCCGAAGCACGCAGGAGGTGGTCCAAAGGGCGCTGACTGTGGGGGTGAGGCTGGAAGAACGTCCATGGTGCAGAGATGAAGGACGTGGAGGGCGCGAAGCAGCGAGAAGTTTCTCTTTCGTTCCGAGGGAAGCAGCGCGTGCGCAATCCACACCTCCGCCAGGAGGGGGAGGGGAACCGATGGAGGTTGGAGGTGCAAGGGCTCAGTCAGCAGCCAGAGCCCTAGCACCGGCAGCAGTGAAAGCGAAGCCTCCTAGAGGGAACAGGAAGTGTTACATCTGCGAGGATCCAGGCCATTTGGCGAAGGAGTGTCCCCGGAGGCTCCACAAGCACACTGCAGCCTCAGCAATGGTGACTGCAGCAACGCAGCAAGGAGAACCACAGCAGGGAAACGACGATGTCTGGCTGGAGACGGAGGCACTGGGGCCCAGCCAGACGCATCTGTGAAGCAGTCCCCAGCAATCTTGCAACCCACGGATCCCCTCCCACCCAAACCAGTAGTGCAGCTCACAGCATCTCTCCAGCTACCCGACGGCGTCACTATCGAAGTGCCGCTTTCTGTGGATTCTGGAAGCAACGCAGACTTTATAGCGCAGAGCTTTGTGGAGCAGCACGCTATACAGCTATTGCCTGCCACTCTGCCCCTGCAAGTCGTCACAGTGGATGGCAGAGAGTTGCTAGGGGGGCAGGTGGTGAAGCAGACGCCACCGATGGTGATGCGCCTTGGCAACCACAGGGAAGTCATCAGTTTTAATGTCACCCAACTGTCGGACACGCCCATTGTGTTGGGCATGAGTTGGCTGGACAGGCACAGTCCGACACTGGCTTGGTACCAGAGACAACTGATCTTCGGCTCCTCTTATTGCGCAGAACACTGCATCCTGCCCCGACGGGAGGGAGAGGAGGAGGAATCACAACTGCAGTTGGGAACGTTGCAAGCGGTCCCCCACAAATACGCGAGCTTTTTGGAGGTCTTCTGCGAGAAGGAGGCGGACAAGCTACCCCCTCACCGGCCATATGACTGCAAGATTGACCTCCTACCGGGGGCGACGCTGCCGAAGGGGCGGCTATACTCCATGTCTGAAGATGAAATGCAGGAACTCAAACAGTTCATCGAGCATAATCTGGAGCGTGGCTTCATCAGAGAGTCCAAGGCAGTGGGGGGCAGTCCTGTTTTCTTCGTGAAAAAGAAAGACACGCCCCAAAAAAGACTAGTTGTGGACTACCGCCTTTTGAACCAGATGACCAAACCGTCTGATTACCCCATGCCCAGGATTGACGACCTCCTCGCGACGGTGCGCAAGGGACGCGTGTTCACCAAGTTGGACCTGCGAGGGGCGTACAATCTCATCCGCATGCGGGAGGGCGATGAGTGGAAGACGGCCATGTTCACACCGCTGGGCACCTACGAATACAGAGTTATGCCCTTTGGATTACAAAATGGCTCTCACTGTTTTCAAGCTTTTATGCATCACGTGTTGGAGGGACTCCTCTACAAGACATGCGTCTGCTTCCTGGATGACATCCTGATTTTCTCTGACTCGCAGCAAGCTCACGACCGAGACGTGAGGGAGGTGCTCAGCAGGTTGCAACAACATAGACTGTACGCCAAGCTGGAGAAGTGCCAGTTCGACACGACGGAGGTGGATTTCCTGGGATACAAGTTGTCGGACAAGGGGATAGCCATGGACAGCACCAAGGTTCGTGCGGTATTGGATTGGAAAAGCCCGCGCAACCGGAAGGAGGTCCAGCGGTTTGTCGGCTTCGCCAACTTCTATCGCAAGTTTATCAAGGGGTTCGCGATGCAGACGGCAGCAATTACGGACACGCTCAGCTCCAAAAAAAAGAAATTCATCTGGACGGAGCAGGCGGAACAGTCCTTTCAAGCGCTCAAGCATCTCTTCGCATCGGAGAAGCAACTGCTGCATATCGACCCCAGTAAACCGTTGAGGGTAGAGACAGACGCGTCAGACAGAGCCGTGGGAGCTGTCCTGCTGCAGCGAGACCCGCAGGGGGTGTGGCGGCCGGGAGCGTTCTACTCCAGAAAGCTCAGCAAGTCGGAGCAGAACTACACCATCTGGGACAGGGAGTTGCTGGCCATTCATGCAGCTTTCAAGGCGTGGAGGCACTTCCTAATCGGCGCCAAGCACACGGTGCAGGTCTGCACGGACCACAAGAATCTGGAGCACTGGCGCACGGCTCAGTTCCTGAACCAGAGGCAGATACGTTGGGCGGAGTTCTTTGCTGACTTCAATTTCCGGATAGAGTACGTCCCAGGCGACACCAACATCATGGCGGATGCACTGTCCCGAAAACCGCAATACCTAGAAGAGGTGACGCCAGCGGCGGCCATGCACATCTTCGCACCGACGGCGTGGGCGTGTGCCTCAGCTACAGTAGACCTGGATGCGGTGCGACGTGCATTGCGGGACGACTCATTCGCGCAAGACAAGATGGCGGAACTGCTCAGAGGCACGGCTACCACGGACGAGTTCCAGGTGCGGGACGGCTTGCTCCTACGCAAAGGGGCTGTCTATGTACCAGGAGACGACCTTCGCGCCAAGGTACTGCAACAGTTGCACGACGCACCCACGGCCGGTCACTTTGGCACAGAGAAAACGATGGAATTAGTCGCGAGAGACTTCTGGTGGCCCAGGCTGAGAGGAGAGGTCGCGGACTACGTCGCGAGGTGCGACACCTGCCAGAGGGCCAAGCCGGTACACAGACCACCGGCGGGACTGTTAGAACCGCTGCAAACACCGTTTGAACCGTGGGAGAGGGTGGCCCTGGACTTTGTGACGGATTTACCCAACTCGAGAGGCAAGACAGCTGTGCTAGTGGTGGTGGACTTGTTCACCAAGATGGCACATTTCATTCCGTGTGCGAAGGTGGCCACGGCGGAACAAACCGCCAAACTGTTCATAGATCACGTGTTCAAAGTGCATGGCCTGCCACGGTCTATCCTGTCCGACCGCGGACGCCAGTTCATCTCGTCTTTCTGGCAGAAGCTGATGGGTTTTCTAAATGTCAAGGTCAATCTGGCATCAGCAAGACACCCGCAGACCAACGGGCAAGCAGAGAGGGTCAATGCCATCATGCAGCAGTACCTGAGATGCTATGCCAATCAACAGCCTGCGACGTGGGTGGATTACCTGCCGCTAGCCGAGTTCGCTTACAACAACACGAAGCACGTGTCCACAGGAGTGACGCCGTTCTTTGCCAACAATGGGAGGAATCCCAGAACCTTCCCGGGACTGGAGAGAGTGGGGGAAGGAGAACCACAGACGGCGGACGCGTTCGCGTCAGAGCTGCAGGCGGTCCACGATCAACTCAGACGGCAGCTGGAGCTAGCTAAGCACGCCTACAAGGTGCAAGCTGACAAGCACAGGCGGGTTGGCGAAGTGATCCAAGTGGGAGACTGGGTCTGGTTGGCAGCCCACGCAGTGCCGACCAGGTCGCTTGCCAAGAAGAAGTTGGGGCACAAGCAGATCGGTCCGTACCAAGTCGAAGCGCAGATCAACCCGGTAGCCTTCCGACTGGCGCTGCCGGAGGGTTCCAGAATGCATCCGGTGTTCCACAGGTCGGTGCTCACTCCCTACAAGGCACCTCACAGGTTCCAGGAGCCAGGGACGGCGCCAAGTCCGCTCCGGGAACGGACGGAGACGCGGGAGGTGAAGCACCAGGACCACATCAACGAGGTCACGGAGATTTTGGACTCCAGATGGGGGGAAGAGGGAGTCGAATACCTCTTAGCCAGAGAGGGCACCCGGGCCAGCGCCAATAGCTGGGTACCAGACTACGCTTTGGAGGAACCCCTGCTCAAGGACGAGTTTCATGCCCTCTTCCCACACAAACCCATGCCAGCGAGCTTCTTCGACGACTGGTTGTTCACACCCACACTTTCTTCCAGCACGTTCCATGGATTCGACTCAGAAGGGGAACCCGCACGGAGCACCCGTTCCCCAGAAGGTTCACCGGCAGGTTCGGCATCAGGCAACTCGTATTGGTGGGACGATCGACCAGAGGAGCGATGGCGCAGGAAGTGGCTGGAGATGCCAGGTCGAGCGACCGACGCAGAGACTGACATGGACGTGTTCGGGGAGGACCTCGGGTTCGAGCACGGCGGTACAGAGATGGAAGAGCAACAAGTCAACGTCGACGACCGCGAGGGGGAAGACTCGGAGGTCTTCAGTTGGCGGCCACCCACGGGGAGCGACCTGTATCCAGCATTCCCTCCCATGATGATGGAGCGCCCAGCACCCACACCTGACAGCGGGGAGGGGGGAAGGGGGGGCTTCGAGGGGGGGATGGATGTCAGGGGTTCAGAAGCAGAGACGCAGAGAAGGGTGGAAACAGAGAGCGAGGGGGAGGAAGCCGAAGGGAGAATGAGTGATGATGACGACCCGAGATCTCCAAGCCTAAGCAGTGAGTCAGAGGACTCCCAAAAGGGAGCCCCAGTGAGCAGAGCAAGGGGGGGATCCGGGGGGACACCCCAGGAGGAAGGGAACAGAGGAGATTCAGAGAGCAGCAGCTGGAAGTCGGGACCCACGCTCATAACTGAGGGCGGCAGCAGCTGGAAGTCGGGACCCACGCTCAAGACTGAGAGCAGCAGGGAGGAAGGTAGCCAGGCATCGGGTTCCGGAGGCTGTCAGCAGGAGGGAGGGCACGAGTCAGGGGTGGTCACGCCCTCCTCAGAGAGCGAGGCAACGGTTAAGAGGAAAGTAGAGAGTTGGGCGCGCGCGCCAAGTTCAAATGCAGCGGAAGCTGGAGCAGTAAGCAGCCCGGAGAGTGAGCCAGGTCCTAAAGCCCGCCGCAAGGAGGCAGAAGGATCAGGGGGGTCAGCGTCAGAGGAGAGTAGAAGGGAGGAGGCCCAGGGGGGCAGAAGGACCCAGAGACGTAGGGAGAGGCGAAGGAGGTGGAGCAAGGCTAGGGTATTAAGCTGGTGTGCAAGAGGCGGGGACTCAGACGGGTCTTCGCCGACCTAGAGCAGAAGGTGTAGAGCTGCACGCTGCAGTTCGGAAATGAAACCTGTAACTCAATAAAGACTCTTTTAAAGTGGACGCTGTGTGGCGTGGTCCTATGTGAGCTGGGACCTGGTAGCAGCTCTGACAAACACGCTCTAAAGCTGCTGCCTGCCACGCTGCCCCTGCAGGTCGTCACGGTGGATGGCAGGGAGCTGCTAGGGGGGCAGGTGGTGAAGCAAACGCCACCAATGGTGATGCGACTTGGAAATCACAGGGAAATCATCAGTTTTAATGTCACCAGACTGTCGGACACGCCTATTGTCTTGGGCATGAGTTGGCTGGACAGACACAGTCCGACGTTGGCTTGGTACCAGCGGCAGCTAGTCTTTGGCTCCTCATACTGCGCTGAACACTGCATCCTGCCCCGGCAGGAGGGAGAGGAGGAGGAAGCGCAGCTGCAGCTGGGGACGCTGCAAGCAATCCCCCACAAATACGCGGGATTTTTGGAGGTCTTCTGCGAGAAGGAAGCGGATAAGCTACCCCCCCACAGATCATATGACTGCAAGATCGACCTACTGCCAGGGGCGGCGCTGCCCAAAGGGAAGCTGTATTCCATGTCTGAGGACGAACTACAGGAACTCAAGGAGTTCATAGATCATAATTTGGAGCGCGGCTTCATCCGGGAGTCCAAGGCGGTGGGAGGCAGTCCTGTATTCTTTGTTAAGAAGAAGGACACGCCCCAAAAAAGACTTGTAGTGGACTACCGGATCTTGAACAGTGTGACCAAGCCATCGGACTTCCCCATGCCCAGGATCGACGACCTCCTCGCGACGGTACGCAAGGGCCGCGTGTTCACCAAGTTGGACCTGCGTGGGGCGTACAACCTCATTCGCATGCGGGAGGGTGATGAGTGGAAGACAGCCATGTTCACGCCCCTGGGCACCTACGAATACAGAGTTGTCAGGGGTTCAGGAGCAGAGACGCAGAGAAGGGAGGAAGCAGAGAGCGAGGGGGAGGAATCCGAAGGGAAAATGAGTGATGATGACGACCCGAGATCTCCAAGCCTAAGCAGTGAGTCAGAGGACTCCCAAAAGGGAGCCCCAGTGAGCAGATCAAGGGGGGGATCCGGGGGGGACACCCCAGGAGGAAGGGAACAGAGGAGATTCAGAGAGCAGCAGCTGGAAGTCGGGACCCACGCTCATAACTGAGGGCGGCAGCAGCTGGAAGTCGGGACCCACGCTCAAGACTGAGAGCAGCAGGGAGGAAGGTAGCCAGGCATCGGGTTCCGGAGGCTGTCAGCAGGAGGGAGGGCACGAGTCAGGGGTGGTCACGCCCTCCTCAGAGAGCGAGGCAACGGTTAAGAGGAAAGTAGAGAGTTGGGCGCGCGCGCCAAGTTCAAATGCAGCGGAAGCTGGAGCAGTAAGCAGCCCGGAGAGTGAGCCAGGTCCTAAAGCCCGCCGCAAGGAGGCAGAAGGATCAGGGGGGTCAGCGTCAGAGGAGAGTAGAAGGGAGGAGGCCCAGGGGGGCAGAAGGACCCAGAGACGTAGGGAGAGGCGAAGGAGGTGGAGCAAGGCTAGGGTATTAAGCTGGTGTGCAAGAGGCGGGGACTCAGACGGGTCTTCGCCGACCTAGGGCAGAAGGTGTAGAGCTGCACGCTGCAGTTCGGAAATGAAACCTGTAACTTAATAAAGACTCTTATAAAGTGAACGCTGGCGGACTTGGTCCTATGTGAGCTGGGACTGGGTGGCAGCTCTGACAGTAAGACCCGTCTCCAAAAAAAGCTTCGGACACCTGATATCTCGCAGCGGAGAGAGAGGCAGCTGGAGGAGGGGATCGGTGTTTGGGAGCAAGCTCACGACGGTTAGCAGAGATGACGGAAGCAGAGAAAGTTGCAGCGCTGCAACAGGCAGTTACCCAATTGAACGCGGAGGTACTGGCATCCAAGAAGAGGGAGGAGGATGCGGCAGCCGCCTACAGAGATCTCCACGCCAGGTTTGAAGCATGGGTTAAACACGGGCAGCCAGGACCCAGACCGGAGGGGGTTGGGTTGGCACGGAGAGCAGGAGGGCTTGTGGCTCACTTCGATGGGAATTTACAACAGTACCGCAATTTTCGAGCAGACGTAATGTGCGCACTGCAACTGCTGGCAAAAGACTTTAGAGATGAGGAAGAGAAAGTGGGGTTCATACTATCCCATTTGCATGGGGATGCTAAAGCGTGGCTACGCAATTTGTGGAGGGATAAAGATCCGGCGCTTCAGAATGCAGATGCCTTTATCAAAGCGATGGATGCGTGTTTTTTGTCTACTATTGATGTGGATCTTGCCCGACGGGAGATTCATGGACTGAAACAAGGGAGGGCAAGCGTCCGGCAGTACCACGCCCGCTTTTTTGCGCTGGTCAGTGCCTTAGAGTGGGACCGGGATTCGCCCCCTGTCAGAGACCTGTTCTGGGAGGGTCTAAGCTCAGCGGTCAAGGATGAAATTGCAAGGGGGGAGAGGCCCCGAAGCACGCAGGAGGTGGTCCAAAGGGCGCTGACTGTGGGGGTGAGGCTGGAAGAACGTCCCTGGTGCAGAGATGAAGGA
The DNA here is from genome assembly GCF_965113315.1 of Podarcis vaucheri. NCBI lineage: Eukaryota > Metazoa > Chordata > Lepidosauria > Squamata > Lacertidae > Podarcis > Podarcis vaucheri. The sequence continues at coordinate 22,625 of NC_138755.1, forward strand.
CGTGGAGGGCGCGAAGCAGCGAGAAGTTTCTCTTTCGTTCCAAGAGAAGCAGCGCGTGCGCAATCCACACCTCCGCCAGGAGGGGGAGGGGAACCGATGGAGGTTGGAGGTGCAAGGGCTCAGTCAGCAGCCAGAGCCCAAGCACCGACAGCAGTGAAAGCGAAGCCTCCTAGAGGGGACAGGAAGTGTTACATCTGCGAGGATCCAGGCCATTTGGCGAAAGAGTGTCCCCGGAGGCTCCACAAGCACACTGCAGCCTCGGCAATGGTGACTGCAGCAACGCAGCAAGGAGAACCACAGCAGGGAAACGACGATGTCTGGCTGGAGACAGAGGCACTGGGGCCCAGCCAGACGCATCAGTGAAGCAGTCCCCAGCGATCTTGCAACCCACGGACCCCCTCCCACCCAAACCAGTAGTGCAGCTCACAGCATCTCTCCAGCTACCCGATGGCGTCACTATCGAAGTGCCGCTTTCTGTGGATTCTGGAAGCAACGCAGACTTTATAGCGCAGGATTTTGTGGAGCAGCACGCTATACAGCTACTGCCTGCCACTCTGCCCCTGCAAGTCGTCACAGTGGATGGCAGAGAGTTGCTAGGGGGGCAGGTGGTGAAGCAAACGCCACCGATGGTGATGCGCCTTGGCAACCACAGGGAAGTCATCAGTTTTAATGTCACCCAACTGTCGGACACGCCCATTGTGTTGGGCATGAGTTGGCTGGACAGGCACAGTCCGACACTGGCTTGGTACCAGAGACAGCTGATCTTCGGCTCCTCTTATTGCGCAGAACACTGCATCCTGCCCAGACAGGAGGGAGAGGAGGAGGAATCACAACTGCAGTTGGGAACGTTGCAAGCAGTCCCCCACAAATACGCGGACTTTTTGGAGGTCTTCTGCGAGAAAGAGGCTGACAAGCTACCACCGCACAGGCAATATGACTGCAAGATTGACCTCCTACCAGGGGCGACGCTGCCGAAAGGGAAGCTGTATTCCATGTCTGAGGACGAATTACAGGAACTCAAACAGTTCATAGATCACAATTTGCAGCGCGGTTTCATCCGGGAGTCCAGGGCAGTAGGGGGCAGTCCTGTTTTCTTCGTGAAGAAGAAGGACACGCCCCAGAAAAGACTGGTGGTGGATTTTCGCCTCTTAAACAAGATGACCAAGCCTTCTGATTTCCCCATGCCCAGGATTGACGACCTGCTAGCGACGGTGCGCAAGGGACGCGTGTTCACCAAGTTGGACCTGCGAGGTGCGTACAATCTCATCCGCATGAGGGAGGGCGATGAGTGGAAGACAGCCATGTTCACGCCTCTGGGCACCTACGAATACAGAGTGATGCCGTTTGGATTGCAAAACGGTTCTCACTGTTTCCAAGCTTTCATGCATCATGTGTTGGCGGGACTCCTTTACAAGAAGTGCGTCTGCTTTCTGGATGACATCCTGATATTCTCCGACTCGCAGCAAGCCCATGACCAAGATGTTCGGGAGGTGCTGAAGAGGCTGCAGCAGCATAGACTGTACGCCAAACTGGAGAAGTGCCAGTTCGACACGACGGAGGTGGATTTCTTGGGTTACAAGTTGTCGGACAAGGGGCTAGCCATGGACAGCGCCAAGGTTCGTGCGGTGTTGGATTGGAAGAGCCCGCGCAATCGGAAGGAGGTCCAGCGGTTTGTCGGCTTCGCCAACTTCTATCGCAAGTTTATCAAGGGGTTCGCGATGCAGACGGCGGCCATTACGGACACGCTAAGCTCCAAGAAAAAGAAATTCATCTGGACGGAGCAGGCGGAGCAGTCCTTTCAGGCACTCAAGCGTCTCTTCGCGTCGGAAGAGCAACTGCTGCATATCGACCCCAGCAAACCGATGCGGGTAGAGACAGACGCGTCCGATAGAGCAGTGGGAGCTGTCCTGCTGCAAAGGGACCCACAGGGGGTCTGGAGGCCGGGAGCGTTCTACTCCAGAAAGCTCAGCAAGTCGGAGCAGAACTACACCATCTGGGACAGGGAGTTGCTGGCCATTCATGCAGCTTTCAAGGCGTGGAGGCACTTCCTGATCGGCGCCAAGCACACGGTGCAGGTCTGCACGGATCACAAGAATCTGGAGCACTGGCGCACGGCTCAGTTCCTGAACCAGAGGCAGATACGTTGGGCGGAGTTCTTTGCTGACTTCAATTTCCGAATAGCGTACGTCCCAGGCGACACCAACGTCATGGCGGATGCACTGTCCCGCAAACCGCAATACCTCGAAGAGGCGAAGCCAGCGGCAGCCATGCACATCTTCGCGCCAACAGCGTGGGCGTGCGCTTCAGCCACAGTAGACCTGGATGCGGTGCGGCGGGCGTTGCAGGACGACTCCTTCGCGCGGGCGAAGATGGCTGAGGTGCACAAGGGCACGGCGAAGGGCGACGAGTTCCAGATACGAGACGGCTTGCTCTTACGTAAAGGGGCCATCTACGTGCCGGGAGACGAACTTCGCGCCAGGGTACTGCAGCAGCTGCACGACGCACCCACGGCCGGGCACTTTGGCACGGAAAAAACGGTGGAATTAGTCGCAAGGGACTTTTGGTGGCCCAGACTGAGAGGGGAAGTCGCGGACTACGTTGCGAGGTGCGACACCTGCCAGAGGGCCAAACCGGTGCACAAACCACCGGCGGGACTGCTGGAACCGCTGCAAACGCCGTTTGAACCGTGGGAGAGAGTGGCCCTGGACTTTGTTACGGATCTACCCAGCTCGAGAGGCAAGACAGCTGTACTAGTGGTGGTGGACTTGTTCACCAAGATGGCACATTTCATTCCGTGTGTGAAGGTGGCCACGGCGGAACAAACCGCCAAACTGTTCATAGATCACGTGTTCAAAGTGCATGGTCTGCCGCGGTCTATCCTGTCCGACCGCGGGCGCCAGTTCGTCTCGAATTTCTGGCAGAAGCTGATGAGTTTTCTAAATGTCAAGGTCGATCTGGCATCAGCAAGACACCCGCAGACCAACGGGCAAGCAGAGAGGGTCAATGCCATCATGCAGCAGTACCTGAGATGCTATGCCAATCAACAACCTGCGACCTGGGTGGATTACCTGCCGCTCGCCGAGTTCGCTTACAACAACACGAAGCACGTGTCCACAGGGGTGACGCCGTTCTTCGCCAACAATGGGAGGAATCCCAGAACCTTCCCGGGACGGGAGAGAGTGGGGGACGGAGAACCACAGACGGCGGACGCGTTCGCGTCAGAGTTGCAGGCGGTACACGATCAACTCAGACGGCAGCTGGAGCTAGCTAAGCACGCCTACAAGGTGCAAGCTGACAAGCACAGGCGGGTTGGCGAAGAGATCCAAGTGGGAGACTGGGTCTGGTTGGCAGCCCACGCAGTGCCGACCAGGTCACTAGCCAAGAAGAAGTTGGGGCACAAGCAAATTGGTCCGTACCAAGTCGAAGCACAGATCAACCCGGTAGCCTTCCGACTGGCGCTGCCGGAGGGTTCCAGAATGCATCCGGTGTTCCACAGGTCGGTGCTCACTCCCTACAAGGCACCTCACAGATTCCAGGAGCCAGGGACGGCACCGAGTCCGTTCCGGAAGCGGACGGAGACGCGAGGGGTGACGCAGCAAGACCCCATCAACGAGGTCACGGAGATTTTGGACTCCAGATGGGGAGAAGAGGGAGTCGAATACCTCCTAGCCAGAGAGGGCACCCGGGCCAGCGCCAATAGCTGGGTGCCAGACTACGCTTTGGAGGAACCCCTGCTCAAGGACGAGTTTCATGCCCTTTTCCCACACAGACCCATGCCAGCGAGCTTCTTCGACGACTGGCTGTTCACGCCCACACTTTCTTCCAGCACGTTCCATGGATTCGACTCGGACGGGGAACCCGCACTGAGCACCCGTTCACCAGAAGGATCGCCGGCGGGTTCGGCGTCAGACACCTCGTATTGGTGGGACGATCGACCGGAGGAGCAATGGCGCCGGAAGTGGCTGGAGATGCCAGGTCGAGCGACCGACGCAGAGACTGACATGGACGTGTTCGGGGAGGACCTTGGGTTCGAGCACGGCGGTACAGAGATGGAAGCGGAACAGGTCAACGTCGGCGACCGCGAGGAGGAAGACTCGGAGGTCTTCAGTTGGCGGCCAACCACGGGGAGCGAACTGTATCCGGCATTCCCTCCCGTGATGATGGAGCACCCAGCACCCACACCTGAAAGCGGGGAGGGGGGAAGGGGGGGCTTCGAGGGGGGGATGGATGTCAGGGGTTCAGGAGCAGAGACGCAGAGAAGGGAGGAAGCAGAGAGCGAGGGGGAGGAATCCGAAGGGAAAATGAGTGATGATGACGACCCGAGATCTCCAAGCCTAAGCAGTGAGTCAGAGGACTCCCAAAAGGGAGCCCCAGTGAGCAGAGCAAGGGGGGGATCCGGGGGGACACCCCAGGAGGAAGGGAACAGAGGAGATTCAGAGAGCAGCAGCTGGAAGTCGGGACCCACGCTCATAACTGAGGGCGGCAGCAGCTGGAAGTCGGGACCCACGCTCAAGACTGAGAGCAGCAGGGAGGAAGGTAGCCAGGCATCGGGTTCCGGAGGCTGTCAGCAGGAGGGAGGGCACGAGTCAGGGGTGGTCACGCCCTCCTCAGAGAGCGAGGCAACGGTTAAGAGGAAAGTAGAGAGTTGGGCGCGCGCGCCAAGTTCAAATGCAGCGGAAGCTGGAGCAGTAAGCAGCCCGGAGAGTGAGCCAGGTCCTAAAGCCCGCCGCAAGGAGGCAGAAGGATCAGGGGGGTCAGCGTCAGAGGAGAGTAGAAGGGAGGAGGCCCAGGGGGGCAGAAGGACCCAGAGACGTAGGGAGAGGCGAAGGAGGTGGAGCAAGGCTAGGGTATTAAGCTGGTGTGCAAGAGGCGGGGACTCAGACGGGTCTTCGCCGACCTAGGGCAGAAGGTGTAGAGCTGCACGCTGCAGTTCGGAAATGAAACCTGTAACTTAATAAAGACTCTTATAAAGTGAACGCTGGCGGACTTGGTCCTATGTGAGCTGGGACTGGGTGGCAGCTCTGACAAGAGTTATGCCTTTTGGATTGCAAAATGGCTCCCACTGTTTTCAAGCTTTCATGCATCACGTGCTGGCGGGGCTCCTCTACAAGACGTGCGTCGGCTTCTTGGATGACATCCTGATATTTTCTGAATCGCAGCAGGATCACGACAGACACGTCAAGGAAGTGCTGAGCAGACTACAGCAGCATAGGCTTTACGCCAAGCTGGAAAAGTGCCAGTTCGACGTGACGGAGGTGGATTTCCTGGGCTACAGGTTGTCAGACAAGGGGCTCGCCATGGACAGAGCCAAGGTTCGTGCCGTGTTGGACTGGAAGAGCCCGCGCAACCGGAAGGAGGTCCAGCGGTTTGTTGGCTTTGCAAACTTCTATCGCAAGTTTATCAAGGGGTTCGCTATGCAAACAGCAGCCATCACAGACACGCTCAGTTCCAAGAAGAAGAAGTTCATCTGGACGGAGCAGGCGGAGCAGTCCTTTCAGGCACTCAAGCGTCTCTTCGCGTCAGAAGAGCAGCTGTTGCATGTCAACCCCAGCAGGCCTATGAGTGTGGAGACGGACGCATCAGACAGAGCCGTGGGAGCAGTCCTGTTGCAGCAAGACCCGCAGGGGGCCTGGAGGCCGGGAGCGTTTTACTCCAGGAAGCTCAGCAAGTCTGAACAGAACTACACCATCTGGGACAGGGAGTTGCTGGCCATTCATGCAGCTTTCAAGGCGTGGAGGCACTTCCTGATCGGCGCCAAGCACACGGTGCAGGTCTGCACGGACCACAAGTATCTGGAGCACTGGCGCATGGCGCAGTTCCTGAACCAGAGGCAGATAGGTTGGGCCGAATTCTTTGTGAACTTCGACTTCCGAATAGAGTATGTCCCGGGGGACACCAACGTCATGGCGGATGCCCTATCCCGTAAACCACAGTACCTGGAGGAGGCGACGCCAGCGGCTGCCATGCACATCTTCGCACCGACGGTGTGGGCGTGCGCTTCGGCGACAGTTGACCTGGATGCGGTGAGGAGAGCGCTGCAGGACGACACCTTCGCGCGAGCCAAGATGGCAGAGGCGCAAAGGGGCACGGCGGCGACCGGCGAGTTCCAAGTTCGAGATGGATTACTCCTTCGTAAAGGGGCCATCTACGTGCCGGGGGACGATCTTCGCGCCAAGGTACTGCAGCAGCTGCACGACGCACCCACTGCCGGGCACTTTGGCAAGGAGAAGACGATAGAGTTAGTCGCCAGGGACTTCTGGTGGCCCAGAATGAGAGGGGAGGTCGCGGACTACGTGGCGAGGTGCGACACCTGCCAGAGAGCCAAACCAGTACACAAACCGCCGGCGGGACTGCTGGAACCGCTGCAAACCCCGTTCGAACCATGGGAGAGAGTCGCCCTGGACTTTGTCACGGATCTGCCCAGCTCGAGAGGCAAGACGGCAGTGCTAGTGGTGGTGGACTTGTTCTCCAAGATGGCACATTTCATCCCGTGTGCGAAGGTGGCCACGGCGGAACAAACCGCCAAACTGTTCATAGATCACGTGTTCAGGGTTCACGGTCTGCCGCGGTCTATACTGTCCGACCAGGGGCGGCAGTTCATCTCGAACTTCTGGCAGCAGCTGATGAGCTTCCTGAACGTCAAGATCAACCTGGCTTTGGCTAGACACCCGCAGACCAACAGGCAAGCGGAGCGGGTCAATGCCATCATGCAGCAGTACCTGAGATGTTATGCGAATCAACAGCCTGCGACGTGGGTGAATTGCCTGCCTCTCGCCGAGTTCGCCTACAACAACACGAAGCACGTGTCCACGGGGGTCACGCCGTTCTTCGCCAACAACGGGAGGCACCCCAGAACCTTCCCGGGACTGGAAAGAATGGGGGAGGGGGAGCCGCAAACAGCAGATGCGTTCGCGTCGGAGTTGCAGGAAGTCCACGATCAGCTTCGGTGGCACCTGGAGCTGGCTAAACACGCATACAAGGTACAAGCGGACAAACACAGGAGGGTTGGCGAAGAGATCCATGTGGGAGACTGGGTCTGGTTAGCAGCCCACGCAGTGCCGGCCAGGTCGTTGGCGCAGAAGAAACTAGGGCATAAACAACTGGGGCCCTACCAAGTCGAAGAGCAGGTCAACCCGGTGGCTTTCAGGCTGGCGCTTCCGGAGGGCTCCAGGATGCATCCGGTGTTCCACAGATCGGTGCTCACTCCCTACAAGGCACCTCACAGATTTCAGGAACCAGGAACGGCACCAAGTCCGCTCCGAGAGAGAACCGAGCAAGGGGGAGTGGCACAGGAGGTGCGCCTCAACGAAGTCACGGAGATTTTGGACTCCAGATGGGGGGAAGAAGGGGTAGAATACCTTCTCGCTAAGGAGGGCACCCCGGCCAGTGCCAACAGCTGGGTGCCGGGCTACGCTTTAGATGAACCTCTGCTCAAAGAAGAGTTTCATGCCCTCTTCCCACACAGGCCCATGCCAGCAGACTTTTTCGACGACTGGCTTTTCACGCCCACGCTTTCAGCCAGCACTTTCCAGGGGTTCGACTCGGACGAGGAACCGACACGAGACGCCCGTTCCCCGGAGGGGTCACCCTCGGGATCTGCCTCAGAACCCTCGTATTGGTGGGACGATAGACCAGAGGAGCAGTGGCGCAGAAAGTGGCTGGAGGGTCCAGGACGAGCAACATCCCCAGAAGGAGACGAGGGAGAGACGGACATGGACGTATTCGGGGACGACCCGGGTTTCGAGCACGGCGGCACAGAGATGGAAGCGGAGGTGACCGTCGTCGACGAGAGCAGAGCGGAAGAACCGGAAGCCTTCAGATGGAGGCCCGCCACGGGAAGCGAACTGTATCCGACATTCATCCCCCTGACACGGCAGCACCCAGCTCCCGCACCGGAAGGAGGGGAGGGGGGAAGGGGGGCTTCGAGGGGGGATGGATGTCAGGGGTTCAGGAGCAGAGGCAAGGGCAAGGGAGGAAACAGAGAGCGAGGGGGAGGAGGCAGAAGAAAAGATGAGTGATGACGACGACCCGAGATCTCCGAGTCTTTCCAGTGAATCAGAAGATTCACAGAAAGGAGCACCAGTGGCCAGGGCAAGGGGGGAGCCTAGGGGGACACCCCAGGAAGAAAGGGCCAGAGGGGACTCAGAGGGGAGCAGTTGGAAATCGGGACCAGCGTCACCAACAGAGAGCAGGGGAGAGGAAGGGCGCCAGGTATCAAGCGCTGGCAGCTCACAACAGGAGGGAGGGCACGAGTCAGGAGTGGCCACACCTCCATCGGGGAGCGAAGAAACGGTCAGGCGGAAAGTGGAAGGTTGGGCGCGCACGCCAAGTTCAAATGCACAGGAAGGTGGCGCAGTAAGCAGCCCGGAAAGGGAGCCAGGTCCTAAAGCCCGGCGCAAGGAGACAGGAGGGTCCGGGGGGTCAGCGTCAGAAGAATCCCGGAAGGAAGAGACCCCGGGGGGCAGAGGGACCCAGAGAAGAACGGTCAGGCGGAAAAGGTGGAGTAAGGCTAGGTTAGTAAGCTGGTGCACAGGGGGCGGAGACTCAGACGGAGCTTCGCCGGTCTAACCCTTAAGACGTAGAGCTGCGCGCAGCAGCTTGAGAATGGAAACTGTAACTCAATAAAAGACTTTTACAAGTGACCGCTGGCTAGCGTGATCCTCTGTGAGCTAGGATCTGGAAGCAGCTCTGACAGAAGCTGTCAGGGGTTCAGAAGCAGAGACGCAGAGAAGGGTGGAAACAGAGAGCGAGGGGGAGGAAGCCGAAGGGAGAATGAGTGATGATGACGACCCGAGATCTCCAAGCCTAAGCAGTGAGTCAGAGGACTCCCAAAAGGGAGCCCCAGTGAGCAGAGCAAGGGGGGGATCCGGGGGGACACCCCAGGAGGAAGGGAACAGAGGAGATTCAGAGAGCAGCAGCTGGAAGTCGGGACCCACGCTCAAGACTGAGAGCAGCAGGGAGGAAGGCAGCCAGGCATCGGGTTCCGGAGGCCGTCAGCAGGAGGGAGGGCACGAGTCAGGGGTGGTCACGCCCTCCTCAGAGAGCGAGGCAACGGTCAAGAGGAAAGTAGAGAGTTGGGCGCGCGCGCCAAGTTCAAATGCAGCGGAAGCTGGAGCAGTAAGCAGCCCGGAGAGTGAGCCAGGTCCCAAAGCCCGCCGAAAGGAAGCGGAAGGATCAGGGGGGTCAGCGTCAGAGGAGAGTAGAAGGGAGGAGTCCCAGGGGGGCAGAAGGACCCAGAGACGTAGGGAGAGGCGAAGGAGGTGGAGCAAGGCTAGGGTATTAAGCTGGTGTGCAAGAGGCGGGGACTCAGATGGGTCTTCGCCGACCTAGGGCAGAAGGTGTAGAGCTGCACGCTGCAGTTCGGAAATGAAACCTGTAACTCAATAAAGACTCTTTTAAAGTGGACGCTGTGTGGCGTGGTCCTATGTGAGCTGGGACCTGGTAGCAGCTCTGACAGTAAGACCCATCTGCTCAAAGCTTCAGAAACCTGAAACCTCGCAGCGGGAGCAGAAGCCGCTAGGGGAGGAAGAGGGGTGTCTGTAAGCAAGCTCACAAAGGTTAGCAAGATGACGGAAGAACAGAGGATCTCCGCGCTGCAAGAGGCAGTGACCCAGTTGTCCTCAGAGGTATTGGCTTCCAAGAAACGGGAGGAGGAGACTACAGCCGCCTACAGAGACCTACACGCCAGGTTTGAAATGCTTGTTAAGCAAGGGCAACCGGGACCCAGACCGGAGGGCGTGGGATTGGCACGGAGAGCAGGAGGGCTTGTGGCTCACTTCGATGGGACTTTGCAACAGTACCCTAATTTTAGAGCAGACGTAATGTGCGCACTGCAACTGCTGGCAAAAGACTTTAGAGATGAGGAAGAGAAGGTGGGGTTCATATTGTCCCATTTGCATGGGGATGCCAAAGCCTGGCTGCGCAATTTGTGGAGGGATAAAGATCCGGCGCTTCAGAATGCAGATGCCTTTATCAAAGCGATGGATGCGTGTTTTTTGTCTACTATTGATGTGGATCTTGCCAGACGGGAGATTCATGGACTAAAACAAGGGAGGGCGAGCGTCCGGCAGTATCACGCCCGATTTTTTGCGCTGGTCAGTGCTTTAGAATGGGATCGGGATTCGCCCCCTGTCAGAGACCTCTTCTGGGAGGGTCTAAGTTCTGCGGTTAAGGATGAAATTGCAAGGGGGGAGAGGCCCCGAAGCACGCAGGAGGTGGTCCAAAGGGCGCTGACTGTGGGGGTGAGGCTGGAAGAACGTCCATGGTGCAGAGATGAAGGACGTGGAGGGCGCGAAGCAGCGAGAAGTTTCTCTTTCGTTCCGAGGGAAGCAGCGCGTGCGCAATCCACACCTCCGCCAGGAGGGGGAGGGGAACCGATGGAGGTTGGAGGTGCAAGGGCTCAGTCAGCAGCCAGAGCCCTAGCACCGGCAGCAGTGAAAGCGAAGCCTCCTAGAGGGAACAGGAAGTGTTACATCTGCGAGGATCCAGGCCATTTGGCGAAGGAGTGTCCCCGGAGGCTCCACAAGCACACTGCAGCCTCAGCAATGGTGACTGCAGCAACGCAGCAAGGAGAACCACAGCAGGGAAACGACGATGTCTGGCTGGAGACGGAGGCACTGGGGCCCAGCCAGACGCATCTGTGAAGCAGTCCCCAGCGATATTGCAACCCACGGATCCCCTCCCACCCAAACCAGTAGTGCAGCTCACAGCATCTCTCCAGCTACCCGACGGCGTCACTATCGAGGTGCCGCTTTCTGTGGATTCTGGAAGCAACGCAGACTTTATAGCGCAGAGCTTTGTGGAGCAGCACGCTATACAGCTATTGCCTGCCACTCTGCCCCTGCAAGTCGTCACAGTGGATGGCAGAGAGTTGCTAGGGGGGCAGGTGGTGAAGCAGACGCCACCGATGGTGATGCGCCTTGGCAACCACAGGGAAGTCATCAGTTTTAATGTCACCCAACTGTCGGACACGCCCATTGTGTTGGGCATGAGTTGGTTGGACAGGCACAGTCCGACACTGGCTTGGTACCAGAGACAACTGATCTTCGGCTCCTCTTATTGCGCAGAACACTGCATCCTGCCCCGACGGGAGGGAGAGGAGGAGGAATCACAACTGCAGTTGGGAACGTTGCAAGCGGTCCCCCACAAATACGCGAGCTTTTTGGAGGTCTTCTGCGAGAAGGAGGCGGACAAGCTACCCCCTCACCGACCATATGACTGCAAGATTGACCTCCTACCGGGGGCGACGCTGCCGAAGGGGCGGCTATACTCCATGTCTGAAGATGAAATGCAGGAACTCAAACAGTTCATCGAGCATAATCTGGAGCGTGGATTCATCAGAGAGTCCAAGGCAGTGGGGGGCAGTCCCGTTTTCTTCGTGAAAAAGAAAGACACGCCCCAAAAAAGACTAGTTGTGGACTACCGCCTTTTGAACCAGATGACCAAACCGTCTGATTACCCCATGCCCAGGATTGACGACCTCCTCGCGACGGTGCGCAAGGGACGCGTGTTCACCAAGTTGGACCTGCGAGGGGCGTACAATCTCATCCGCATGCGGGAGGGCGATGAGTGGAAGACGGCCATGTTCACACCGCTGGGCACCTACGAATACAGAGTTATGCCCTTTGGATTACAAAATGGCTCTCACTGTTTTCAAGCTTTTATGCATCACGTGTTGGAGGGACTCCTCTACAAGACATGCGTCTGCTTCCTGGATGACATCCTGATTTTCTCTGACTCGCAGCAAGCTCACGACCGAGACGTGAGGGAGGTGCTCAGCAGGTTGCAACAACATAGACTGTACGCCAAGCTGGAGAAGTGCCAGTTCGACACGACGGAGGTGGATTTCCTGGGATACAAGTTGTCGGACAAGGGGATAGCCATGGACAGCACCAAGGTTCGTGCGGTATTGGATTGGAGGAGCCCGCGCAACCGGAAGGAGGTCCAGCGGTTTGTCGGCTTCGCCAACTTCTATCGCAAGTTTATCAAGGGGTTCGCGATGCAGACGGCAGCAATTACGGACACGCTCAGCTCCAAAAAAAAGAAATTCATCTGGACGGAGCAGGCGGAACAGTCCTTTCAAGCGCTCAAGCATCTCTTCGCATCGGAGAAGCAACTGCTGCATATCGACCCCAGTAAACCGTTGAGGGTAGAGACAGACGCGTCAGACAGGGCCGTGGGAGCTGTCCTGCTGCAGCGAGACCCGCAGGGGGTGTGGCGGCCGGGAGCGTTCTACTCCAGAAAGCTCAGCAAGTCGGAGCAGAACTACACCATCTGGGACAGGGAGTTGCTGGCCATTCATGCAGCTTTCAAGGCGTGGAGGCACTTCCTAATCGGCGCCAAGCACACGGTGCAGGTCTGCACGGACCACAAGAATCTGGAGCACTGGCGCACGGCTCAGTTCCTGAACCAGAGGCAGATACGTTGGGCGGAGTTCTTTGCTGACTTCAATTTCCGAATAGAGTACGTCCCAGGCGACACCAACATCATGGCGGATGCACTGTCCCGAAAACCGCAATACCTAGAAGAGGTGACGCCAGCGGCGGCCATGCACATCTTCGCACCGACGGCGTGGGCGTGTGCCTCAGCTACAGTAGACCTGGATGCGGTGCGGCGTGCATTGCGGGACGACTCATTCGCGCAAGACAAGATGGCGGAACTGCTCAGAGGCACGGCTACCACGGACGAGTTCCAGGTGCGGGACGGCTTGCTCCTACGCAAAGGGGCTGTCTATGTACCAGGAGACGACCTTCGCGCCAAGGTACTGCAACAGTTGCACGACGCACCCACGGCCGGTCACTTTGGCACAGAGAAAACGATGGAATTAGTCGCGAGAGACTTCTGGTGGCCCAGGCTGAGAGGAGAGGTCGCGGACTACGTCGCGAGGTGCGACACCTGCCAGAGGGCCAAGCCGGTACACAGACCACCGGCGGGACTGTTAGAACCGCTGCAAACACCGTTTGAACCGTGGGAGAGGGTGGCCCTGGACTTTGTGACGGATTTACCCAGCTCGAGAGGCAAGACAGCTGTGCTAGTGGTGGTGGACTTGTTCACCAAGATGGCACATTTCATTCCGTGTGCGAAGGTGGCCACGGCGGAACAAACCGCCAAACTGTTCATAGATCACGTGTTCAAAGTGCATGGCCTGCCACGGTCTATCCTGTCCGACCGCGGACGCCAGTTCATCTCGTCTTTCTGGCAGAAGCTGATGGGTTTTCTAAATGTCAAGGTCAATCTGGCATCAGCAAGACACCCGCAGACCAACGGGCAAGCAGAGAGGGTCAATGCCATCATGCAGCAGTACCTGAGATGCTATGCCAATCAACAGCCTGCGACGTGGGTGGATTACCTGCCGCTAGCCGAGTTCGCTTACAACAACACGAAGCACGTGTCCACAGGAGTGACGCCGTTCTTTGCCAACAATGGGAGGAATCCCAGAACCTTCCCGGGACTGGAGAGAGTGGGGGAAGGAGAACCACAGACGGCGGACGCGTTCGCGTCAGAGCTGCAGGCGGTCCACGATCAACTCAGACGGCAGCTGGAGCTAGCTAAGCACGCCTACAAGGTGCAAGCTGACAAGCACAGGCGGGTTGGCGAAGTGATCCAAGTGGGAGACTGGGTCTGGTTGGCAGCCCACGCAGTGCCGACCAGGTCACTTGCCAAGAAGAAGTTGGGGCACAAGCAGATCGGTCCGTACCAAGTCGAAGCGCAGATCAACCCGGTAGCCTTCCGACTGGCGCTGCCGGAGGGTTCCAGAATGCATCCGGTGTTCCACAGGTCGGTGCTCACTCCCTACAAGGCACCTCACAGGTTCCAGGAGCCAGGGACGGCGCCAAGTCCGCTCCGGGAACGGACGGAGACGCGGGAGGTGAAGCACCAGGACCACATCAACGAGGTCACGGAGATTTTGGACTCCAGATGGGGGGAAGAGGGAGTCGAATACCTCTTAGCCAGAGAGGGCACCCGGGCCAGCGCCAATAGCTGGGTACCAGACTACGCTTTGGAGGAACCCCTGCTCAAGGACGAGTTTCATGCCCTCTTCCCACACAAACCCATGCCAGCGAGCTTCTTCGACGACTGGTTGTTCACACCCACACTTTCTTCCAGCACGTTCCATGGATTCGACTCAGAAGGGGAACCCGCACGGAGCACCCGTTCCCCAGAAGGTTCACCGGCAGGTTCGGCATCAGGCAACTCGTATTGGTGGGACGATCGACCAGAGGAGCAATGGCACAGGAAGTGGCTGGAGATGCCAGGTCGAGCGACCGACGCAGAGACTGACATGGACGTGTTCGGGGAGGACCTCGGGTTCGAGCACGGCGGTACAGAGATGGAAGAGCAACAAGTCAACGTCGACGACCGCGAGGGGGAAGACTCGGAGGTCTTCAGTTGGCGGCCACCCACGGGGAGCGACCTGTATCCAGCATTCCCTCCCATGATGATGGAGCGCCCAGCACCCACACCTGACAGCGGGGAGGGGGGAAGGGGGGGCTTCGAGGGGGGGATGGATGTCAGGGGTTCAGAAGCAGAGACGCAGAGAAGGGTGGAAACAGAGAGCGAGGGGGAGGAAGCCGAAGGGAGAATGAGTGATGATGACGACCCGAGATCTCCAAGCCTAAGCAGTGAGTCAGAGGACTCCCAAAAGGGAGCCCCAGTGAGCAGAGCAAGGGGGGGATCCGGGGGGACACCCCAGGAGGAAGGGAACAGAGGAGATTCAGAGAGCAGCAGCTGGAAGTCGGGACCCACGCTCAAGACTGAGAGCAGCAGGGAGGAAGGCAGCCAGGCATCGGGTTCCGGAGGCCGTCAGCAGGAGGGAGGGCACGAGTCAGGGGTGGTCACGCCCTCCTCAGAGAGCGAGGCAACGGTCAAGAGGAAAGTAGAGAGTTGGGCGCGCGCGCCAAGTTCAAATGCAGCGGAAGCTGGAGCAGTAAGCAGCCCGGAGAGTGAGCCAGGTCCCAAAGCCCGCCGAAAGGAAGCGGAAGGATCAGGGGGGTCAGCGTCAGAGGAGAGTAGAAGGGAGGAGTCCCAGGGGGGCAGAAGGACCCAGAGACGTAGGGAGAGGCGAAGGAGGTGGAGCAAGGCTAGGGTATTAAGCTGGTGTGCAAGAGGCGGGGACTCAGATGGGTCTTCGCCGACCTAGGGCAGAAGGTGTAGAGCTGCACGCTGCAGTTCGGAAATGAAACCTGTAACTCAATAAAGACTCTTTTAAAGTGGACGCTGTGTGGCGTGGTCCTATGTGAGCTGGGACCTGGTAGCAGCTCTGACAGTAGCGTTTAGCCCCTCCCAGAAGAGATCTCTTACAACCACAGAGTCCTTTTCCCAACGCAGCTGTCAGAGCTGCTTCCAGATCCCAGCTCACAGAGGATCACGCTAGCCAGCGTCCACTTTATAAAAGTCTTTATTGAGTTACAGTTTCCATTTCCAAGCTGCAGCGTGCAGCTCTACGTCTTAGAAGCTAGACCGGCGAAGCTCCGTCTGAGTCCCCGCCTCCTGTACACCATCTTAATACTCCACCTCTTCCGCCTTTCCTTCCTTCTCTGGGTCCCTCTGCCCCCCGTGGTCTCTTCCTTCCTGGACTCTTCCGACGCCGACCCCCCGGACCCTTCTCCCTCTTTGCGGCGGGCTTTAGGACCTGGCTCCCTTTCCGGGCTGCTTACTGTGCCGCCTTCCTGCGCATTTGAACTTGGCGCACGCGCCCAACTTTTCACCTTCCTCTTGACCGTTTCCTCACTCCCCGACGGAGGTGTGGCCAATCCTGACTCAAGCCCTCCCGCCTGTGGCGAGTCGCCGGATCCCGATACCTGGGACCCTTCCTCCCTACTGCGCTCTGGTGGGGAAGCTGGCCCCGATTTCCAACTGCTGCTCTCTGAGTCCCCTCTGGTCCCTTCTTCCTGGGGTGTCCCCCTAGGTGCCCCCCTTGCTCTGACCACTGGCGCTCCTTTCTGTGAATCTTCCGATTCACTGAAAAGACTCGGAGATCTCGGGCCGCCGTCATCGCTCATGTTTCCTTCGTATTCCTCCCCTTCTCTCTCCGTTTCCTCCCTTTCCTGTGCCTCAGCTCCTGAACCCCTGACAGCAGCGTATTCACCAACGCAAAAAACCTGGCATGGTATTGTCTTACTGTTGCCTTCCCCTGCCGCAAACCGTGCATCTCCTTTCTAGCCACGTCGACATCAGTGGTTGATTGAAAACAAGCGTCCATAGCCTTCATAAAGGCGTCCGCATTCTGGAGGGCTGGATCATTGTCGCGTCATAAATTGTGCAGCCAGGACCTTGCTTCTCCATGCAAGTGCGTTATGATAAATCCTACTTTCTCCTCCTCATCCCTAAAGTCCTTCCGAAGCAGCCTGAGCGCGTAAACTACATCAGCTCTGAAATTAGGATACTGCTGCAGGTCTCCGTCAAAATGGGCTACTAGGCTGCCCCCCCTCTTTGCAAGAGCAATCCCCTCTGTTGCTCTAGGTCCCGGCAGCCGCTCCTTGCCCAATCTTTCCCACCTGGTCTGCAGATCCCCGCAGAACTTCGCTGCTTCCTCCTCTCTCTTCCTGGAAACTGCCAGTTCTGCGTAAAGTGCCTCAACTGCTTTTTCCAGCTGTTCCATCTTCCATTCTGAAGTCATCTTTGTCTCTCTTCGTGAGCTCGCAAAACACCAAGTCTTGCCCCTCGCTGCGCCAACTCGCGCTGCTAGGGTTAAATTTTATGAGACGGAGCTTACTGTCAGCGCTGCCTCAGGTCCTAGCTCACAGAGGACCAACGCCAGTTGCTCTTTCTAAACAAAAGTCTTTATTGTGGTTCATTGTTGGTTTGACATCCGTGGCGCGCAGCGCTACGTCTGAGTCCTTAGACCGGCGAAGCTCCGTCTGACACCTCCCCGCCCATACACCAGTTCAAGACCCGAGCTTTGCCCCACCTTTTCCTCTCCTCCTTCTGCTCCTTTCTCCTCCGGGTCCTCCTGCCCTCTAGGGTTACCTCCTTCCTACTCTCTTCAGAGGCGGAATCTTCTGACTCCTCCCCACCCTTCCGGCGGGCTTTAGGACCTAGCTCCCAATCCTGGTTTTCTGCTGGCCCGCGCGCCTCCACATTTGAACTTGGTGCGCGCACCCAGCTGCCAACTTTCCTCCTAACGGCTACACTGCTCCCCCCACTGCTTTCTCCTTCAGGGAGGCTGGCAGGACCTGCTCTTCCCTCCGCCCCTCCACTCTCTGACGGAGGCGTGGTCAGTCCAGCCTCTCTCTCTCCTCCTGCAGGAGGCTCTTGTGTTAACCCTTGGGATTCTTCCCCCTCACTACGCTCTGGTGGGGAAGCTACCCCTGATTTCCAGCTGCCGCTTGGAGACTCCCCACTGCCCCCCCTTGCCCTGCCTTTGGGGGCCCCCTTCTGGGAATCCTCTGATTCGCTGGAGAGACTCATGGAATCTCTCTGATCACTGGCATACCCTCCTGAACTCCCCTCAGATTGTTCCCCTTCGCTCTCCATCTCCTCCTTCCCCTGTGGCTCAGCCCCTGAGCCCATGACACTAACCCTAACCCTAACCCTAACCCTAACCCGTCATGAAGTAAGCGCAATCCAAGATCATTCTTACTATGTAGCTCGCACCCAAAACAACCTTTTTGGCTTTGTTTAGGGTTCTTGCACTTTACTTTGCAATTTGTGGGTGAATGAACACCGAAATGGCAATCGAAGCTTATTCGTCCTTTTTCTATTGAGATGTTACCATATGTTTACTTTTTCTTGATTTGGGCTGGTAACAAACATGTCTGCGATTTTTGGTTGAATGTGCATTCTAACCCCAAAAACACCAACCTGAAATAAGCCCAATCAGAGCTTTATTATCTTCTTTTTATGTAGATGGAACCCAAGACACCTCTTTGCTTTGGTTTTGGTGTGATTCTGGCGCACACCCAAATAAAACCATGCTGTCAGGGGTTCAGGAGCAGAGGCGAGGGCAAGGGAGGAAACAGAGAGCGAGGGGGAGGAGGCAGAAGAAAAGATGAGTGATGACTACGACCCGAGATCTCCGAGTCTTTCCAGTGAATCAGAAGACTCACAGGAAGGAGCGCCAGTGGCCAGGGCAAGGGGGGAGCTTAGGGGGGCACCCCAGGAAGAAGGGTCCAGAGGGGGCTCAGAGAGCAGCAGTTGGAAATCGGGGCCAGCATCACCAGCAGAACGCAGTGGAGAGGAAGGGCGCCAGGTACCGAGTTCTGGCAGCTCACAACAGGAGGGAGGGCACGAGTCAGGAGTGGCCACACCTCCATCGGGGAGCGAGGAAACGGTCAGGCGGAAAGTGGAAGGTTGGGCGCGTGCGCTAAGTTCAAATACACAGGAAGGTGGCGCAGTAAGCAGCCCGGAAAGGGAGCCAGGTCCTAAAGCCCGACGCAAGGAGACAGAAGGGTCCGGGGGGTCAGCGTCAGAAGCGTCCCGAAAGGAAGAGACCACGGGGGGCAGAGGGACCCAGAGAAGAACGGTCAGGCGGAAAAGGTGGAGTAAGGCTAGGGTACTTAGATGGTGTGCAGGGGGCGGAGACTCAGACGGAGCTTCACCGGTCTAACCCTTAAGACGTAGAGCTGCACGCAGCAGCTTGAGAATGGAAACTGTAACTCAATAAAGACTTTTACAAAGTGACCGCTGGCTAGCGTGATCCTCTGTGAGCTAGGATCTTGAAGCAGCTCTGACAGTAAGCTCCGTCTCCAATTGTGGGCATCTACGGCCTCGCGGAGAGGAGAGAAAGCGGGTGCCTACTTGCGAGCTCACGAACGGCAGACAATATGACGGCCGAACAGCAGATAGCGGAACTCAGAGAAGCAGTGACACGACTGAATGCCGAGGCACTTGCATCCAGGAAGAGAGAGGAGGACGCAGCTGCCGCCTACAGGGATCTCCAGGTCAGGTTGGAAATGCTTACGAAGCAAGGGCAACTGACACCCAAACCGGAGGGGATTGGGTTGGGGAGACGAACAGGCGGTCTGGTCTCTCACTTCGATGGGAACTTGCAACAGTACCCCAACTTTAGAGCAGATGTAAAGTGTGCACTGCAACTGCTGGACAAAGACTTTAGAGATGAGCAAGAGAAGGTGGGATTCATCATGTCCCATTTGCATGGAGATGCTAAAGCGTGGCTGCGCAATTTGTGGAGGGATAAGGATCCGGCGCTCTGAAATGCGGTTGCCTTTATTAAAGCGATGGATGGGTGCTTTTTATCAAGCATAGACGTGGATCTTGCCCGGAAGGAGGTACATGGGCTGAAGCAAGGGAGGGCCAGTGTAAGACAGTACCACGCCCGCTTTTTGGCATTGGTCAGTGCCCTGGAATGGGACAGAGATTCGGCTCCAGTCAGAGACCTGTTTTGGGAAGTGTCAGGGGTTCAGGAGCAGAGACGCAGAGAAGGGAGGAGACAGAGAGCGAGGGGGAGGAATACGAAGGAAGGATGAGTGGGGATGACGACCCGAGATCACCGAGCCTGTCCAGTGAGTCCGAGGATTCCCAGAAGGGAGCGCCAGCGGTCAGAGCAAGGGGGGAAAGCAGGGGGACACCCCAGGAAGAAGGGTCCAGAGAGGGATCAGAGAGCAGCAGTTGGAGATCGGGACCCACGTGCCCAGCCGGGAGCAGCGGGGAGAAAGGGGACCAGACATCGGGTTCCGGAGGCTTTCAGCAGGAGGGAGGGCATGAGTCAGGAGTAGTCACGCCCACCTCGCGGAGCGACGAAACGATCAAGAGGAAGGTAGAGAGTTGGGCGCGCGCGCCAAGTTCAAATGCAGCGGAAGCTGGCGCAGTAAGCAGCCCGGAGAGTGAGCCAGGTCCCAAAGCCCGCCGCAAGGAGGCGGAAGGGTCAGGGGGGTCCGCGTCAGAAGAGAGTAGGAAAGAAGAGACCCCGGGGGGCAGAAGGACCCAGAGACGGAAGGAAAGGCGCAGGAGGTGGAGCAAGGCTAGGGTATTAAGCTGGTGTGCTAGAGGCGGAGACTCAGACGGGTCTTCGCCGGTCTGACATAGAAGACGTAGGGCTGCTGTCAGGGGTTCAGAAGCAGAGACGCAGAGAAGGGTGGAAACAGAGAGCGAGGGGGAGGAAGCCGAAGGGAGAATGAGTGATGATGACGACCCGAGATCTCCAAGCCTAAGCAGTGAGTCAGAGGACTCCCAAAAGGGAGCCCCAGTGAGCAGAGCAAGGGGGGGATCCGGGGGGACACCCCAGGAGGAAGGGAACAGAGGAGATTCAGAGAGCAGCAGCTGGAAGTCGGGACCCACGCTCATAACTGAGGGCGGCAGCAGCTGGAAGTCGGGACCCACGCTCAAGACTGAGAGCAGCAGGGAGGAAGGTAGCCAGGCATCGGGTTCCGGAGGCTGTCAGCAGGAGGGAGGGCACGAGTCAGGGGTGGTCACGCCCTCCTCAGAGAGCGAGGCAACGGTTAAGAGGAAAGTAGAGAGTTGGGCGCGCGCGCCAAGTTCAAATGCAGCGGAAGCTGGAGCAGTAAGCAGCCCGGAGAGTGAGCCAGGTCCTAAAGCCCGCCGCAAGGAGGCAGAAGGATCAGGGGGGTCAGCGTCAGAGGAGAGTAGAAGGGAGGAGGCCCAGGGGGGCAGAAGGACCCAGAGACGTAGGGAGAGGCGAAGGAGGTGGAGCAAGGCTAGGGTATTAAGCTGGTGTGCAAGAGGCGGGGACTCAGACGGGTCTTCGCCGACCTAGAGCAGGTGTAGAGCTGCACGCTGCAGTTCGGAAATGAAACCTGTAACTCAATAAAGACTCTTTTAAAGTGGACGCTGTGTGGCGTGGTCCTATGTGAGCTGGGACCTGGTAGCAGCTCTGACAGTAAGACCCGTCTCATTCAAAGCTTCAGAAACCTGAAACCTCGCAGCGGGAGCAGAAGCCGCTAGGGGAGGAAGAGGGGTGTCTGTAAGCGAGCTCACAAAGGTTAGCAAGATGACGGAAGAACAGAGGATCTCCGCGCTGCAAGAGGCAGTGACCCAGTTGTCCTCAGAGGTATTGGCTTCCAAGAAACGGGAGGAGGAGACTACAGCCGCCTACAGAGACCTACACGCCAGGTTTGAAATGCTTGTTAAGCAAGGGCAACCGGGACCCAGACCGGAGGGCGTGGGATTGGCACGGAGAGCAGGAGGGCTTGTGGCTCACTTCGATGGGACTTTGCAACAGTACCCTAATTTTAGAGCAGACGTAATGTGCGCACTGCAACTGCTGGCAAAAGACTTTAGAGATGAGGAAGAGAAGGTGGGGTTCATATTGTCCCGTTTGCATGGGGATGCCAAAGCCTGGCTGCGCAATTTGTGGAGGGATAAAGATCCGGCGCTTCAGAATGCAGATGCCTTTATCAAAGCGATGGATGCGTGTTTTTTGTCTACTATTGATGTGGATCTTGCCAGACGGGAGATTCATGGACTAAAACAAGGGAGGGCGAGCGTCCGGCAGTATCACGCCCGATTTTTTGCGCTGGTCAGTGCTTTAGAATGGGATCGGAATTCGCCCCCTGTCAGAGACCTCTTCTGGGAGGGTCTAAGTTCAGCGGTTAAGGATGAAATTGCAAGGGGGGAGAGGCCCCGAAGCACGCAGGAGGTGGTCCGAAGGGCGCTGACTGTGGGGGTGAGGCTGGAAGAACGTCCATGGTGCAGAGATGAAGGACGTGGAGGGCGCGAAGCAGCGAGAAGTTTCTCTTTCGTTCCGAGGGAAGCAGCGCGTGCGCAATCCACACCTCCGCCAGGAGGGGGAGGGGAACCGATGGAGGTTGGAGGTGCAAGGGCTCAGTCAGCAGCCAGAGCCCTAGCACCGGCAGCAGTGAAAGCGAAGCCTCCTAGAGGGAACAGGAAGTGTTACATCTGCGAGGATCCAGGCCATTTGGCGAAGGAGTGTCCCCGGAGGCTCCACAAGCACACTGCAGCCTCAGCAATGGTGACTGCAGCAACGCAGCAAGGAGAACCACAGCAGGGAAACGACGATGTCTGGCTGGAGACGGAGGCACTGGGGCCCAGCCAGACGCATCTGTGAAGCAGTCCCCAGCAATCTTGCAACCCACGGATCCCCTCCCACCCAAACCAGTAGTGCAGCTCACAGCATCTCTCCAGCTACCCGACGGCGTCACTATCGAAGTGCCGCTTTCTGTGGATTCTGGAAGCAACGCAGACTTTATAGCGCAGAGCTTTGTGGAGCAGCACGCTATACAGCTATTGCCTGCCACTCTGCCCCTGCAAGTCGTCACAGTGGATGGCAGAGAGTTGCTAGGGGGGCAGGTGGTGAAGCAGACGCCACCGATGGTGATGCGCCTTGGCAACCACAGGGAAGTCATCAGTTTTAATGTCACCCAACTGTCGGACACGCCCATTGTGTTGGGCATGAGTTGGCTGGACAGGCACAGTCCGACACTGGCTTGGTACCAGAGACAACTGATCTTCGGCTCCTCTTATTGCGCAGAACACTGCATCCTGCCCCGACGGGAGGGAGAGGAGGAGGAATCACAACTGCAGTTGGGAACGTTGCAAGCGGTCCCCCACAAATACGCGAGCTTTTTGGAGGTCTTCTGCGAGAAGGAGGCGGACAAGCTACCCCCTCACCGGCCATATGACTGCAAGATTGACCTCCTACCGGGGGCGACGCTGCCGAAGGGGCGGCTATACTCCATGTCTGAAGATGAAATGCAGGAACTCAAACAGTTCATCGAGCATAATCTGGAGCGTGGCTTCATCAGAGAGTCCAAGGCAGTGGGGGGCAGTCCCGTTTTCTTCGTGAAAAAGAAAGACACGCCCCAAAAAAGACTAGTTGTGGACTACCGCCTTTTGAACCAGATGACCAAACCGTCTGATTACCCCATGCCCAGGATTGACGACCTCCTCGCGACGGTGCGCAAGGGACGCGTGTTCACCAAGTTGGACCTGCGAGGGGCGTACAATCTCATCCGCATGCGGGAGGGCGATGAGTGGAAGACGGCCATGTTCACACCGCTGGGCACCTACGAATACAGAGTTATGCCCTTTGGATTACAAAATGGCTCTCACTGTTTTCAAGCTTTTATGCATCACGTGTTGGAGGGACTCCTCTACAAGACATGCGTCTGCTTCCTGGATGACATCCTGATTTTCTCTGACTCGCAGCAAGCTCACGACCGAGACGTGAGGGAGGTGCTCAGCAGGTTGCAACAACATAGACTGTACGCCAAGCTGGAGAAGTGCCAGTTCGACACGACGGAGGTGGATTTCCTGGGATACAAGTTGTCGGACAAGGGGATAGCCATGGACAGCACCAAGGTTCGTGCGGTATTGGATTGGAAAAGCCCGCGCAACCGGAAGGAGGTCCAGCGGTTTGTCGGCTTCGCCAACTTCTATCGCAAGTTTATCAAGGGGTTCGCGATGCAGACGGCAGCAATTACGGACACGCTCAGCTCCAAAAAAAAGAAATTCATCTGGACGGAGCAGGCGGAACAGTCCTTTCAAGCGCTCAAGCATCTCTTCGCATCGGAGAAGCAACTGCTGCATATCGACCCCAGTAAACCGTTGAGGGTAGAGACAGACGCGTCAGACAGAGCCGTGGGAGCTGTCCTGCTGCAGCGAGACCCGCAGGGGGTGTGGCGGCCGGGAGCGTTCTACTCCAGAAAGCTCAGCAAGTCGGAGCAGAACTACACCATCTGGGACAGGGAGTTGCTGGCCATTCATGCAGCTTTCAAGGCGTGGAGGCACTTCCTAATCGGCGCCAAGCACACGGTGCAGGTCTGCACGGACCACAAGAATCTGGAGCACTGGCGCACGGCTCAGTTCCTGAACCAGAGGCAGATACGTTGGGCGGAGTTCTTTGCTGACTTCAATTTCCGAATAGAGTACGTCCCAGGCGACACCAACATCATGGCGGATGCACTGTCCCGAAAACCGCAATACCTAGAAGAGGTGACGCCAGCGGCGGCCATGCACATCTTCGCACCGACGGCGTGGGCGTGTGCCTCAGCTACAGTAGACCTGGATGCGGTGCGACGTGCATTGCGGGACGACTCATTCGCGCAAGACAAGATGGCGGAACTGCTCAGAGGCACGGCTACCACGGACGAGTTCCAGGTGCGGGACGGCTTGCTCCTACGCAAAGGGGCTGTCTATGTACCAGGAGACGACCTTCGCGCCAAGGTACTGCAACAGTTGCACGACGCACCCACGGCCGGTCACTTTGGCACAGAGAAAACGATGGAATTAGTCGCGAGAGACTTCTGGTGGCCCAGGCTGAGAGGAGAGGTCGCGGACTACGTCGCGAGGTGCGACACCTGCCAGAGGGCCAAGCCGGTACACAGACCACCGGCGGGACTGTTAGAACCGCTGCAAACACCGTTTGAACCGTGGGAGAGGGTGGCCCTGGACTTTGTGACGGATTTACCCAACTCGAGAGGCAAGACAGCTGTGCTAGTGGTGGTGGACTTGTTCACCAAGATGGCACATTTCATTCCGTGTGCGAAGGTGGCCACGGCGGAACAAACCGCCAAACTGTTCATAGATCACGTGTTCAAAGTGCATGGCCTGCCACGGTCTATCCTGTCCGACCGCGGACGCCAGTTCATCTCGTCTTTCTGGCAGAAGCTGATGGGTTTTCTAAATGTCAAGGTCAATCTGGCATCAGCAAGACACCCGCAGACCAACGGGCAAGCAGAGAGGGTCAATGCCATCATGCAGCAGTACCTGAGATGCTATGCCAATCAACAGCCTGCGACGTGGGTGGATTACCTGCCGCTAGCCGAGTTCGCTTACAACAACACGAAGCACGTGTCCACAGGAGTGACGCCGTTCTTTGCCAACAATGGGAGGAATCCCAGAACCTTCCCGGGACTGGAGAGAGTGGGGGAAGGAGAACCACAGACGGCGGACGCGTTCGCGTCAGAGCTGCAGGCGGTCCACGATCAACTCAGACGGCAGCTGGAGCTAGCTAAGCACGCCTACAAGGTGCAAGCTGACAAGCACAGGCGGGTTGGCGAAGTGATCCAAGTGGGAGACTGGGTCTGGTTGGCAGCCCACGCAGTGCCGACCAGGTCGCTTGCCAAGAAGAAGTTGGGGCACAAGCAGATCGGTCCGTACCAAGTCGAAGCGCAGATCAACCCGGTAGCCTTCCGACTGGCGCTGCCGGAGGGTTCCAGAATGCATCCGGTGTTCCACAGGTCGGTGCTCACTCCCTACAAGGCACCTCACAGGTTCCAGGAGCCAGGGACGGCGCCAAGTCCGCTCCGGGAACGGACGGAGACGCGGGAGGTGAAGCACCAGGACCACATCAACGAGGTCACGGAGATTTTGGACTCCAGATGGGGGGAAGAGGGAGTCGAATACCTCTTAGCCAGAGAGGGCACCCGGGCCAGCGCCAATAGCTGGGTACCAGACTACGCTTTGGAGGAACCCCTGCTCAAGGACGAGTTTCATGCCCTCTTCCCACACAAACCCATGCCAGCGAGCTTCTTCGACGACTGGTTGTTCACACCCACACTTTCTTCCAGCACGTTCCATGGATTCGACTCAGAAGGGGAACCCGCACGGAGCACCCGTTCCCCAGAAGGTTCACCGGCAGGTTCGGCATCAGGCAACTCGTATTGGTGGGACGATCGACCAGAGGAGCGATGGCGCAGGAAGTGGCTGGAGATGCCAGGTCGAGCGACCGACGCAGAGACTGACATGGACGTGTTCGGGGAGGACCTCGGGTTCGAGCACGGCGGTACAGAGATGGAAGAGCAACAAGTCAACGTCGACGACCGCGAGGGGGAAGACTCGGAGGTCTTCAGTTGGCGGCCACCCACGGGGAGCGACCTGTATCCAGCATTCCCTCCCATGATGATGGAGCGCCCAGCACCCACACCTGACAGCGGGGAGGGGGGAAGGGGGGGCTTCGAGGGGGGGATGGATGTCAGGGGTTCAGAAGCAGAGACGCAGAGAAGGGTGGAAACAGAGAGCGAGGGGGAGGAAGCCGAAGGGAGAATGAGTGATGATGACGACCCGAGATCTCCAAGCCTAAGCAGTGAGTCAGAGGACTCCCAAAAGGGAGCCCCAGTGAGCAGAGCAAGGGGGGGATCCGGGGGGACACCCCAGGAGGAAGGGAACAGAGGAGATTCAGAGAGCAGCAGCTGGAAGTCGGGACCCACGCTCATAACTGAGGGCGGCAGCAGCTGGAAGTCGGGACCCACGCTCAAGACTGAGAGCAGCAGGGAGGAAGGTAGCCAGGCATCGGGTTCCGGAGGCTGTCAGCAGGAGGGAGGGCACGAGTCAGGGGTGGTCACGCCCTCCTCAGAGAGCGAGGCAACGGTTAAGAGGAAAGTAGAGAGTTGGGCGCGCGCGCCAAGTTCAAATGCAGCGGAAGCTGGAGCAGTAAGCAGCCCGGAGAGTGAGCCAGGTCCTAAAGCCCGCCGCAAGGAGGCAGAAGGATCAGGGGGGTCAGCGTCAGAGGAGAGTAGAAGGGAGGAGGCCCAGGGGGGCAGAAGGACCCAGAGACGTAGGGAGAGGCGAAGGAGGTGGAGCAAGGCTAGGGTATTAAGCTGGTGTGCAAGAGGCGGGGACTCAGACGGGTCTTCGCCGACCTAGAGCAGGTGTAGAGCTGCACGCTGCAGTTCGGAAATGAAACCTGTAACTCAATAAAGACTCTTTTAAAGTGGACGCTGTGTGGCGTGGTCCTATGTGAGCTGGGACCTGGTAGCAGCTCTGACAGCTGCACATTGCAGTTTGGAAATGGAACCTGTAACCCAATAAAGACTCTTTTAACGTGAACGCTGGCTAACGTGGTCCTATGTGAGCTGGGACTGGGTAGCAGCCCTGACAGTAAGACCCGTCTCTGACATAGCTTCGGACACCTGATACCTCGCAGCGGAGGCAGAAGCAGCGAGAGGAGGAAATTGGTGTTTGGGAGCAAGCTCACAAAGGTTGGCAGAGATGACGGAAGCAGAAAAAATTTCAGCGCTGCAACAGGCAGTGACCCAATTGAACGCAGAGGTACTGGCATCCAAGAAAAGGGAGCAGGATGCTGCGGCCGCCTACAGAGATCTCCACGCCAGGTTTGAAGCGTTGGTTAAGCAAGGGCAACCGGGACCCAGACCGGAGGGGGTTGGGTTGGCACGGAGGGCAGGAGGGCTTGTGGCTCACTTCGATGGGAATTTGCAACAGTACCCCAATTTTCGAGCAGACGTAATGTGCGCACTGCAACTGCTGGCGAAAGACTTTAGAGATGAGGAAGAGAAAGTGGGGTTTATACTATCCCATTTGCATGGGGATGCTAAAGCGTGGCTGCGCAATTTGTGGAGGGATAAAGATCCGGCGCTTCAGAGTGCGGATGCCTTTATCAAAGCGATGGATGCGTGTTTTTTATCTACCATTGACGTGGATCTTGCCCGACGGGAGATACATGGACTGAGACAAGGGAGGGCGAGCGTACGGCAGTATCACGCCCGCTTTTTTGCGCTGGTCAGTGCCTTGGAATGGGACCGGGATTCACCTCCAGTCAGAGACCTGTTCTGGGAGGGTCTGAGCAGTGCTGTTAAAGATGAAATTGCGAGGGGGGAGAGGCCCCGGAGCACGCAGGAGGTGGTCCAAAGGGCGCTGACTGTGGGGGTGAGGCTGGAAGAACGTCCATGGTGCAGAGACGAAGGACGTGGAGGGCGCGAAGCAGCGAGAAGTTTCTCTTTCGTTCCCAGGGAAGCTGCGCGTGCGCAATCCACACCTCCGCCAGGAGGGGGAGTGGAACCTATGGAGGTGGGAGGCGCCAGGGCTCAGTCAGCTACCAGAGCCCCTGCACCGGGAGCAGTCAAGACTAAGCCTCCTAGAGGGACCCGGAAGTGTTACATATGCGACAGCCCTCAACACTTGGCGAGAGAGTGTCCCCAGAGGAACTCCAAGCACACTGCAGCCTCCGCAATGGTGATAGCAGCCACGCAGCACAGCGAACCCCAGCAGGGAAACGACGATGTCTGGCTGGAGGCAGAGGCACTGGGGCCCAGCCAGACGAATCAGTGAAGCAGTCCCCAGCGATCTTGCAACCCACAGACCCCCTCCCACCCAAACCAGTAGTGCAGCTCACCGCATCTCTCCAGCTACCCGATGGCATCACTATAGACGTGCCACTTTCGGTGGATTCTGGAAGCAACGCAGACTTTATAGCGCAGGATTTTGTGGAGCAGCACGCTATACAGCTACTACCTGCCACTCTGCCCCTGCAAGTCGTCACAGTGGATGGCAGAGAGTTGCTGGGGGGGCAGGTGGTGAAGCAGACGCCGCCAATGGTGATGCGACTTGGTAACCACAGGGAAGTCATCAGTTTTAATGTCACCCGACTGTCGGACACACCCATTGTGTTGGGCATGAGTTGGCTGGACAGGCACAGTCCGACACTGGCTTGGTACCAGCGACAGCTGATCTTCGGCTCTTCTTATTGTGCCGAGCACTGCATCCTGCCTAGACAGGAGGGAGAGGAGGAGGAATCACAGCTGCAGTTGGGAACGTTGCAAGCAGTCCCCCACAAATACGCAGACTTTCTGGAGGTCTTCTGCGAGAAGGAGGCAGACAAGCTACCTCCTCACAGGCAGTATGACTGCAAGATTGACCTCCTACCAGGGGCGACGCTGCCGAAAGGGAAGCTGTATTCCATGTCTGAGGACGAACTACAGGAACTCAAACAGTTCATAGATCACAATTTGGAGCGCGGTTTCATCCGGGAGTCCAAGGCAGTAGGGGGCAGTCCTGTTTTCTTCGTGAAGAAGAAAGACACGCCCCAAAAAAGACTTGTAGTTGATTTTCGCCTCTTGAACAAGATGACCAAGCCATCTGATTTCCCCATGCCCAGGATTGACGACCTCCTAGCGACGGTGCGCAAGGGACACGTGTTCACCAAGTTGGACCTGCGAGGGGCGTACAATCTCATCCGCATGAGGGAAGGCGATGAGTGGAAGACAGCCATTGTCAGGGGTTCAGGAGCAGAGGCGAGGGCAAGGGAGGAAACAGAGAGCGAGGGGGAGGAGGCAGAAGAAAGGATGAGTGACGACGACGACCCGAGATCTCCGAGTCTGTCCAGTGAATCAGAAGATTCACAAAGAGGAGCACCAGTGGCAAGGGCAAGGGGGGAGACTAGGGGGACACCCCAGGAAGAAAGAGCCAGAGGGGACTCAGAGGGGAGCAGTTGGAGATCGGGACCTACGTCACCGCCAGAGAGTAGGGAAGAGGAAGAGCGCCTGGGAACTAGCGCTGGCAGCTCACAACAGGAGGGAGGGCACGAGTCAGGAGTGGCCACACCTTCATCGGGGAGCGAAGTGACGGTTAGACGGAAAGTGGAAGGTTGGGCGCGCGCGCCAAGTTCAAATGCACAGGAAGGTGGCGCAGTAGGCAGCCCGGAAAGAGAGCCAGGTCCTAAAGCCCGGCGCAAGGAGACAGGGGAGTCAGGGGGGTCAGCGTCAGAAGAATCCCGGAAGGGAGAGACCCAGGGGGGCAGAGGGACCCAGAGGAGAACTGTCAGGCGGAAAAGGTGGAGCAGGGCTAGGATATTAAGTTGGTGCGCAAGGGGCGGAGACTCAGAAGGAGCTTCGCCGACCTAAGCATAAGGCGTAGGGTTGCACGCAGCAGCTCAAGAATGGAGACTGTAACTCAATAAAGACTTTTAATCAACAACCGCTGGCTAGCGTGATCCTCTGTGAGCTAGGATCTGGAAGTAACCCTGACAGTAAGCTCCTTCTCTTCAAATTGTGGACATCCACGACCTCGTGGAGAGGAGGGAAAGCGGGTGCCTACAAGAAAGCTCACGAACGGTAGACAATATGACGGCCGAACAGCAAATAACGGAACTCAGAGACGCGGTTTCACGACTGACTGCTGAGGCGGTGGCGTCCAGGAAGAGAGAGGAGGACGCAGCGGCCGCCTACAGGGATCTCCAGGTCAGGTTGGACGTGCTTACGAAGCAGGGGCAACAGACACCCAAATCAGAGGGGATTGGGTTGGGGAGACGCACAGGCAGTCTGGTCTCGCACTTCGATGGGAATTTGCAACAGTACCCCAATTTTAGAGCAGACGTAATGTGTGCACTACAACTACTGCACAAAGACTTTAGAGATGAACAAGAGAAAGTGGGGTTCATCATGTCCCATTTGCATGGAGACGCTAAAGCATGGCTGCGCAATTTGTGGAGGGATAAGGATCCTGCGCTCCAAAATGCGGACGCCTTTATTAAAGCGATGGATGGCTGTTTTTTATCAAGCATTGACGTGGATCTTGCCCGAAGGGAGGTGCACAGACTAAGACAAGGGAGGGCCAGCGTACGGCAATATCATGCCCGCTTTTTCGCTTTGGTCAGTGCCCTGGAATGGGACAGAGATTCGGCTCCCGTCAGAGACCTTTTTTGGGAGGGCTTGAACAGCTCGGTGAAAGATGAGATTGCGAGGGGGGAGAGACCCCGGACCACGCAGGAGATCGTTCAGAGGGCGCTGGCGGTGGGAGTGCGGCTGGAAGAACGTCCGTGGAGCAGGGACGAAGG
The DNA here is from genome assembly GCF_965113315.1 of Podarcis vaucheri. Lineage (NCBI taxonomy): Eukaryota > Metazoa > Chordata > Lepidosauria > Squamata > Lacertidae > Podarcis > Podarcis vaucheri. The sequence goes on from NC_138755.1 coordinate 53,073, forward strand.
GCGCAGCAGGCGCGAACCAGCCAGGGGCTCCTCCTTCCTTCCCAGAGAAGCAGCGCGTGCGCAATCCACGCCCCCAACAGGGGGAGGGGTGGAACCGATGGAGGTTGGGAGTGCAAGGGCTCAGTCAGCAGCCAGAGCCCTAGCACCGGCAGCAGTGAAAGCGAAGCCTCCTAGAGGGAACAGGAAGTGTTACATCTGCGAGGATCCAGGCCATTTGGCGAAAGAGTGTCCCCGGAGGCTCCACAAGCACACTGCAGCCTCAGCAATGGTGACTGCAGCAACGCAGAAAGGAGAACCACAGCAGGGAAACGACGATGTCTGGCTGGAAGAGGAGGCACTGGGGCCCAGCCAGACGTGTCAGTGAAGCAGTCCCCAGAGATTTTACCGCCCATGGACCCCCTCCCGCCCAAGCCAGTAGTGAGGCTCACCGCATCGCTCCAGCTACCCAATGGAATCACCATGGACGTGCCAATCACCGTCGACTCGGGAAGCAATGCAGACTTCATAGGGCAGGACTTTGTCGACCGGCACGCTATACAGTTGCTGCCTGCCGCGCTGCCACTGCAGGTTGTCACGGTGGATGGCAGGGAGCTGTTAGGGGGGCAAGTGGTGAAGCAGACGCCACTTATGGTGCTGCGGCTTGGAAATCACAAGGAGATTATCAGCTTCAACGTCACTCAACTCTCAGACACGCCTATCGTATTGGGCATGAGTTGGCTGGACAGGCACAGCCCGACGCTGGCTTGGTACCAGAGGCAGCTGACCTTCGGTTCTTCCTTTTGTGCTGAACACTGCATCATGCCCCAGCAAGAAGGGGAGCAAGAGGAGTCACAGCTGCTGCTCGGCACGCTGCAAGCGATTCCCCACAAGTACGCAGAATTTTTGGAGGTTTTCTGCGAGAAGGAGGCAGACAAGCTACCCCCCCCCACAGACCATATGACTGCAAGATTGCCCTGCTGCCGGGGGCGGCGCTGCCCAAAGGGAAGCTGTATTCCATGTCTGAAGACGAACTGCAGGAACTCAAGGAGTTCATTGATCATAATTTGAAACGCGGTTTCATCTGAGAGTCCCAGGCAGCGGGGGGCAGTCCTGTATTCTTTGTGAAGAAGCGAGACACGCCCCAGAAAAGGCTCGTGGTGGACTACCGCATTTTGAACAGTGTCACCAAGCCGTCGGACTTCCCCATGCCCCGAATCGACGACCTCCTCGCGAAAGTACGCAAGGGCAGCGTGTTCACCAAGTTGGACCTGCGAGGGGCGTACAACCTCATTCGCATGCGGGAAGGAGATGAGTGGAAGACAGCCATGTTCACACCCCTGGGCACCTACGAATATAGAGTTATGCCTTTTGGATTGCAAAATGGCTCCCACGTTTTTCAAGCTTTCATGCATCACGTGTTGGCGGGGCTCCTCTACAAGACGTGCGTCTGTTTCTTGGATGACATCCTGATCTTTTCGGAATCGCAGCAGGAGCATGACAGACACGTCAGGGAAGTGCTGAGCAGGCTCCAGCAACATAGGCTTTACGCCAAGCTGGAGAAGTGCCAATTCGACGTGACGGAGGTGGATTTCCTGGGATACAGGTTGTCTGACAAGGGGCTCGCCATGGACAGCGCCAAGGTTCGAGCGGTGTTGGATTGGAAAAGCCCACGCAACCGGAAGGAGGTCCAACGATTTGTCGGCTTCGCGAACTTCTATCGCAAGTTCATCAAAGGCTTCGCTATGCAGACTGCAGCCATTACAGACACGCTCAGTTCCAAGAAAAAGAAGTTCATCTGGACAGCGCAGGCGGAGCAGTCCTTTCAGGCACTCAAGCGTCTTTTCGCCTCGGAGGAACAGCTGCTTCATGTCGATCCTAGCAGGCCGATGAGAGTTGAAACAGACGCCTCGGACAGGGCCGTCGGAGCAGTCCTGCTGCAGAAGGACCCGCAGGGGGTTTGGAGGCCCGGAGCGTTTTACTCCAGGAAGCTCAGCAAGTCCGAACAGAATTACACCATCTGGGACAGGGAGTTGCTGGCTATTCATGCAGCGTTCAAAGCATGGAGGCACTTCCTGATTGGAGCCAAGCACACGGTGCAGGTCTGCACGGACCACAAGAATCTGGAGCACTGGCGCACGGCACAGTTCCTGAACCAGAGGCAGATACGTTGGGCTGAGTTCTTTGCGAATTTCGACTTCCGAATAGAGTATGTCCCGGGGGACACCAACATCATGGCGGACGCGCTATCCCGTAAGCCACAGTATCTGGAGGACGCCACGCCAGCGGCCGCCATGCACATCTTCGCGCCAACAGTGTGGGCGTGCGCTGCGGCGACAGTGGACCTGGAGGCGGTGCGACAAGCGTTGCAGAATGACTCTTTCGCGCAAGCAAAGATGGCTGAGATGCGAAGGGGCACGGCAGCGACCAACGGGTTCCAGCTGAGAGATGGATTGCTCATCCGCAAAGGGGCCATCTACGTGCCGGGAGACGAACTTCGCGCCAAGGTACTGCATCAGCTGCACGACGCGCCCACTGCCGGGCACTTTGGCAAGGAGAAGACGGTGGAATTAGTCGCCAGGGATTTCTGGTGGCCCGGAATGAGAGGGGAGGTCGCGGACTACGTGGCGAGGTGCGACACCTGCCAGAGGGCCAAACCAGTGCACAGACCGCCGGCCGGACTGTTGGAACCGCTGCAAACTCCGGTCGAGCCATGGGAGAGAGTCGCCCTGGACTTCGTCACGGATCTGCCCAGCTCGAGGGGCAAGACGGCCGTGCTGGTGGTGGTGGACTTGTTCTCCAAGATGGCGCATTTCATCCCGTGTGCGAAGGTGGCCACGGCGGAACAAACCGCCAAACTGTTCATAGACCACGTGTTCAAGGTTCACGGTCTGCCACGGTCTATTCTGTCCGACCGCGGGCGGCAGTTCATCTCGAACTTCTGGCAGAAGCTGATGGGCTTCCTAAACGTCAAGATCAACCTGGCGTCGCCGAGACACCCGCAGACCAACGGGCAAGCGGAGCGGGTCAATGCCATCATGCAGCAGTACCTGAGATGCTATGCGAATCAACAGCCTGCGACGTGGGTGGATTACCTGCCGCTCGCCGAGTTCGCCTACAACAACACGAAGCACGTGTCCACGGGGGTGACGCCGTTCTTCGCCAACAACGGGAGGCACCCCAGAACCTTCCCGGGACTGGAAAGACTGGTGGAGGGGGAGCCGCAGACAGCATATGCGTTCGCGTCGGCATTGCAAGAGGTTCACGATCAGCTGCGGCGGCACCTGGAGCTGGCCAAACACGCATACAAGGTGCAGGCAGACAAACACAGAAGGGTTGGCGAAGAGATCCATGTGGGAGACTGGGTCTGGTTAGCAGCCCACGCAGTGCCGGCCAGGTCGTTGGCCAAGAAGAAACTAGGGCATAAGCAACTGGGGCCCTACCAAGTCGAAGAGCAGGTCAACCCGGTGGCTTTCAGGCTGGCGCTTCCGGAGGGTTCCAGAATGCATCCGGTGTTCCGCACAGGTTTCAGGAACCCGGCACGGCGCCGAGTCCGCTCCGAGAGGGAACCAGGCAACGGGGAGTGGCACAGGAGGTGCGCCTCAACGAAGTCACGGAGATTTTGGACTCCAGATGGGGGGAAGAGGGGGTAGAATACCTTCTCGCTAAGGAGGGCACCCCGGCCAATGCCAACAGCTGGGTGCCGGGCTACGCTCTAGATGAACCTCTGCTCAAGGAAGAGTTTCATGCCCTCTTTCCCCATAGGCCAATGCCGGCGGACTTTTTCGACGACTGGCTTTTCACGCCCACGCTTTCAGCCAGCACGTTCCGGGGGTTCGACTCGGATGAGGAACCGACACGAGACGCCCGTTCCCCGGAGGGGTCACCCTCGGGATCTGCCTCAGAACCCTCGTATTGGTGGGATGATCGACCAGAGGAGCAGTGGCGCAGGAAGTGGCTGGAGGGTCCAGGACGAGCTACGCCTACAGAAGGAAGCGAGGGAGAGACCGACATGGACTTTTTCGGGGACAACCAGGGTCTCGAGCACGGCGGCACGGAGATGGAAGCAGAGGTGACCGTCGTTGACGAGAGCAGGGAGGAAGAACCGGGAGTCTGCGGATGGAGGTCGGCCACGGGAAGCGAACTGTACCCGACATTCGTCCCTTTGACACTGCAGCACCCAGTTCCCGCACCGGAGGGAGGGGAGGGGGGAAGGGGGGGCTTTGAGGGGGGGATGGATGTCAGGGGTTCAGGAGCAGAGGCGAGGGCAAGGGAGGAAACAGAGAGCGAGGGGGAGGAGGCAGAAGAAAGGATGAGTGACGACGACGACCCGAGATCTCCGAGTCTGTCCAGTGAATCAGAAGATTCACAAAGAGGAGCACCAGTGGCAAGGGCAAGGGGGGAGACTAGGGGGACACCCCAGGAAGAAAGAGCCAGAGGGGACTCAGAGGGGAGCAGTTGGAGATCGGGACCTACGTCACCGCCAGAGAGTAGGGAAGAGGAAGAGCGCCTGGGAACTAGCGCTGGCAGCTCACAACAGGAGGGAGGGCACGAGTCAGGAGTGGCCACACCTTCATCGGGGAGCGAAGTGATGGTTAGACGGAAAGTGGAAGGTTGGGCGCGCGCGCCAAGTTCAAATGCACAGGAAGGTGGCGCAGTAGGCAGCCCGGAAAGAGAGCCAGGTCCTAAAGCCCGGCGCAAGGAGACAGGGGAGTCAGGGGGGTCAGCGTCAGAAGAATCCCGGAAGGGAGAGACCCAGGGGGGCAGAGGGACCCAGAGGAGAACTGTCAGGCGGAGAAGGTGGAGCAGGGCTAGGATATTAAGTTGGTGCGCAAGGGGCGGAGACTCAGAAGGAGCTTCGCCGACCTAAGCATAAGGCGTAGGGTTGCACGCAGCAGCTCAAGAATGGAGACTGTAACTCAATAAAGACTTTTAATCAACAACCGCTGGCTAGCGTGATCCTCTGTGAGCTAGGATCTGGAAGTAACCCTGACAGCCATGTTCACGCCTCTGGGCACCTACGAATACAGAGTGATGCCGTTTGGATTGCAAAACGGTTCTCACTGTTTTCAAGCTTTCATGCATCATGTGTTGGCGGGACTCCTCTACAAGAAGTGCGTCTGCTTCCTGGATGACATCCTGATATTCTCCGAATCGCAGCAAGCACATGACCAAGACGTTCGGGAGGTGCTGAAGAGGCTGCAGCAGCATAGACTGTACGCCAAACTGGAGAAGTGCCAGTTCGACACGACGGAGGTGGATTTCTTGGGCTACAAGTTGTCGGACAAGGGGCTAGCCATGGACAGCGCCAAGGTTCGCGCGGTGTTGGATTGGAAGAGCCCGCGCAACCGGAAGGAGGTCCAGCGGTTTGTGGGCTTCGCCAACTTCTATCGCAAGTTTATCAAGGGGGTTCGCGATGCAGACGGCGGCTATTACGGTGACCCCTTGCTGGCAGAGGAGCTTAACCTCTTCTTTGCTCGCTTCGAGAAGGAGCCACCTGAGACGCCGGTATTACAGCCACCAGCCCATAGGGGCCCCTCATTCACGGTAGAGGAACATGAAGTGAGACAGGTTTTGAGGATGGCGAATCCGAGGAAGGCGGCTGGACCTGATGGCATCACTGGAAAGGTGTTGAAGGGCTGTGCGGATCAGCTGGCGAGGGTCTTTACTAAGATCTTCAATAAGTCCTTACACCAGTCTATTGTCCCACCCTGCCTGAAGTTGTCAACTATTGTCCCTCTGCCTAAAAAATCCACAATCAGTAGTTTGAATGACTATAGACCAGTTGCACTGACTCCAATCATCATGAAGTGTTTTGAGAAACTGGTGCGCCGTCACATTATCTCCTGTCTTCCATCAACTTTTGACAACTACCAGTTTGCATACAGAACAAATAGATCCACAGAAGACGCCATCAATACCACTCTCCATGCTGCTCTGTCCCATCTAGAGCAGCCGGGGAGTTATGTGAGGCTGCTGTTTGTGGATTTTAGCTCTGCTTTTAACACTATCCTCCCCCATAGACTGGTGTCCAAGCTAGAGGCGATTGGACTCTCCAACTCCACCTGTCTCTGGGTTTTGGATTTTTTGTCAGAACGTTCCCAGAGGGTTAGAGTAGGGTCACACATGTCCACAGCCCTTAGCCTTAACACCGGCTCACCACAGGGTTGTGTGTTGAGTCCCCTGCTCTACACTATCTATACGTATGACTGTACAGCCATCTATTCCAGCAACAAAATCATCAAGTTTGCTGATGACACTACGGTGGTAGGGCTCATTTCAGGAGGGGATGAGTCCGCCTATCGGGACGAGGTGGAGCGGCTCTGTGTTTGGTGTGGAGAGAACAATCTGGCTCTTAATACGGCTAAGACCAAGGAATTGGTGGTGGATTACAGGGAAAAAAAGGCGGACATTCAGCCCTTGTATATCAACGGGGAACGGGTGGAGAGGGTGGCGGAATTCAGGTTTTTGGGAGTAGCTATCGATCAGGGCATGACTTGGAGCGCACATACCACTGCTCTGGTGAAGAAGGCCCAGCAGAGAATTTATTTCCTCAGACTTTTAAAGAAGAACAATCTGAGTGAGAGACTGCTGGTGTCCTTCTACCGAGGCTCCATAGAGAGCATTCTTACATACTGTATTTGTGCTTGGTTCTCCAGTTGTACAGCTAGGGAGAGGAAGGTGCTCCAGAAGGTCATAACCACAGCCCAAAGGATTATTGGTCATCCTCTCCCATCTTTGGAAGAACTGTACGGTTCCCGTTGTCTTAGGAAAGCAAATAACATCCTGCAGGATTCATCTCACCCGGGACACTGTCTGTTTGCACTACTGCCTTCTGGCAGAAGATATAGAAACATCAAGTCAAAGACAAATAGACTGAAAAACAGTTTCTATCCAAGAGCTGTGGCCCTTTTGAATGCTGTAACTCGTTAGTGTGACCTGGGAGTTTGATGGGTGTGGTGTGGGTGTGGCTGGAATGTGGTTTGTTTGGTTGTTGTTGTTGTCTTGCTTTTGTTGTTTTAAGGGATGGCATCCAATTTCGTTGCACTTTGTGCAATGTTGCACTTGTGTAATGACAATAAAGAATCTATCTATCTATCTAAGCTCCAAGAAAAAGAAATTCATCTGGACGGAGCAGGCGGAGCAGTCCTTTCAGGCACTCAAGCGTCTCTTCGCGTCGGAAGAGCAACTGCTGCATATCGACCCCAGCAGACCGATGCGGGTAGAGACAGACGCGTCTGATAGAGCCGTGGGAGCTGTCCTGCTGCAGCGAGACCCGCAGGGGGTCTGGAGGCCGGGAGCATTCTACTCCAGAAAGCTCAGCAAGTCGGAGCAGAACTACACCATCTGGGACAGGGAGTTGCTGGCCATTCATGCAGCGTTCAAAGCGTGGAGGCATTTCCTGATCGGCGCCAAGCACACAGTGCAAGTCTGCACGGACCACAAGAATCTGGAGCACTGGCGCACGGCGCAGTTCCTGAACCAGAGGCAGATACGTTGGGCAGAGTTCTTTGCTGACTTCGATTTCCGAATAGAGTACGTCCCAGGCGACACCAACATCATGGCGGATGCACTGTCCCGAAAACCGCAATACCTCGAAGAGGCGACGCCAGCGGCAGCCATGCACATCTTCGCGCCAACAGCGTGGGCGTGCGCTTCAGCCACAGTAGACCTGGATGCGGTGCGGCGGGCGTTGCAGGACGACTCATTCGCGCAGGCGAAGATGGCCGAGGTGCACAAGGGCACGGCGAAGAGCGACGAGTTCCAGATACGAGACGGCTTGCTCTTACGTAAAGGGGCCATCTACGTGCCGGGAGACGAACTGCGCGCCAAGGTACTGCATCAGCTGCACGACGCGCCCACTGCCGGGCACTTTGGCAAGGAGAAGACGGTGGAATTAGTCGCCAGGGATTTCTGGTGGCCCAGACTGAGAGGGGAAGTCGCGGACTACGTCGCGAGGTGCGACACCTGCCAGAGGGCCAAGCCGGTGCACAAACCACCGGCGGGACTGCTGGAACCGCTGCAAACGCCGTTTGAACCGTGGGAGAGGGTGGCCCTGGACTTTGTCACGGATCTACCCAGCTCGAGAGGCAAGACAGCTGTACTAGTGGTGGTGGACTTGTTCACCAAGATGGCACATTTCATACCGTGTACGAAGGTGGCCACGGCGGAACAAACAGCCAAACTGTTCATAGATCACGTGTTCAAAGTGCACGGGCTGCCGAGGTCTATACTGTCCGACCGCGGACGCCAGTTCATCTCGAATTTCTGGCAGAAGCTGATGGGCTTCCTGAACGTCAAGATCAACCTGACATCAGTGAGACACCATCAGACCAACGGGCAAGCGGAGAGGGTCAATGCCATCATGCAGCAGTACCTGAGATGCTATGCCAATCAACAGCCTGCGACGTGGGTGGATTACCTGCCGCTCGCCGAGTTCGCCTACAACAACACGAAGCACGTGTCCACAGGGGTGACGCCGTTCTTCGCCAACAATGGGAGGAATCCCAGAACCTTCCTGGGACTGCAGAGAGTGGGGGAAGGGGAACCGCAGACGGCGGACGCTTTCGCGTCTGAGTTGCAGGAGGTCCACGATCAACTCCGACGGCAGCTGGAGCTAGCGAAGCACGCATACAAGGTGCAAGCTGACAAGCACAGGCGGGTTGGCGAAGAGATCCGAGTGGGAGACTGGGTCTGGTTGGCAGCCCACGCAGTGCCGACCAGATCGTTAGCCAAGAAGAAGTTGGGGCACAAGCAACTCGGTCCATACCAAGTCGAAGCACAGATCAACCCAGTAGCTTTCCGGCTGGTGCTGCCGGAGGGTTCCAGGATGCATCCGGTGTTCCACAGGTCGGTGCTCACTCCCTACAAGGCACCTCACAGATTCCAGGAACCAGGAACGGCACCGAGTCCGTCTCAGGAGCGGACGGAGGCGGGGAGATTGCCACAGCAGGACCCCATCAACGAAGTCACGGAGATTTTGGACTCCAGATGGGGGGAAGAGGGAGTAGAATACCTCCTAGCCAGAGAGGGCACCCGGGCCAGTGCTAATAGCTGGGTGCCAGACTACGCTTTGGAGGAACCCCTGCTCAAGGACGAGTTTCATGCCCTTTTCCCACACAGACCCATGCCAGCAGGCTTCTTCGACGACTGGTTGTTCAAGCCCACACTTTCCTCCAGCACGTTCCATGGATTCGACTCGGACGGGGAGCCCGCACCGGGCACCCGTTCCCCAGAGGGGTCACCGGAGGGTTCGGCGTCAGACACCTCGTATTGGTGGGACGATCGACCAGAGGAGCAGTGGCGCCGGAGGTGGCTGGAGATGCCAGGTCGAGCGACCGACGCAGAGACTGACATGGACGTGTTCGGGGAGGATCTTGGGTTCGAGCACGGCGGCACTGAAATGGAGGCGGAGCAGATCAACGTTGACGAACGCGAGGAGGAAGACTCGGAGGTCTTCAGTTGGCGGCCAGCGACGGGGAGCGAACTGTATCCGGCATTCACTCCCGTGATGATGGAGCACCCAGCACCCACACCTGAAAGCGGGGAGGGGGGAAGGGGGGGCTTCGAGGGGGGGATGGATGTCAGGGGTTCAGGAGCAGAGACGCAGAGAAGGGAGGAGACAGAGAGCGAGGGGGAGGAATACGAAGGAAGGATGAGTGGGGATGACGACCCGAGATCACCGAGCCTGTCCAGTGAGTCCGAGGATTCCCAGAAGGGAGCGCCAGCGGTCAGAGCAAGGGGGGAAAGCAGGGGGACACCCCAGGAAGAAGGGTCCAGAGAGGGATCAGAGAGCAGCAGTTGGAGATCGGGACCCACGTGCCCAGCCGGGAGCAGCGGGGTGAAAGGGGAACAAACATCGGGTTCCGGAGGCTTTCAGCAGGAGGGAGGGCATGAGTCAGGAGTAGTCACGCCCACCTCGGGGAGCGACGAAACGATCAAGAGGAAGGTAGAGAGTTGGGCGCGCGCGCCAAGTTCAAATGCAGCGGAAGCTGGCGCAGTAAGCAGCCCGGAGAGTGAGCCAGGTCCCAAAGCCCGCCGCAAGGAGGCGGAAGGGTCAGGGGGGTCCGCGTCAGAAGAGAGTAGGAAAGAAGAGACCCCGGGGGGCAGAAGGACCCAGAGACGGAAGGAAAGGCGCAGGAGGTGGAGCAAGGCTAGGGTATTAAGCTGGTGTGCTAGAGGCGGAGACTCAGACGGGTCTTCGCCGGTCTGACATAGAAGACGTAGGGCTGCACATTGCAGTTTGGAAATGGAACCTGTAACCCAATAAAGACTCTTTTAACGTGAACGCTGGCTAACGTGGTCCTATGTGAGCTGGGACTGGGTAGCAGCCCTGACAGGAAGGATTGAACAGCGCGGTTAAGGACGAAATTGAAAGGGGGGGAGAGACCCCAGACCACGCAGGAAGTCGTTCAGAGGGGCTGGCTGTTGGGGTGCGGCTGGAGGAACGTCCATGGAGCAGGGACGAAGGGCGTGGAGGGCGCGAACCAGCGAGAGGGTTCTCCTTCGTTCCCAGGGAAGCTGCGCATGCGCAATCCACACCTCCGCCAGGAGGGGGAGCGGAACCTATGGAGGTTGGCGGTGCAAGGGCTCAGTCAGCAACCAGAGCCCTAGCACCGGGAGCAGTCAAAGCGAAGCCTCCTAGAGGGAACCGGAAGTGTTACATCTGCGAAAGTCCGCAGCATATGGCGAAAGAGTGTCCCCAGAGGATCCACAAGTTCAATGCAGCCTCTGCAACAGTGACTGCAGCTCCTCAGCACGGAGAATCACAGCAGGGAAATGACGGAGTCTGGCTGGAGACAGAGGCACTGGGGCCCAGCCAGACGAGTCAGTGAAGCAGTCCCCAGAGATTTTGCAGCCCATGGATCCCCTCCCACCCAAACCGGTAGTGCAGCTCACTGCATCGCTCCAGCTACCCAATGGTCTCATTCTGGACGTGCCAATCACCGTTGACTCAGGAAGCAATGCTGACTTTATAGGGCAGGACTTTGTTGATAAGCACGCTATACAGCTGCTGCCTGCCACGCTGCCCCTACAGGTCGTCACAGTGGATGGCAGGGAGCTGCTAGGGGGGCAGGTGGTGAAGCAAACACCGCCTATGGTGATGCGACTGGGAAATCACAAGGAAGTCATCAGCTTTAATGTCACCAGGCTGTCGGACACGCCTATTGTCTTGGGCATGTGTTGGTTGGACAGACACAGTCCGATGTTGGCGTGGTACCAGCGGCAGCTGGTCTTTGGCTCATCATATTGCGCTGAACACTGCATTCTGCCCCGGCAAGAGGGAGAGGGGGAGGAGGCACAGCTGCAGCTGGGGACGCTGCAGGCGATCCCCCACAAATACGCGGGATTTTTGGAGGTCTTCTGCGAGAAGGAGGCGGACAGGCTACCCCCTCACAGACCATATGACTGCAAAATTGACCTGCTGCCAGGGGCGGCGCTGCCCAAAGGGAAGCTGTATTCCATGTCTGAGGAAGAATTACAGGAACTCAAAGAGTTCATAGATCATAATTTGGAGCGCGGTTTCATCCGAGAGTCCGAGGCAGTGGGGGGCAGTCCTGTATTCTTTGTTAAGAAGAAGGACACGCCCCCAAAAAGGCTTGTGGTGGACTATCGCACCTTAAACAGTGTGACCAAGCCATCGGACTTCCCCATGCCCAGAATCGACGACCTCCTCGCAACGGTAGGCAAGGGTCGCGTGTTCACCAAGTTGGACCTGCGAGGGGCGTACAACCTCATTCGCATGCGGGAAGGAGATGAGTGGAAGACGGCCATGTTCACGCCCGTAGGCACCTACGAATATAGAGTTATGCCTTTTGGACTACAAAATGGCTCCCACTGTTTTCAAGCTTTCATGCATCACGTGTTAGCGGGGCTCCTCTACAAGACGTGCGTCTGCTTCTTGGATGACATCCTGATATTTTCGGAATCACAGCAGGATCACGACAGGCACGTCAAGGAAGTGCTGAGCAGGCTACAGCAGCATAGGCTGTACGCCAAGCTAGAGAAGTGCCAGTTCGACGTGACGGAGGTGGATTTCCTGGGCTACAAGTTGTCAGACAAGGGGCTCGCCATGGACAGAGCCAAGGTTCGCGCGGTGTTGGATTGGAAAAGCCCGCGCAACCGGAAGGAGGTCCAGCGGTTTGTCGGCTTTGCGAACTTCTATCGCAAGTTTATCAAGGGCTTTGCGATGCAAACAGCGGCCATCACGGACACGCTCAGCTCCAAGAAAAATAAGTTCACCTGGACGGAGCAGGCGGAGCAGTCCTTTCAGGCCCTCAAGCGTCTCTTCGCGTCGGAAGAGCAACTACTGCATGTCGACCCCAGCAGGCCGATGAGGGTGGAGACGGACGCTTCTGACAGAGCCGTGGGAGCAGTCCTGCTGCAGAAAGACCCGCAGGGGGCTTGGAGGCCGGCAGCGTTCTACTCCAGGAAGCTCAGCAAGTCGGAACAGAACTACACCATCTGGGACAGGGAGTTGCTGGCCATTCATGCAGCATTCAAGGCGTGGAGGCACTTCCTGATCGGCGCCAAGCACACGGTGCAGGTCTGCACGGACCACAAGAATCTAGAGCACTGGCGCACGGCGCAGTTCCTGAACCAGAGGCAGATACGTTGGGCTGAGTTCTTTGCGAACTTCGACTTCCGAATAGAGTATGTCCCAGGAGACACCAACGTCATGGTGGATGCCCTATCCCGTAAACCACAGTATCTAGAGGAGGCGACGCCAGCGGCCGCCATGCACATCTTCGCACCGACCGTGTGGGCGTGCGCTTCGGCGACAGTTAACCTGGATGCGGTGCGACGAGCGTTGCAGGATGACTCCTTCGCGCAAGCCAAGATGGCAGAGGTGCACAGGGGCACGGCTGCAACCGACGAGTTCCAAGTGCGAGATGGCTTGCTCATCCGTAAAGGGGCCATCTACGTGCCGGGAGACGAACTTCGCGCCAAGGTACTGCAGCAGCTGCACGACGCGCCCACTGCCGGGCACTTTGGCAAGGAGAAGACGGTGGAATTAGTCGCCAGAGACTTCTGGTGGCCCGGAATGAGGGGGGAAGTCGCGGACTACGTGGCGAGGTGCGACACCTGCCACAGGGCCAAACCAGTGCACAGACCGCCGGCCGGACTGCTGGAACCGTTGCAAACTCCGTTCGAACCATGGGAGAGAGTCGCCCTGGACTTTGTCACGGATCTGCCCAGCTCGAGGAGCAAAACGGCTGTGTTAGTGGTGGTGGACTTGTTCTCCAAGATGGCACATTTCATTCCGTGTACGAAGGTGGCCACGGCGGAACAAACAGCCAAACTGTTCATAGATCACGTGTTCAAGGTCCACGGTCTGCCGCGGTCTATTCTGTCCGACCAGGGGCGACAGTTCATCTCGAATTTCTGGCAGAAGCTGATGGGCTTCCTGAACGTCAAAATCAACCTGGCTTCGGCTAGACACCCGCAGACCAACGGACAAGCGGAGCGGGTCAATGCCATCATGCAGCAGTACCTGAGGTGTTATGCAAATCAACAGCCCGCGACGTGGGTGGATTACCTGCCTCTCGCCGAGTTCGCCTACAACAACACGAAGCACGTGTCCACGGGGGTGACGCCGTTCTTCGCCAACAACGGAAGGCACCCCAGAACCTTCCCGGGACTGGAAAGAATGGGAGAGGGGGAGCCGCAGACAGCAGACGCGTTCACGTGGGAGTTGCAGGAGGTCCACGATCAGCTTCGGCGGCACCTGGAGCTGGCTAAGCACGCATACAAGGTGCAAGCGGACAAACACAGGAGGGTTGGCGAAGAGATCCGTGTGGGCGACTGGGTATGGTTGGCAGCCCACGCAGTGCCGGCCAGGTCGTTAGCGAAGAAGAAACTAGGACATAAACAGCTGGGACCCTACCAAGTCGAAGAGCAGGTCAACCCGGTAGCCTTCAGGCTGACGCTTCCGGAAGGCTCCAGGATGCATCCGGTGTTCCACAGATCGGTGCTCACTCCCTACAAGACACCTCACAGGTTTCAGGAACCAGGAACGGCGCCGAGTCCGCTCAGAGAGGGAACCGAGCAAAGGGGAGTGCCACAGGAGGAGCCCATCAACGAAGTCACAGAGATTTTGGACTCGAGATGGGGGGAAGAGGGAGAAGAATACCTTCTCGCCAGAGAGGGCACCCCGGCCAGTGCCAACAGCTGGGTGCCGGGCTACGCTTTGGAGGAACCTCTGCTCAAAGACGAGTTTCATGCCCTCTTCCCACACAGGCCCATGCCAGCAGTCTTTTTCGACGATTGGCTTTTCACACCGACGCTTTCAGCCAGCACGTTTCGGGGATTCGACTCGGATGAGGAACCGGCAATGGACACTCGTTCCCCGGAGGGGTCGACAGCGGAATCTGCCTCAGAACCCTCGTATTGGTGGGACGATAGACCATAGGAACAGTGGCGCAGGAAGTGGCTGGAGGTTCCAAGTCGAGCGACGGACCCGTGAACGCCTGAGGCGGAGACGGACGCGGACATGTACGGGGAGGATTTTGGGTTTGAACACGGCGGCACAGAGATGGAGGCAGAGGTGACCGTTGTCGACGAGCGCAGGGAGGAAGAACCGGAAGTCTTCAGTTGGAGGCCCGCCACGGGAAGCGAACTGTATCCGACATTCGTCCCCGTGACAATGCAGCACCCAGCTCCCGCACCGGAAGGAGGGGAGGGGGGAAGGGGGGGCTTCGAGGGGGGGATGGATGTCAGGGGTTCAGGAGCAGAGGCGAGGGCAAGGGAGGAAACAGAGAGCGAGGGGGAGGAGGCAGAAGAAAAGATGAGTGATGACGACGACCCAAGATCTCCGAGTCTTTCCAGTGAATCAGAAGATTCACAGGAAGGAGCGCCAGTGGCCAGGGCAAGGGGGGAGCTTAGGGGGGCACCCCAGGAAGAAGGGTCCAGAGGGGGCTCAGAGAGCAGCAGTTGGAAATCGGGGCCAGCATCACCAGCAGAACGCAGTGGAGAGGAAGGGCGCCAGGTACCGAGTTCTGGCAGCTCGCAGCAGGAGGGAGGACATGAGTCAGGAGTGGCCACACCTCCATCGGGGAGCGAGGAAACGGTCAGACGGAAAGTGGAAGGTTGGGCGCGCGCGCCAAGTTCAAATACACAGGAAGGTGGCGCAGTAAGCAGCCCGGAAAGGGAGCCAGGTCCTAAAGCCCGACGCAAGAAGACAGAAGGGTCCGGGGGGTCAGCGTCAGAAGCGTCCCGAAAGGAAGAGACCACGGGGGGCAGAGGGACCCAGAGAAGAACGGTCAGGCGGAAAAGGTGGAGTAAGGCTAGGGTACTTAGATGGTGTGCAGGGGGCGGAGACTCAGACGGAGCTTCGCCGGTCGAACCCTTAAGACGTAGAGCTGCACGCAGCAGCTTGAGAATGGAAACTGTAACTCAATAAAGACTTTTACAAAGTGACCGCTGGCTAGCGTGATCCTCTGTGAGCTGGGATCTTGAAGCAGCTCTGACAGGGTTAGAATGCACATTCAACCAAAAATCGCAGACATGTTTGTTACCAGCCCAAATCAAGCATAAGTAAACATATGGTAACATCTCAATAGAAAAAGGACGAATAGGCTTCAATTGCCATTTCGGTGTTCATTCACCCACAAATAGGCAAAGTAAAGTGCAAGAACCCTAAACAAAGCCAAAAAGGTTGTTTTGAGTGCGAGCTACATAGTAAGAATAATCTTGGATTGGGCTTACTTCATGTCGTGTTCTTTGCTCTTAATGCACAGTGACAGAGAAATCGCAAAGTCTGTGCAATGAGACCAAAATAACACAACACCATCTTTTCGCTTCCATATGCGTAGAAAGAAGACGAATAAGCTTTGATTGGGCTTTTTCAATTCGCATGGTGTTATTTGGGTGTGCGCCAGAATCACACCAAAACCAAAGCAAAAAGGTGTCTTGGGTTCCATCTACATAAAAAGAAGATAATAAAGCTTTGATTGGGCTTATCTCAGGTTGGTGTTTTGGGGGTTAGAATGCACATTCAACCAAAAATCGCAGACATGTTTGTTACCAGCCCAAATCAAGCATAAGTAAACATATGGTAACATCTCAATAGAAAAAGGACGAATAAGCTTCGATTGCCATTTCGGTGTTCATTCACCCACAAATAGCAAAGTAAAGTGCAAGAACCCTAAACAAAGCCAAAAAGGTTGTTTTGGGTGCGAGCTACATAGTAAGAATAATCTTGGATTGGGCTTACTTCATGTCGTGTTCTTTGCTCTTAATGCACAGTGACAGAGAAATCGCAAAGTCTGTGCAATGAGACCAAAATAACACAACACCATCTTTTCGCTTCCATATGCATAGAAAGAAGACAAATAAGCTTTGATTGGGCTTTTTCAATTCGCATGGTGTTATTTGGGTGTGCGCCAGAATCACACGAAAACCAAAGCAAAAAGGTGTTTTGGGTTCCATCTACATAAAAAGAAGATACTAAAGCTCTGATTGGGCTTATTTCAAATTGGTGTTTTGGGGATTAGAATGCACATTCAACCAAAAATCGCAGAGTGACATATTTGTTACCAGCGCAAATCAAGCATAGGTGTTTTGGTTCTATCGCAATAGGCAAAGGACGAATAAGCTTCAATTGCTCTTTCGGTGTCATTCACCCACAAATAGCAAAGCGGTGTAATAAGCCTAAACAAAGCCAAACAGGTTGTTTTGGTTTCAAAGTACATAGAAAGAATAATCTTGGATTGCGCTTACTTCATGTCGTGTTCTTCTCTGTTAATGCACATTGACACAGAAATCGAAAAGTGTGTGCAATGAGACCAAAATAACACAACACCATCTTTTTGCTTCCATATGCGTAGAAAGAAGACGAATAAGCTTTGATTGGGCTTTTTCAATTCGCATGGTGTGCGCCAGAATCACACCAAAACCAAAGCAAAAAGGTGTCTTGGGTTCCATCTACATAAAAAGAAGATAATAAAGCTCTGATTGGGCTTATTTCAGGTTGGTGTTTTTGGGGTTAGAATGCACATTCAACCAAAAATCGCAGACATGTTTGTTACCAGCCCAAATCAAGCAAAAGTAAACATATGGTAACATCTCAATAGAAAAAGGACGAATAGGCTTCGATTGCCATTTCGGTGTTCATTCACCCACAAATAGCAAAGTAAAGTGCAAGAACCCTAAACAAAGCCAAAAAGGTTGTTTTGGGTGCGAGCTACATAGTAAGTGTCAGGGGTTCAGAGACAGAGGCACAGGTGAGGGGGGAGACGGAGAGCGATGGGGAAGAATTCCAGGACAGTGAGGAAGAGGATGACAATGACTTGAGGTCTTCCATGAGTCTCTCAAGTGAATCGGAGGATTCCCAGAAGGGGGCGCCCCTAGTCAGGCCAAGGGGGGTCACAGGGGGGACCTGCCAGGAGCAGGGAAGCAGCAGGGAAACCCCGAGTAGGAGTGGGAGATCGGGGCCGGCTTCCCAGCAGGAACGAAGTGAAGAGAGTGGAGTTCCCAGTGTGACACACGGAGCGGAGCAGGATGGAGACAGGGGAAGGAGATCGGGGCAGGACGTCCTGCCGGAAGAGGTGGAGAGTAGTACAGGGAGTAGTGTAAGTGTCAAGAGGAAGGTCAGGGGTAGCGAACGCGCGCCAAGTTCAAATGTGGAGGCGCGCGGAAATGGAGAGAGCCCGGAGGAGGAGCCTGGCCCCAAAGCACGAAGGAGGGGGGAACAGGCATCTGAGGAATCCGCTTCAGGAGAGAGCAGGAGGGAAGGAACCCAGGGGGGCAGAAAGACCCTGCGGAAAAGGAAAGACAGGAAGAGGTGGACTAGCACAAGCCTCTTAAGCTGGTGTAGGGGCGGGACTGATTCAGAGGGGACTTCAAACGTCTAGCCTAAGAGACGCGGGGCTGCGCGCCTCGGTTGTGGAACCGATAATGAACTGCAATAAACATCCTTGTATATAAGAAGAGCCTGGCGTTGGTCTTTTGTGAGCTGAGACCTGAGGCAGCCCTGACAGTAAGTCCCCTCACAAAAATACGCAAAAAAATTTTTTGCAAAGCTCACGAAGTTTGGCAGCCATGAGTATGGAGCAGCAGATAGCTGAGCTACGCAACGCAGTCTCCCAGCTTACCACTGAGGTAGTGGTCTCCCAGAAGAGGGGGGAAGAGGCGGAAAAGCGGTGCCAAGATCTGCAAGCCAGGTGGGATCATGCATGCCAGGTGGGGTTCCCGGGGGCCAAAGCTGCTGGAGTAGCACTGGGCAGAAGAGGAGGCAACTTGGTAGCCCACTTCGATGGGAACCTGAAGCAGTACCCCAGTTTTAAAGCAGACGTAGAATATGCGTTGCATTTGCTTCGCGACGACTTTAAAGATGAGGAGGAGAAGGTGGGTTTCATTGTGTCCCACTTGCATGGGGAAGCGAGGGCTTGGCTGCGCAATCTGTGGCGCGAGGATTGCCCTGCTCGAAGGAACTCTGATGAATTTATCAAATGCATGGACGCTTGCTTTCAGTCTAGCGTGGATGTGGATGTGGCACGCCAGCAGATGCATGGTTTAAGGCAAGGCAAGGCTTCGGTACGTCAGTACCATGCTCGCTTTTTCGCCTTGCTGAATGTGCTGCGATGGGAGAAAGATTCTCTGGCAGTCAGAGACATGTTTTGGGAGGGGCTCTCCGGCCCTGTGAAAGACGAACTGGCAAGGGGGGACAGACCTAAAACCCTGGCAGACGTGGTGCAGCGGGCGCTTGCCATTGGAGTACGCCATGAAGAACGCCCTTGGCACGATGAGGGGGGTAGCCAGCTTCACGCACCGTCTAGAGTGCCTCCTTTCTTTCCCAGAGATCCAGGACGTACGCGTCCCTCACCTCTGCTGCCAGGGCAAGGGGGGAGACTAGGGGGACACCCCAGGAAGATAGAGCCAGAGGGGACTCAGAGGGGAGCAGTTGGAAATCAGGACCAGCGTCACCGCCAGAGAGTAGGAAAGAGGAAGAGCGCCAGGGATCAAGCGCTGGCAGCTCGCAACAGGAGGGAGGGCACGAGTCAGGAGTGGCCACACCTTCATCGGGGAGCGAAGTGACGGTTAGACGGAAAGTGGAAGGTTGGGCGCGCGCGCCAAGTTCAAATGCACAGGAAGGTGGCGCAGTTGGCAGCCCGGAAAGGGAGCCAGGTCCTAAAGCCCGGCGCAAGGAGACAGGAGAGTCAGGGGGGTCAGCGTCAGAAGAATCCCGGAAGGAAGAGACCCAGGGGGGCAGAGGGACCCAGAGGAGAACTGTCAGGCGGAAAAGGTGGAGCAGGGCTAGGATATTAAGTTGGTGTGCAAGGGGCGGAGACTCAGACGGAGCTTCGCCGATCTAAGCATAAGACGTAGGGTTGCACGCAGCAGCTCGAGAATGGAGACTGTAACTCAATAAAGACTTTTATTTAACCATCGCTGGCTAGCGTGATCCTCTGTGAGCTAGGATCTGGAAGTAACCCTGACATCTTCTTTTTATGTAGATGGAACCCAAGAAACCTTTTTGCTTTGGTTTTGGTGTGATTCTGGCGCACACCCAAATAACACCATGCGAATTGAATAAGACCAATCAAAGCTTATTCGTCTTCTTTCTACGCATATGGAAGCAAAAAGATGGTGTTGTGTTATTTTGGTCTCATTGCACACACTTTGCGATTTCTGTGTCACTGTGCATTAAGAGCAAAGAACACGACATGAAGTATGCGCAATCCACGATTATTCTGTAGCTAGCACCCAAAACAACCTTTTTGGCTTTGTTTAGGGTTCTTGCACTTTATTTTGCTATTTGTGGGTGAATGAACACCGAAATGGCAATTGAAGCTTATTCGTCCTTTTTCTATTGAGATGTTACCAGATGTTTACTTATGCTTGATTCTGGTTGGTAACAAACATGTCTGCGATTTTTGGCTGAATGTGCATTCTAATCCCAAAAAAAACAACCTGAAATAAGCCCAATCAGAGCTTTATTATCTTCTTTTTATGTAGATGGAACCCAAGACACCTTTTGGCTTTGGTTTTGGTGTGATTCTGGCGCACACCCAAATAACACCATGCGAATTGAATAAGACCAATCAAAGTCTTCTTTCTCCGCATATGGAAGCAAAAAGATGGTGTTGTGTTATTTTGGTGTCATTGCACACACTTTGCGATTTCTGTGTCACTGTGCATTAAGAGCAAAGAACACGACATGAAGTATGCGCAATCCACGATTATTCTTACAATGTAGCTAGCACCCAAAACAACCTTTTTGGCTTTGTTTAGGGTTCTTGCACTTTACTTTCCTATTTGTGGGTGAATGACCACCGAAATGGCAATTGAAGCTTATTCGTCCTTTTTCTATTGAGATGTTACCAGATCTTTACTTATGCTTGATTTGGGTTGGTAACTGTCAGGGTTACTTCCAGATCCTAGCTCACAGAGGATCACGCTAGCCAGCGGTTGTTGATTAAAAGTCTTTATTGAGTTACAGTCTCCATTCTTGAGCTGCTGCGTGCAACCCTACGCCTTATGCTTAGGTCGGCGAAGCTCCTTCTGAGTCTCCGCCCCCTGCGCACCAACTTAATATCCTAGCCCTGCTCCACCTTTTCTGCCTGACAGTTCTCCTCTGGGTCCCTCTGCCCCCCTGGGTCTCTTCCTTCCGGGATTCTTCTGACGCTGACCCCCCTGACTCTCCTGTCTCCTTGCGCCGGGCTTTAGGACCTGGCTCCCTTTCCGGGCTGCCTACTGCGCCACCTTCCTGTGCATTTGAACTTGGCGCGCGCGCCCAACCTTCCACTTTCCGTCTAACCGTCACTTCGCTCCCCGATGAAGGTGTGGCCACTCCTGACTCGTGCCCTCCCTCCTGTTGCGAGCTGCCAGCGCTTGCTCCCTGGCGCTCTTCCTCTTTCCTACTCTCTGGCGGTGACGTTGGTCCCGATCTCCAACTGCTCCCCTCTGAGTCCCCTCTGGCTCTTTCTTCCTGGGGTATCCCCCTAGTCTCCCCCCTTGCCCTGGCCACTGGTGCTCCTTTTTGTGAATCTTCTGATTCACTGGAAAGACTCGGAGATCTCGGGTCGTCGTCATCACTCATCCTTTCTTCTGCCTCCTCCCCCTCACTCTCTGTTTCCTCCCTTGCCCTCGCCTCTGCTCCTGAACCCCTGACAGGTGTAATAAGCCTAAACAAAGCCAAACTTGTTGTTTTGGTTTCAAAGTACATAGAAAGAATAATCTTGGATTGCGCTTACTTCATGTCGTGTTCTTCTCTGTTAATGCACATTGACACAGAAATCGAAAAGTGTGTGCAATGAGACCAAAATAACACAACACCATTGTCAGAGCTGCTTGAAGATCCTAGCTCACAGAGGATCACGCTAGCCAGCGATCATTTAGTAAAAGTCTTTATTGAATTACAGTTTCCATTCTCACGCTGCTGCGCGCAACTCTACGTCTAGTAGCTAGATCGACGAAGCTCCGTCTGAGTCTCCGCCCCGTGCGCACCAACTTAATATCCTAGCCCTGCTCCACCTTTTCCGCCTGACTGTCCTCCTCTGGGTCCCTCTACCCCCCGGGGCTTCTTCCTTCCGGGATTCTTCTGACGCTGACCCTGACCCTCCTGCCTCCTTGCGTCGGGCTTTAGGACCTGGCTCCCTTTCCGGGCTGCTTACTGCGCCGCCTTCCTCTGCATTTGAACTTGGCGCGCGCGCCCAACCTTCCACTTTCCTCTTAACCGTTTCTTCGCTCCCCGATGGAGGTGTGGCCACTCCTGACTCATGCCCTCCCTCCTGTGGTGAGCTGCCAGCGCTTGCCCCCTGGCTCCCTTCCTCTTCCCTGCTCTCTGGCGGTGACGCTGGTCCCGATTTCCAACTGCTCTCCTCTGAGTCCCCTCTGGTTCTATCTTCCTGGGGTGCCCCCCTAGACTCCCCCCTTGCCCTGGCCACTGGTGCTCCTTTCTGTGAATCCTCTGATTCACTGGAAAGACTCGGAGATCTCGGGTCGTCGTCATCACTCATCTTTTCTTCTGCCTCCTCCCCTTCGCTCTCTGTTTCCTCCCTTGCCCTTGCCTCTGCTCCTAAACCCCTGACAACCATCTTTTTCCTTCCTTATGCGTAGAAAGAAGACGAATAAGCTTTGATTGGTCTTATTCAATTCGCATGGTGTTATTTTGGTGTGCGCCAGAATCACACCAAAACCAAAGCAAAAAGGTGTCTTGGGTTCCATCTACATAAAAAGAAGATAATAAAGCTCTGATTGGGCTTATTTCAGGTTGGTGTTTTTGGGGTTAGAATGCACATTCAACCAAAAATCGCAGACATGTTTGTTACCAGCCCAAATCAAGCAAAAGTAAACATATGGTAACATCTCAATAGAAAAAGGACGAATAGGCTTCGATTGCCATTTCGGTGTTCATAGTAAGAATAATCTTGGATTGCGCTTACTTCATGTCGTGTTCTTTGCTCTTAATGCACAGTGACACAGAAATCGCAAAGTGTGTGTGTCAGGGGTTCAGAAGCAGAGACGCAGAGAAGGGTGGAAACAGAGAGCGAGGGGGAGGAAGCCGAAGGGAGAATGAGTGATGATGACGACCCGAGATCTCCAAGCCTAAGCAGTGAGTCAGAGGACTCCCAAAAGGGAGCCCCAGTGAGCAGAGCAAGGGGGGGATCCGGGGGGACACCCCAGGAGGAAGGGAACAGAGGAGATTCAGAGAGCAGCAGCTGGAAGTCGGGACCCACGCTCATAACTGAGGGCGGCAGCAGCTGGAAGTCGGGACCCACGCTCAAGACTGAGAGCAGCAGGGAGGAAGGTAGCCAGGCATCGGGTTCCGGAGGCTGTCAGCAGGAGGGAGGGCACGAGTCAGGGGTGGTCACGCCCTCCTCAGAGAGCGAGGCAACGGTTAAGAGGAAAGTAGAGAGTTGGGCGCGCGCGCCAAGTTCAAATGCAGCGGAAGCTGGAGCAGTAAGCAGCCCGGAGAGTGAGCCAGGTCCTAAAGCCCGCCGCAAGGAGGCAGAAGGATCAGGGGGGTCAGCGTCAGAGGAGAGTAGAAGGGAGGAGGCCCAGGGGGGCAGAAGGACCCAGAGACGTAGGGAGAGGCGAAGGAGGTGGAGCAAGGCCAGGGTATTAAGCTGGTGTGCAAGAGGCGGGGACTCAGACGGGTCTTCGCCGACCTAGAGCAGAAGGTGTAGAGCTGCACGCTGCAGTTCGGAAATGAAACCTGTAACTCAATAAAGACTCTTTTAAAGTGGACGCTGTGTGGCGTGGTCCTATGTGAGCTGGGACCTGGTAGCAGCTCTGACAGTAAGACCCGTCTCATCAAAGCTTCAGAAACCTGAAACCTCGCAGCGGGAGCAGAAGCCGCTAGGGGAGGAAGAGGGGTGTCTGTAAGCGAGCTCACAAAGGTTAGCAAGATGACGGAAGAACAGAGGATCTCCGCGCTGCAAGAGGCAGTGACCCAGTTGTCCTCAGAGGTATTGGCTTCCAAGAAACGGGAGGAGGAGACTACAGCCGCCTACAGAGACCTACACGCCAGGTTTGAAATGCTTGTTAAGCAAGGGCAACCGGGACCCAGACCGGAGGGCGTGGGATTGGCACGGAGAGCAGGAGGGCTTGTGGCTCACTTCGATGGGACTTTGCAACAGTACCCTAATTTTAGAGCAGACGTAATGTGCGCACTGCAACTGCTGGCAAAAGACTTTAGAGATGAGGAAGAGAAGGTGGGGTTCATATTGTCCCATTTGCATGGGGATGCCAAAGCCTGGCTGCGCAATTTGTGGAGGGATAAAGATCCGGCGCTTCAGAATGCAGATGCCTTTATCAAAGCGATGGATGCGTGTTTTTTGTCTACTATTGATGTGGATCTTGCCAGACGGGAGATTCATGGACTAAAACAAGGGAGGGCGAGCGTCCGGCAGTATCACGCCCGATTTTTTGCGCTGGTCAGTGCTTTAGAATGGGATCGGGATTCGCCCCCTGTCAGAGACCTCTTCTGGGAGGGTCTAAGTTCAGCGGTTAAGGATGAAATTGCAAGGGGGGAGAGGCCCCGAAGCACGCAGGAGGTGGTCCAAAGGGCGCTGACTGTGGGGGTGAGGCTGGAAGAACGTCCATGGTGCAGAGATGAAGGACGTGGAGGGCGCGAAGCAGCGAGAAGTTTCTCTTTCGTTCCGAGGGAAGCAGCGCGTGCGCAATCCACACCTCCGCCAGGAGGGGGAGGGGAACCGATGGAGGTTGGAGGTGCAAGGGCTCAGTCAGCAGCCAGAGCCCTAGCACCGGCAGCAGTGAAAGCGAAGCCTCCTAGAGGGAACAGGAAGTGTTACATCTGCGAGGATCCAGGCCATTTGGCGAAGGAGTGTCCCCGGAGGTTCCACAAGCACACTGCAGCCTCAGCAATGGTGACTGCAGCAACGCAGCAAGGAGAACCACAGCAGGGAAACGACGATGTCTGGCTGGAGACGGAGGCACTGGGGCCCAGCCAGACGCATCTGTGAAGCAGTCCCCAGCAATCTTGCAACCCACGGATCCCCTCCCACCCAAACCAGTAGTGCAGCTCACAGCATCTCTCCAGCTACCCGACGGCGTCACTATCGAAGTGCCGCTTTCTGTGGATTCTGGAAGCAACGCAGACTTTATAGCGCAGAGCTTTGTGGAGCAGCACGCTATACAGCTATTGCCTGCCACTCTGCCCCTGCAAGTCGTCACAGTGGATGGCAGAGAGTTGCTAGGGGGGCAGGTGGTGAAGCAGACGCCACCGATGGTGATGCGCCTTGGCAACCACAGGGAAGTCATCAGTTTTAATGTCACCCAACTGTCGGACACGCCCATTGTGTTGGGCATGAGTTGGCTGGACAGGCACAGTCCGACACTGGCTTGGTACCAGAGACAACTGATCTTCGGCTCCTCTTATTGCGCAGAACACTGCATCCTGCCCCGACGGGAGGGAGAGGAGGAGGAATCACAACTGCAGTTGGGAACGTTGCAAGCGGTCCCCCACAAATACGCGAGCTTTTTGGAGGTCTTCTGCGAGAAGGAGGCGGACAAGCTACCCCCTCACCGGCCATATGACTGCAAGATTGACCTCCTACCGGGGGCGACGCTGCCGAAGGGGCGGCTATACTCCATGTCTGAAGATGAAATGCAGGAACTCAAACAGTTCATCGAGCATAATCTGGAGCGTGGCTTCATCAGAGAGTCCAAGGCAGTGGGGGGCAGTCCCGTTTTCTTCGTGAAAAAGAAAGACACGCCCCAAAAAAGACTAGTTGTGGACTACCGCCTTTTGAACCAGATGACCAAACCGTCTGATTACCCCATGCCCAGGATTGACGACCTCCTCGCGACGGTGCGCAAGGGACGCGTGTTCACCAAGTTGGACCTGCGAGGGGCGTACAATCTCATCCGCATGCGGGAGGGCGATGAGTGGAAGACGGCCATGTTCACACCGCTGGGCACCTACGAATACAGAGTTATGCCCTTTGGATTACAAAATGGCTCTCACTGTTTTCAAGCTTTTATGCATCACGTGTTGGAGGGACTCCTCTACAAGACATGCGTCTGCTTCCTGGATGACATCCTGATTTTCTCTGACTCGCAGCAAGCTCACGACCGAGACGTGAGGGAGGTGCTCAGCAGGTTGCAACAACATAGACTGTACGCCAAGCTGGAGAAGTGCCAGTTCGACACGACGGAGGTGGATTTCCTGGGATACAAGTTGTCGGACAAGGGGATAGCCATGGACAGCACCAAGGTTCGTGCGGTATTGGATTGGAAAAGCCCGCGCAACCGGAAGGAGGTCCAGCGGTTTGTCGGCTTCGCCAACTTCTATCGCAAGTTTATCAAGGGGTTCGCGATGCAGACGGCAGCAATTACGGACACGCTCAGCTCCAAAAAAAAGAAATTCATCTGGACGGAGCAGGCGGAACAGTCCTTTCAAGCGCTCAAGCATCTCTTCGCATCGGAGAAGCAACTGCTGCATATCGACCCCAGTAAACCGTTGAGGGTAGAGACAGACGCGTCAGACAGAGCCGTGGGAGCTGTCCTGCTGCAGCGAGACCCGCAGGGGGTGTGGCGGCCGGGAGCGTTCTACTCCAGAAAGCTCAGCAAGTCGGAGCAGAACTACACCATCTGGGACAGGGAGTTGCTGGCCATTCATGCAGCTTTCAAGGCGTGGAGGCACTTCCTAATCGGCGCCAAGCACACGGTGCAGGTCTGCACGGACCACAAGAATCTGGAGCACTGGCGCACGGCTCAGTTCCTGAACCAGAGGCAGATACGTTGGGCGGAGTTCTTTGCTGACTTCAATTTCCGAATAGA
This sequence comes from Podarcis vaucheri, assembly GCF_965113315.1. Taxonomy (NCBI): domain Eukaryota; kingdom Metazoa; phylum Chordata; class Lepidosauria; order Squamata; family Lacertidae; genus Podarcis; species Podarcis vaucheri. The sequence goes on from NC_138755.1 coordinate 79,299, forward strand.
GTACGTCCCAGGCGACACCAACATCATGGCGGATGCACTGTCCCGAAAACCGCAATACCTAGAAGAGGTGACGCCAGCGGCGGCCATGCACATCTTCGCACCGACGGCGTGGGCGTGTGCCTCAGCTACAGTAGACCTGGATGCGGTGCGACGTGCATTGCGGGACGACTCATTCGCGCAAGACAAGATGGCGGAACTGCTCAGAGGCACGGCTACCACGGACGAGTTCCAGGTGCGGGACGGCTTGCTCCTACGCAAAGGGGCTGTCTATGTACCAGGAGACGACCTTCGCGCCAAGGTACTGCAACAGTTGCACGACGCACCCACGGCCGGTCACTTTGGCACAGAGAAAACGATGGAATTAGTCGCGAGAGACTTCTGGTGGCCCAGGCTGAGAGGAGAGGTCGCGGACTACGTCGCGAGGTGCGACACCTGCCAGAGGGCCAAGCCGGTACACAGACCACCGGCGGGACTGTTAGAACCGCTGCAAACACCGTTTGAACCGTGGGAGAGGGTGGCCCTGGACTTTGTGACGGATTTACCCAACTCGAGAGGCAAGACAGCTGTGCTAGTGGTGGTGGACTTGTTCACCAAGATGGCACATTTCATTCCGTGTGCGAAGGTGGCCACGGCGGAACAAACCGCCAAACTGTTCATAGATCACGTGTTCAAAGTGCATGGCCTGCCACGGTCTATCCTGTCCGACCGCGGACGCCAGTTCATCTCGTCTTTTTGGCAGAAGCTGATGGGTTTTCTAAATGTCAAGGTCAATCTGGCATCAGCAAGACACCCGCAGACCAACGGGCAGGCAGAGAGGGTCAATGCCATCATGCAGCAGTACCTGAGATGCTATGCCAATCAACAGCCTGCGACGTGGGTGGATTACCTGCCGCTAGCCGAGTTCGCTTACAACAACACGAAGCACGTGTCCACAGGAGTGACGCCGTTCTTTGCCAACAATGGGAGGAATCCCAGAACCTTCCCGGGACTGGAGAGAGTGGGGGAAGGAGAACCACAGACGGCGGACGCGTTCGCGTCAGAGCTGCAGGCGGTCCACGATCAACTCAGACGGCAGCTGGAGCTAGCTAAGCACGCCTACAAGGTGCAAGCTGACAAGCACAGGCGGGTTGGCGAAGTGATCCAAGTGGGAGACTGGGTCTGGTTGGCAGCCCACGCAGTGCCGACCAGGTCGCTTGCCAAGAAGAAGTTGGGGCACAAGCAGATCGGTCCGTACCAAGTCGAAGCGCAGATCAACCCGGTAGCCTTCCGACTGGCGCTGCCGGAGGGTTCCAGAATGCATCCGGTGTTCCACAGGTCGGTGCTCACTCCCTACAAGGCACCTCACAGGTTCCAGGAGCCAGGGACGGCGCCAAGTCCGCTCCGGGAACGGACGGAGACGCGGGAGGTGAAGCACCAGGACCACATCAACGAGGTCACGGAGATTTTGGACTCCAGATGGGGGGAAGAGGGAGTCGAATACCTCTTAGCCAGAGAGGGCACCCGGGCCAGCGCCAATAGCTGGGTACCAGACTACGCTTTGGAGGAACCCCTGCTCAAGGACGAGTTTCATGCCCTCTTCCCACACAAACCCATGCCAGCGAGCTTCTTCGACGACTGGTTGTTCACACCCACACTTTCTTCCAGCACGTTCCATGGATTCGACTCAGAAGGGGAACCCGCACGGAGCACCCGTTCCCCAGAAGGTTCACCGGCAGGTTCGGCATCAGGCAACTCGTATTGGTGGGACGATCGACCAGAGGAGCGATGGCGCAGGAAGTGGCTGGAGATGCCAGGTCGAGCGACCGACGCAGAGACTGACATGGACGTGTTCGGGGAGGACCTCGGGTTCGAGCACGGCGGTACAGAGATGGAAGAGCAACAAGTCAACGTCGACGACCGCGAGGGGGAAGACTCGGAGGTCTTCAGTTGGCGGCCACCCACGGGGAGCGACCTGTATCCAGCATTCCCTCCCATGATGATGGAGCGCCCAGCACCCACACCTGACAGCGGGGAGGGGGGAAGGGGGGGCTTCGAGGGGGGGATGGATGTCAGGGGTTCAGAAGCAGAGACGCAGAGAAGGGTGGAAACAGAGAGCGAGGGGGAGGAAGCCGAAGGGAGAATGAGTGATGATGACGACCCGAGATCTCCAAGCCTAAGCAGTGAGTCAGAGGACTCCCAAAAGGGAGCCCCAGTGAGCAGAGCAAGGGGGGGATCCGGGGGGACACCCCAGGAGGAAGGGAACAGAGGAGATTCAGAGAGCAGCAGCTGGAAGTCGGGACCCACGCTCATAACTGAGGGCGGCAGCAGCTGGAAGTCGGGACCCACGCTCAAGACTGAGAGCAGCAGGGAGGAAGGTAGCCAGGCATCGGGTTCCGGAGGCTGTCAGCAGGAGGGAGGGCACGAGTCAGGGGTGGTCACGCCCTCCTCAGAGAGCGAGGCAACGGTTAAGAGGAAAGTAGAGAGTTGGGCGCGCGCGCCAAGTTCAAATGCAGCGGAAGCTGGAGCAGTAAGCAGCCCGGAGAGTGAGCCAGGTCCTAAAGCCCGCCGCAAGGAGGCAGAAGGATCAGGGGGGTCAGCGTCAGAGGAGAGTAGAAGGGAGGAGGCCCAGGGGGGCAGAAGGACCCAGAGACGTAGGGAGAGGCGAAGGAGGTGGAGCAAGGCCAGGGTATTAAGCTGGTGTGCAAGAGGCGGGGACTCAGACGGGTCTTCGCCGACCTAGAGCAGAAGGTGTAGAGCTGCACGCTGCAGTTCGGAAATGAAACCTGTAACTCAATAAAGACTCTTTTAAAGTGGACGCTGTGTGGCGTGGTCCTATGTGAGCTGGGACCTGGTAGCAGCTCTGACAGTGTGCAATGAGACCAAATAACACAACACCATCTTTTCGCTTCCATATGCGTAGAAAGAAGACGAATAAGCTTTGATTGGGCTTTTTCAATTCGCATGGTGTGCGCCAGAATCACACCAAAACCAAAGAAAAAAGGTGTCTTGGGTTCCATGTACATAAAAAGAAGATAATAAAGCTCTGATTGGGCATATTTCAGTTTGGTTTTTTTGGGGTTAGAATGCACAATCAGCCAAAAATCGCAGACATGTTTGTTACCAACCCAAATCAAGCATAAGTAAACATCTGGTAACATCTCAATAGAAAAAGGACGAATAAGCTTCAATTGCCATTTCGGTGTTCATTCACCCACAAATAGCAAAGTAAAGTGCAAGCACCCTAAACAAAGCCAAAAAGGTTGTTTTGGGTGCGAGCTACATAGTAAGAATAATCTTGGATTGGGCTTACTTCATGTCGTGTTCTTTGCTCTGAATGCACAGTGACACAGAAATGGCAAATTGTGTGCAATGAGACCAAATAACACAACACCATCTTTTCGCTTCCATATGCGTAGAAAGAAGACGAATAAGCTTTGATTGGTCTTATTCAATTCGCATGGTGTTATTTTGGTGTGCGCCAGAATCACACCAAAACCAAAGCAAAAAGGTGTCTTGGGTTCCGTCTACATAAAAAGAAGATAATAAAGCTCTGATTGGGCTTATTTCAGGTTGGTGTTTTGGGGGTTAGAATGCACATTCAACCAAAAATCGCAGAGTGACATATTTGTTACCAGCGCAAATCAAACAAAAGTAAACATATGGTAACATCTCAATAGAAAAAGGACGAATAGGCTTCGATTGCCATTTCGGTGTTCATAGTAAGAATAATCTTGGATTGGGCTTACTTCATGTCGTGTTCTTTGCTCTGAATGCACAGTGACACAGAAATCGCAAAGTGTGTGCAATGAGACCAAATAACACAACACCATCTTTTCGCTTCCATATGCGTAGAAAGAAGACGAATAAGCTTTGATTGGGCTTTTTCAATTCGCATGGTGTGGGCCAGAATCACACCAAAACCAAAGCAAAAAGGTGTCTTGGGTTCCATCTACATAAAAAGAAGATAATAAAGCTCTGATTGGGCTTATTTCAGGTTGGTGTTTTTGGGGTTAGAATGCACATTCAACCAAAAATCGCAGACATGTTTGTTACCAGCCCAAATCAAGCATAAGTAAACATATGGTAACATCTCAATAGAAAAAGGACGAATAGGCTTCGATTGCCATTTCGGTGTTCATAGTAAGAATAATCTTGGATTGCGCTTACTTCATGTCCTGTTCTTTGCTCTTAATGCACAGTGACAGAAAAATCGAAAAGTGTGTGCAATGAGACCAAATAACACAACACCATCTTTTCGCTTCCATATGCGTAGAAAAAAGACGAATAAGCTTTGATTGGGCTTTTTCAATTCGCATGGTGTGCGCCAGAATCACACCAAAACAAAAGCAAAAAGGTGTCTTGTTCTTCTCCGTTAATGCACATTGACACAGAAATCGAAAATGTGCAATGAGAACAAATAACACAACACCATCTTTTCGCTTCCTTATGCGTAGAAAGAAGACGAATAAGCTTTGATTGGTCTTATTCAATTCGTATGGTGTTATTTGGGTGTGCGCCAGAATCACACCAAAACCAAAGCAAAAAGGTGTCTTGGGTTCCATCTACATAAAAAGAAGATAATAAAGCTCTGATTGGGCTTATTTCAGGTTGGTGTTTTTGGGGTTAGAATGCACATTCAACCAAAAATCGCAGACATGTTTGTTACCAGCCCAAATCAAGCAAAAGTAAACATATGGTAACATCTCAATAGAAAAAGGACGAATAGGCTTTGATTGCCATTTCGGTGTTCATAGTAAGAATAATCTTGGATTGCGCTTACTTCATGTCCTGTTCTTTGCTCTTAATGCACAGTGACAGAAAAATCGAAAAGTGTGTGCAATGAGACCAAATAACACAACACCATCTTTTCGCTTCCATATGCGTAGAAAGAAGACGAATAAGCTTTGATTGGGCTTTTTCAATTCGCATGGTGTGCGCCAGAATCACACCAAAACCAAAGCAAAAAGGTGTCTTGGGTTCCATCTACATAAAAAGAAGATAATAAAGCTCTGATTGGGCATATTTCAGTTTGGTTTTTTGGGGGTTAGAATGCACAATCAGCCAAAAATCGCAGACATGTTTGTTACCAACCCAAATCAAGCATAAGTAAACATCTGGTAACATCTCAATAGAAAAAGGACGAATAAGCTTCAATTGCCATTTCGGTGTTCATTCACCCACAAATAGCAAAGTAAAGTGCAAGCACCCTAAACAAAGCCAAAAAGGTTGTTTTGGGTGCGAGCTACATAGTAAGAATAATCTTGGATTGGGCTTACTTCATGTCGTGTTCTTTGCTCTGAATGCACAGTGACACAGAAATGGCAAATTGTGTGCAATGAGACCAAATAACACAACACCATCTTTTCGCTTCCATATGCGTAGAAAGAAGACGAATAAGCTTTGATTGGTCTTATTCAATTCGCATGGTGTTATTTTGGTGTGCGCCAGAAAAACACCAAAACCAAAGCAAAAAGGTGTCTTGGGTTCCGTCTACATAAAAAGAAGATAATAAAGCTCTGATTGGGCTTATTTCAGGTTGGTGTTTTGGGGGTTAGAATGCACATTCAACCAAAAATCGCAGACATGTTTGTTACCAGCCCAAATCAAGCAAAAGTAAACATATGGTAACATCTCAATAGAAAAAGGACGAATAGGCTTCGATTGCCATTTCGGTGTTCATAGTAAGAATAATCTTGGATTGGGCTTACTTCATGTCGTGTTCTTTGCTCTGAATGCACAGTGACACAGAAATCGCAAAGTGTGTGCAATGAGACCAAATAACACAACACCATCTTTTCGCTTCCATATGCGTAGAAAGAAGACGAATAAGCTTTGATTGGGCTTTTTCAATTCGCATGGTGTGGGCCAGAATCACACCAAAACCAAAGCAAAAAGGTGTCTTGGGTTCCATCTACATAAAAAGAAGATAATAAACCTCTGATTGGGCTTATTTCAGGTTGGTGTTTTTGGGGTTAGAATGCACATTCAACCAAAAATCGCAGACATGTTTGTTACCAGCCCAAATCAAGCATAAGTAAACATATGGTAACATCTCAATAGAAAAAGGACGAATAGGCTTCGATTGCCATTTCGGTGTTCATAGTAAGAATAATCTTGGATTGCGCTTACTTCATGTCCTGTTCTTTGCTCTTAATGCACAGTGACAGAAAAATCGAAAAGTGTGTGCAATGAGACCAAATAACACAACACCATCTTTTCGCTTCCATATGCGTAGAAAAAAGACGAATAAGCTTTGATTGGGCTTTTTCAATTCGCATGGTGTGCGCCAGAATGACACCAAAACCAAAGCAAAAAGGTGTCTTGTTCTTCTCTGTTAATGCACATTGACACAGAAATCGAAAAGTACGTGCAATGAGACCAAATAACACAACACCATCTTTTCGCTTCCTTCTGCGTAGAAAGAAGACGAATAAGCTTTGATTGGTCTTATTCAATTCCCATGGTGTTATTTGGGTGTGCGCCAGAATCACACCAAAACCAAAGCAAAAAGGTTTTTTGCGTTCCATCTACATAAAAAGAAGATAATAAAACTCTGATTGGGCTTATTTCAAATTGGTGTTTTGGGGATTAGAATGCACATTCAACCAAAAATCGCAGAGTGACATATTTGTTACCAGCGCAAATCAAGCATAGGTGTTTTGGTTCTATCGCAATAGGAAAAGGACGAATAAGCTTCAATTACTCTTTCGGTGTCTTTCACCCACAAATAGCAAAGCGGTGTAATAAGCCTAAACAAAGCCAAACTTGTTGTTTTGGTTTCAAAGTACATAGAAAGAATAATCTTGGATTGCGCTTACTTCATGTGTTCTTCTCTGTTAATGCACATTGACACAGAAATCGAAAAGTGTGTGCAATGAGACCAAAATAACACAACACCATCTTTTCGCTTCCTTATGCGTAGAAAGAAGACGAATAAGCTTTGATTGGTCTTATTCAATTCGCATGGTGTTATTTTGGTGTACGCCAGAATCACACCAAAACCAAAGCAAAAAGGTGTCTTGGGTTCCATCTACATAAAAAGAAGATAATAAAGCTCTGATTGGGCTTATTTCAGGTTGGTGTTTTTGGGGTTAGAATGCACATTCAACCAAAAATCGCAGACATGTTTGTTACCAGCCCAAATCAAGCAAAAGTAAACATATGGTAACATCTCAATAGAAAAAGGACGAATAGGCTTCGATTGCCATTTCGGTGTTCATAGTAAGAATAATCTTGGATTGCGCTTACTTCATGTCCTGTTCTTTGCTCTTAATGCACAGTGACACAGAAATCGCAAAGTGTGTGCAATGAGACCAAATAACACAACACCATCTTTTCGCTTCCATATGCGTAGAAAGAAGACGAATAAGCTTTGATTGGGCTTTTTCAATTCGCATGGTGTGCGCCAGAATCACACCAAAACCAAAGCAAAAAGGTGTCTTGGGTTCCATCTACATAAAAAGAACATAATAAAGCTCTGATTGGGCATATTTCAGTTTTGTTTTTTTGGGGTTAGAATGCACAATCAGCCAAAAATCGCAGACATGTTTGTTACCAACCCAAATCAAGCATAAGTAAACATCTGGTAACATCTCAATAGAAAAAGGACGAATAAGCTTCAATTGCCATTTCGGTGTTCATTCACCCACAAATAGCAAAGTAAAGTGCAAGCACCCTAAACAAAGCCAAAAAGGTTGTTTTGGGTGCGAGCTACATAGTAAGAATAATCTTGGATGGGGCTTACTTCATGTCGTGTTCTTTGCTCTGAATGCACAGTGACACAGAAATGGCAAATTGTGTGCAATGAGACCAAATAACACAACACCATCTTTTCGCTTCCATATGCGTAGAAAGAAGACGAATAAGCTTTGATTGGTCTTATTCAATTCGCATGGTGTTATTTTGGTGTGCGCCAGAATCACACCAAAACCAAAGCAAAAAGGTGTCTTGGGTTCCGTCTACATAAAAAGAAGATAATAAACCTCTGATTGGGCTTATTTCAGGTTGGTGTTTTGGGGGTTAGAATGCACATTCAACCAAAAATCGCAGACATGTTTGTTACCAGCCCAAATCAAGCAAAAGTAAACATATGGTAACATCTCAATAGAAAAAGGACGAATAGGCTTCGATTGCCATTTCGGTGTTCATAGTAAGAATAATCTTGGATTGGGCTTACTTCATGTCGTGTTCTTTGCTCTGAATGCACAGTGACACAGAAATCGCAAAGTGTGTGCAATGAGACCAAATAACACAACACCATCTTTTCGCTTCCATATGCGTAGAAAGAAGACGAATAAGCTTTGATTGGGCTTTTTCAATTCGCATGGTGTGGGCCAGAATCACACCAAAACCAAAGCAAAAAGGTGTCTTGGGTTCCATCTACATAAAAAGAAGATAATAAAGCTCTGATTGGGCTTATTTCAGGTTGGTGTTTTTGGGGTTAGAATGCACATTCAACCAAAAATCGCAGACATGTTTGTTACCAGCCCAAATCAAGCATAAGTAAACATATGGTAACATCTCAATAGAAAAAGGACGAATAGGCTTCGATTGCCATTTCGGTGTTCATAGTAAGAATAATCTTGGATTGCGCTTACTTCATGTCCTGTTCTTTGCTCTTAATGCACAGTGACAGAAAAATCGAAAAGTGTGTGCAATGAGACCAAATAACACAACACCATCTTTTCGCTTCCATATGCGTAGAAAAAAGACGAATAAGCTTTGATTGGGCTTTTTCAATTCGCATGGTGTGCGCCAGAATCACACCAAAACAAAAGCAAAAAGGTGTCTTGTTCTTCTCTGTTAATGCACATTGACACAGAAATCGAAAATGTGCAATGAGACCAAATAACACAACACCATCTTTTCGCTTCCTTATGCGTAGAAAGAAGACGAATAAGCTTTGATTGGTCTTATTCAATTCGCATGGTGTTATTTGGGTGTGCGCCAGAATCACACCAAAACCAAAGCAAAAAGGTGTCTTGGGTTCCATCTACATAAAAAGAAGATAATAAAGCTCTGATTGGGCTTATTTCAGGTTGGTGTTTTTGGGGTTAGAATGCACATTCAACCAAAAATCGCAGACATGTTTGTTACCAGCCCAAATCAAGCAAAAGTAAACATATGGTAACATCTCAATAGAAAAAGGACGAATAGGCTTCGATTGCCATTTCGGTGTTCATAGTAAGAATAATCTTGGATTGCGCTTACTTCATGTCCTGTTCTTTGCTCTTAATGCACAGTGACAGAAAAATCTAAAAGTGTGTGCAATGAGACCAAATAACACAACACCATCTTTTCGCTTCCATATGCGTAGAAAGAAGACGAATAAGCTTTGATTGGGCTTTTTCAATTCGCATGGTGTGCGCCAGAATCACACCAAAACCAAAGCAAAAAGGTGTCTTGGGTTCCATCTACATAAAAAGAAGATAATAAAGCTCTGATTGGGCATATTTCAGTTTGGTTTTTTTGGGGTTAGAATGCACAATCAGCCAAAAATCGCAGACATGTTTGTTACCAACCCAAATCAAGCATAAGTAAACATCTGGTAACATCTCAATAGAAAAAGGACGAATAAGCTTCAATTGCCATTTCGGTGTTCATTCACCCACAAATAGCAAAGTAAAGTGCAAGCACCCTAAACAAAGCCAAAAAGGTTGTTTTGGGTGCGAGCTACATAGTAAGAATAATCTTGGATTGGGCTTACTTCATGTCGTGTTCTTTGCTCTGAATGCACAGTGACACAGAAATGGCAAATTGTGTGCAATGAGACCAAATAACACAACACCATCTTTTCGCTTCCATATGCGTAGAAAGAAGACGAATAAGCTTTGATTGGTCTTATTCAATTCGCATGGTGTTATTTTGGTGTGCGCCAGAATCACACCAAAACCAAAGCAAAAAGGTGTCTTGGGTTCCGTCTACATAAAAAGAAGATAATAAAGCTCTGATTGGGCTTATTTCAGGTTGGTGTTTTGGGGGTTAGAATGCACATTCACCCAAAAATCGCAGACATGTTTGTTACCAGCCCAAATCAAGCAAAAGTAAACATATGGTAACATCTCAATAGAAAAAGGACGAATAGGCTTCGATTGCCATTTCGGTGTTCATAGTAAGAATAATCTTGGATTGGGCTTACTTCATGTCGTGTTCTTTGCTCTGAATGCACAGTGACACAGAAATCGCAAAGTGTGTGCAATGAGACCAAATAACACAACACCATCTTTTCGCTTCCATATGCGTAGAAAGAAGACGAATAAGCTTTGATTGGGCTTTTTCAATTCGCATGGTGTGGGCCAGAATCACACCAAAACCAAAGCAAAAAGGTGTCTTGGGTTCCATCTACATAAAAAGAAGATAATAAAGCTCTGATTGGGCTTATTTCAGGTTGGTGTTTTTGGGGTTAGAATGCACATTCAACCAAAAATCGCAGACATGTTTGTTACCAGCCCAAATCAAGCATAAGTAAACATATGGTAACATCTCAATAGAAAAAGGACGAATAGGCTTCGATTGCCATTTCGGTGTTCATAGTAAGAATAATCTTGGATTGCGCTTACTTCATGTCCTGTTCTTTGCTCTTAATGCACAGTGACAGAAAAATCGAAAAGTGTGTGCAATGAGACCAAATAACACAACACCATCTTTTCGCTTCCATATGCGTAGAAAAAAGACGAATAAGCTTTGATTGGGCTTTTTCAATTCGCATGGTGTGCGCCAGAATCACACCAAAACAAAAGCAAAAAGGTGTCTTGTTCTTCTCTGTTAATGCACATTGACACAGAAATCGAAAATGTGCAATGAGACCAAATAACACAACACCATCTTTTCGCTTCCTTATGCGTAGAAAGAAGACGAATAAGCTTTGATTGGTCTTATTCAATTCGCATGGTGTTATTTGGGTGTGCGCCAGAATCACACCAAAACCAAAGCAAAAAGGTGTCTTGGGTTCCATCTACATAAAAAGAAGATAATAAAGCTCTGATTGGGCTTATTTCAGGTTGGTGTTTTTGGGGTTAGAATGCACATTCAACCAAAAATCGCAGACATGTTTGTTACCAGCCCAAATCAAGCAAAAGTAAACATATGGTAACATCTCAATAGAAAAAGGACGAATAGGCTTTGATTGCCATTTCGGTGTTCATAGTAAGAATAATCTTGGATTGCGCTTACTTCATGTCCTGTTCTTTGCTCTTAATGCACAGTGACAGAAAAATCGAAAAGTGTGTGCAATGAGACCAAATAACACAACACCATCTTTTCGCTTCCATATGCGTAGAAAAAAGACGAATAAGCTTTGATTGGGCTTTTTCAATTCGCATGGTGTGCGCCAGAATCACACCAAAACCAAAGCAAAAAGGTGTCTTATTCTTCTCTGTTAATGCACATTGACACAGAAATCGAAAAGTATGTGCAATGAGACCAAATAACACAACACCATCTTTTCGCTTCCTTATGCGTAGAAAGAAGACGAATAAGCTTTGATTGGTCTTATTCAATTCGCATGGTGTTATTTGGGTGTGCGCCAGAATCACACCAAAACCAAAGCAAAAAGGTTTTTTGCGTTCCATCTACATAAAAAGAAGATAATAAAACTCTGATTGGGCTTATTTCAAATTGGTGTTTTGGGGATTAGAATGCACATTCAACCAAAAATCGCAGAGTGACATATTTGTTACCAGCGCAAATCAAGCATAGGTGTTTTGGTTCTATCGCAATAGGAAAAGGACGAATAAGCTTCAATTACTCTTTCGGTGTCTTTCACCCACAAATAGCAAAGCGGTGTAATAAGCCTAAACAAAGCCAAACTTGTTGTTTTGGTTTCAAAGTACATAGAAAGAATAATCTTGGATTGCGCTTACTTCATGTGTTCTTCTCTGTTAATGCACATTGACACAGAAATCGAAAAGTGTGTGCAATGAGACCAAAATAACACAACACCATCTTTTTGCTTCCTTATGCGTAGAACGAAGACTAATAAGCTTTGATTGGTCTTATTCAATTCGCATGGTGTTATTTTGGTGTACGCCAGAATCACACCAAAACCAAAGCAAAAAGGTGTCTTATTCTTCTCTGTTAATGCACATTGACACAGAAATCGAAAAGTCTGTGCAATGAGACCAAATAACACAACACCATCTTTTCGCTTCCTTATGCGTAGAAAGAAGACGAATAAGCTTTGATTGGTCTTATTCAATTCGCATGGTGTTATTTGGGTGTGCGCCAGAATCACACCAAAACCAAAGCAAAAAGGTGTCTTGGGTTCCATCTACATAAAAAGAAGATAATAAAGCTCTGATTGGGCTTATTTCAGGTTGGTGTTTTTGGGGTTAGAATGCACATTCAACCAAAAATCGCAGACATGTTTGTTACCAGCCCAAATCAAGCAAAAGTAAACATATGGTAACATCTCAATAGAAAAAGGACGAATAGGCTTCGATTGCCATTTCGGTGTTCATAGTAAGAATAATCTTGGATTGCGCTTACTTCATGTCCTGTTCTTTGCTCTTAATGCACAGTGACACAGAAATCGCAAAGTGTGTGCAATGAGACCAAATAACACAACACCATCTTTTCGCTTCCATATGCTTAGAAAGAAGACGAATAAGCTTTGATTGGGCTTTTTCAATTCGCATGGTGTGCGCCAGAATCACACCAAAACCAAAGCAAAAAGGTGTCTTGTTCTTCTCTGTTAATGCACATTGACACAGAAATCGAAAAGTCTGTGCAATGAGACCAAATAACACAACACCATCTTTTCGCTTCCTTATGCGTAGAAAGAAGACGAATAAGCTTTGATTGGTCTTATTCAATTCGCATGGTGTTATTTGGGTGTGCGCCAGAATCACACCAAAACCAAAGCAAAAAGGTGTCTTGGGTTCCATCTACATAAAAAGAAGAAAATAAAGCTCTGATTGGGCTTATTTCAGGTTGGTGTTTTTGGGGTTAGAATGCACAATCAGCCAAATATCGCAGACATGTTTGTTACCAACCCAAATCAAGCAGAAGTAAACATCTGGTAACATCTCAATAGAAAAAGGACGAATAAGCTTCAATTGCCATTTCGGTGTTCATTCACCCACAAATAGCAAAGTAAAGTGCAAGCACCCTAAACAAAGCCAAAAAGGCTGTTTTGGGTGCGAGCTACATAGTAAGAATAATCTTGGATTGGGCTTACTTCATGTCGTGTTCTTTGCTCTGAATGCACAGTGACACAGAAATGGCAAATTGTGTGCAATGAGACCAAATAACACAACACCATCTTTTCGCTTCCATATGCGTAGAAAGAAGACGAATAAGCTTTGATTGGTCTTATTCAATTCGCATGGTGTTATTTTGGTGTGCGCCAGAATCACACCAAAACCAAAGCAGAAAGGTGTCTTGGGTTCCGTCTACATAAAAAGAAGATAATAAAGCTCTGATTGGGCTTATTTCAGGTTGGTGTTTTGGGGGTTAGAATGCACATTCAACCAAAAATCCCAGACATGTTTGTTACCAGCCCAAATCAAGCAAAAGTAAACATATGGTAACATCTCAATAGAAAAAGGACGAATAGGCTTCGATTGCCATTTCGGTGTTCATAGTAAGAATAATCTTGGATTGGGCTTACTTCATGTCGTGTTCTTTGCTCTGAATGCACAGTGACACAGAAATCGCAAAGTGTGTGCAATGAGACCAAATAACACAACACCATCTTTTCGCTTCCATATGCGTAGAAAGAAGACGAATAAGCTTTGATTGGGCTTTTTCAATTCGCATGGTGTGGGCCAGAATCACACCAAAACCAAAGCAAAAAGGTGTCTTGGGTTCCATCTACATAAAAAGAAGATAATAAAGCTCTGATTGGGCTTATTTCAGGTTGGTGTTTTTGGGGTTAGAATGCACATTCAACCAAAAATCGCAGACATGTTTGTTACCAGCCCAAATCAAGGATAAGTAAACATATGGTAACATCTCAATAGAAAAAGGACGAATAGGCTTCGATTGCCATTTCGGTGTTCATAGTAAGAATAATCTTGGATTGCGCTTACTTCATGTCCTGTTCTTTGCTCTTAATGCACAGTGACAGAAAAATCGAAAAGTGTGTGCAATGAGACCAAATAACACAACACCATCTTTTCGCTTCCATATGCGTAGAAAAAAGACGAATAAGGTTTGATTGGGCTTTTTCAATTCGCATGGTGTGCGCCAGAATCACACCAAAACAAAAGCAAAAAGGTGTCTTGTTCTTCTCTGTTAATGCACATTGACACAGAAATCGAAAATGTGCAATGAGACCAAATAACACAACACCATCTTTTCGCTTCCTTATGCGTAGAAAGAAGACGAATAAGCTTTGATTGGTCTTATTCAATTCGCATGGTGTTATTTGGGTGTGCGCCAGAATCACACCAAAACCAAAGCAAAAAGGTGTCTTGGGTTCCATCTACATAAAAAGAAGATAATAAAGCTCTGATTGGGCTTATTTCAGGTTGGTGTTTTTGGGGTTAGAATGCACATTCAACCAAAAATCGCAGACATGTTTGTTACCAGCCCAAATCAAGCAAAAGTAAACATATGGTAACATCTCAATAGAAAAAGGACGAATAGGCTTCGATTGCCATTTCGGTGTTCATAGTAAGAATAATCTTGGATTGCGCTTACTTCATGTCCTGTTCTTTGCTCTTAATGCACAGTGACAGAAAAATCGAAAAGTGTGTGCAATGAGACCAAATAACACAACACCATCTTTTCGCTTCCATATGCGTAGAAAAAAGACGAATAAGCTTTGATTGGGCTTTTTCAATTCGCATGGTGTGCGCCAGAATCACACCAAAACCAAAGCAAAAAGGTGTCTTATTCTTCTCTGTTAATGCACATTGACACAGAAATCGAAAAGTCTGTGCAATGAGACCAAATAACACAACACCATCTTTTCGCTTCCTTATGCGTAGAAAGAAGACGAATAAGCTTTGATTGGTCTTATTCAATTCGCATGGTGTTATTTGGGTGTGCGCCAGAATCACACCAAAACCAAAGCAAAAAGGTGTCTTGGGTTCCATCTACATAAAAAGAAGATAATAAAGCTCTGATTGGGCTTATTTCAGGTTGGTGTTTTTGGGGTTAGAATGCACATTCAACCAAAAATCGCAGACATGTTTGTTACCAGCCCAAATCAAGCAAAAGTAAACATATGGTAACATCTCAATAGAAAAAGGACGAATAGGCTTCGATTGCCATTTCGGTGTTCATAGTAAGAATAATCTTGGATTGCGCTTACTTCATGTCCTGTTCTTTGCTCTTAATGCACAGTGACAGAAAAATCGAAAAGTGTGTGCAATGAGACCAAATAACACAACACCATCTTTTCGCTTCCATATGCGTAGAAAAAAGACGAATAAGGTTTGATTGGGCTTTTTCAATTCGCATGGTGTGCGCCAGAATCACACCAAAACCAAAGCAAAAAGGTGTCTTATTCTTCTCTGTTAATGCACATTGACACAGAAATCGAAAAGTCTGTGCAATGAGACCAAATAACACAACACCATCTTTTCGCTTCCTTATGCGTAGAAAGAAGACGAATAAGCTTTGATTGGTCTTATTCAATTCCCATGGTGTTATTTGGGTGTGCGCCAGAATCACACCAAAACCAAAGCAAAAAGGTGTCTTGGGTTCCATCTACATAAAAAGAAGATAATAAAACTCTGATTGGGCTTATTTCAAATTGGTGTTTTGGGGATTAGAATGCACATTCAACCAAAAATCGCAGAGTGACATATTTGTTACCAGCGCAAATCAAGCATAGGTGTTTTGGTTCTATCGCAATAGGAAAAGGACGAATAAGCTTCAATTACTCTTTCGGTGTCTTTCACCCACAAATAGCAAAGCGGTGTAATAAGCCTAAACAAAGCCAAACTTGTTGTTTTGGTTTCAAAGTACATAGAAAGAATAATCTTGGATTGCGCTTACTTCATGTGTTCTTCTCTGTTAATGCACATTGACACAGAAATCGAAAAGTGTGTGCAATGAGACCAAAAGAACACAACACCATCTTTTTGCTTCCTTATGCGTAGAACGAAGACTAATAAGCTTTGATTGGTCTTATTCAATTCGCATGGTGTTATTTTGGTGTACGCCAGAATCACACCAAAACCAAAGCAAAAAGGTGTCTTGGGTTCCATCTACATAAAAAGAAGATAATAAAGCTCTGATTGGGCTTATTTCAGGTTGGTGTTTTTGGGGTTAGAATGCACATTCAACCAAAAATCGCAGACATGTTTGTTACCAGCCCAAATCAAGCAAAAGTAAACATATGGTAACATCTCAATAGAAAAAGGACGAATAGGCTTCGATTGCCATTTCGGTGTTCATAGTAAGAATAATCTTGGATTGCGCTTACTTCATGTCCTGTTCTTTGCTCTTAATGCACAGTGACACAGAAATCGCAAAGTGTGTGCAATGAGACCAAATAACACAACACCATCTTTTCGCTTCCATATGCGTAGAAAGAAGACGAATAAGCTTTGATTGGGCTTTTTCAATTCGCATGGTGTGCGCCAGAATCACACCAAAACCAAAGCAAAAAGGTGTCTTGTTCTTTTCTGTTAATGCACATTGACACAGAAATCGAAAAGTCTGTGCAATGAGACCAAATAACACAACACCATCTTTTCGCTTCCTTATGCGTAGAAAGAAGACGAATAAGCTTTGATTGGTCTTATTCAATTCGCATGGTGTTATTTGGGTGTGCGCCAGAATCACACCAAAACCAAAGCAAAAAGGTGTCTTGGGTTCCATCTACATAAAAAGAAGAAAATAAAGCTCTGATTGGGCTTATTTCAGGTTGGTGTTTTTGGGGTTAGAATGCACAATCAGCCAAAAATCGCAGACATGTTTGTTACCAACCCAAATCAAGCATAAGTAAACATCTGGTAACATCTCAATAGAAAAAGGACGAATAAGCTTCAATTGCCATTTCGGTGTTCATTCACCCACAAATAGCAAAGTAAAGTGCAAGCACCCTAAACAAAGCCAAAAAGGTTGTTTTGGGTGCGAGCTACATAGTAAGAATAATCTTGGATTGGGCTTACTTCATGTCGTGTTCTTTGCTCTGAATGCACAGTGACACAGAAATGGCAAATTGTGTGCAATGAGACCAAATAACACAACACCATCTTTTCGCTTCCATATGCGTAGAAAGAAGACGAATAAGCTTTGATTGGTCTTATTCAATTCGCATGGTGTTATTTTGGTGTGCGCCAGAATCACCCCAAAACCAAAGCAAAAAGGTGTCTTGGGTTCCGTCTACATAAAAAGAAGATAATAAAGCTCTGATTGGGCTTATTTCAGGTTGGTGTTTTGGGGGTTAGAATGCACATTCAACCAAAAATCCCAGACATGTTTGTTACCAGCCCAAATCAAGCAAAAGTAAACATATGGTAACATCTCAATAGAAAAAGGACGAATAGGCTTCGATTGCCATTTCGGTGTTCATAGTAAGAATAATCTTGGATTGGGCTTACTTCATGTCGTGTTCTTTGCTCTGAATGCACAGTGACACAGAAATCGCAAAGTGTGTGCAATGAGACCAAATAACACAACACCATCTTTTCGCTTCCATATGCGTAGAAAGAAGACGAATAAGCTTTGATTGGGCTTTTTCAATTCGCATGGTGTGCGCCAGAATCACACCAAAACCAAAGCAAAAAGGTGTCTTATTCTTCTCTGTTAATGCACATTGACACAGAAATCGAAAAGTCTGTGCAATGAGACCAAATAACACAACACCATCTTTTCGCTTCCTTATGCGTAGAAAGAAGACGAATAAGCTTTGATTGGTCTTATTCAATTCGCATGGTGTTATTTGGGTGTGCGCCAGAATCACACCAAAACCAAAGCAAAAAGGTGTCTTGGGTTCCATCTACATAAAAAGAAGATAATAAAGCTCTGATTGGGCTTATTTCAGGTTGGTGTTTTTGGGGTTAGAATGCACATTCAACCAAAAATCGCAGACATGTTTGTTACCAGCCCAAATCAAGCAAAAGTAAACATATGGTAACATCTCAATAGAAAAAGGACGAATAGGCTTCGATTGCCATTTCGGTGTTCATAGTAAGAATAATCTTGGATTGCGCTTACTTCATGTCCTGTTCTTTGCTCTTAATGCACAGTGACAGAAAAATCGAAAAGTGTGTGCAATGAGACCAAATAAGACAACACCATCTTTTCGCTTCCATATGCGTAGAAAAAAGACGAATAAGGTTTGATTGGGCTTTTTCAATTCGCATGGTGTGCACCAGAATCACACCAAAACCAAAGCAAAAAGGTGTCTTATTCTTCTCTGTTAATGCACATTGACACAGAAATCGAAAAGTCTGTGCAATGAGACCAAATAACACAACACCATCTTTTCGCTTCCTTATGCGTAGAAAGAAGACGAATAAGCTTTGATTGGTCTTATTCAATTCGCATGGTGTTATTTGGGTGTGCGCCAGAATCACACCAAAACCAAAGCAAAAAGGTTTTTTGCGTTCCATCTACATAAAAAGAAGATAATAAAACTCTGATTGGGCTTATTTCAAATTGGTGTTTTGGGGATTAGAATGCACATTCAACCAAAAATCGCAGAGTGACATATTTGTTACCAGCGCAAATCAAGCATAGGTGTTTTGGTTCTATCGCAATAGGAAAAGGACGAATAAGCTTCAATTACTCTTTCGGTGTCTTTCACCCACAAATAGCAAAGCGGTGTAATAAGCCTAAACAAAGCCAAACTTGTTGTTTTGGTTTCAAAGTACATAGAAAGAATAATCTTGGATTGCGCTTACTTCATGTCGTGTTCTTTGCTCTTAATGCACAGTGACACAGAAATTGCAAAGTGTGTGCAATGAGACCATAATAACACAACACCATCTTTTCGCTTCCATATGCGTAGAAAGAAGACGAATAAGCTTTGATTGGGCTTTTTCAATTCGCATGGTGTTATTTGGGTGTGCGCCAGAATCACACCAAAACCAAAGCAAAAAGGTGTCTTGGGTTCCATCTACATAAAAAGAAGAAAATAAAGCTCTGATTGGGCTTATTTCAGGTTGGTGTTTTTGGGGTTAGAATGCACATTCAACCAAAAATCGCAGACATGTTTGTTACCAGCCCAAATCAAGCAAAAGTAAACATATGGTAACATCTCAATAGAAAAAGGACGAATAGGCTTCGATTGCCATTTCGGTGTTCATTCACCCACAAATAGCAAAGTAAAGTGCAAGAACCCTAAACAAAGCCAAAAAGGTTGTTTTGGGTGCGAGCTACATAGTAAGAATAATCGTGGATTGCGCATACTTCATGTCGTGTTTGTCAGGGTTACTTCCAGATCCTAGCTCACAGAGGATCACGCTAGCCAGCGGTCGTTAAATAAAAGTCTTTATTGAGTTACAGTCTCCATTCTTGAGCTGCTGCGTGCAACCCTACGCCTTATGCTTAGGTCGGCGAAGCTCCTTCTGAGTCTCCGCCCCTTGCGCACCAACTTAATATCCTGGCCCTGCTCTACCTTTTCCGCCTGACAGTTCTCCTCTGGATCCCTCTGCCCCCCTGGGTCTCTTCCTTCCGGGATTCTTCTGACGCTGACCCCCCTGACTCCCCTGTCTCCTTGCGCCGGGCTTTAGGACCTGGCTCCCTTTCCGGGCTGCCTACTGCGCCACCTTCCTGTGCATTTGAACTTGGCGCGCGCGCCCAACCTTCCACTTTCCGTCTAACCGTCACTTCGCTCCCCGATGAAGGTGTGGCCACTCCTAACTCGTGCCCTCCCTCCTGTTGCGAGCTGCCAGCGCTAGCTCCCTGGCGCTCTTCCTCTTCCCTACTCTCTGGCGGTGACGTGGGTCCCGATCTCCAACTGCTCCCCTCTGAGTCCCTTCTGGCTCTTTCTTCCTGGGGTGTCCCCCTAGTCTCCCCCCTTGCCCTGGCCACTGGTACTCCTCTTTGTGAATCTTCTGATTCACTGGAAAGACTCGGAGATCTCGGGTCGTCGTCATCACTCATCCTTTCTTCTGCCTCCTCCCCCTCGCTCTCTGTTTCCTCCCTTGCCCTCGCCTCTGCTCCTGATCCCCTGACATCCATCCCCCCCTCGAAGCCCCCCCTTCCCCCCTCCCCTCCTTCCGGTGCGGGAACTGGGTGCTGCAGTGTCAAAGGGACGAATGTCGGGTACAGTTCGCTTCCCGTGGCAGGCCTCCATCCGAAGACTTCCGGTTCTTCCTCCCTGCTCTCGTCAACGACGGTTACCTCTGCTTCCATCTCTGTGCCGCCGTGCTCGAGACCCTGGTTGTCCCCGAAAACGTCCATGTCGGTCTCTCCCTCGCTTCCTTCTGTAGGCGTTGCTCGTCCTGGACCCTCCATCCACTTCCTGCGCCACTGCTCCTCTGGTCGATCATCCCACCAATACGAGGGTTCTGAAGCAGATCCCGAGGGTGACCCCTCCGGGGAACGGGCGTCTCGTGTCGGTTCCTCATCCGAGTCGAACCCCCGGAACGTGCTGGCTGAAAGCGTGGGCGTGAAAAGCCAGTCGTCGAAAAAGTCCGCTGGCATTGGCCTATGGGGGAAAAGGGCATGAAACTCTTCCTTGAGCAGAGGTTCATCTAGAGCGTAGCCCGGCACCCAGCTGTTGGCACTGGCCGGGGTGCCCTCCTTAGCGAGAAGGTATTCTACCCCCTCTTCCCCCCATCTGGAGTCCAAAATCTCCGTGACTTCGTTGAGGCGCACCTCCTGTGCCACTCCCCGTTGCCTGGTTCCCTCTCGGAGCGGACTCGGCGCCGTGCCGGGTTCCTGAAACCTGTGCGGTGCCTTGTAGGGAGTGAGCACCGATCTGTGGAACACCGGATGCATTCTGGAACCCTCCGGAAGCGCCAGCCTGAAAGCCACCGGGTTGACCTGCTCTTCGACTTGGTAGGGCCCCAGTTGTTTATGCCCTAGTTTCTTCTTGGCCAACGACCTGGCCGGCACTGCGTGGGCTGCTAACCAGACCCAGTCTCCCACACGGATCTCTTCGCCAACCCTTCTGTGTTTGTCTGCCTGCACCTTGTATGCGTGTTTGGCCAGCTCCAGGTGCCGCCGCAGCTGATCGTGGACCTCCTGCAACTCCGACGCGAACGCATCTGCTGTCTGCGGCTCCCCCTCCACCAATCTTTCCAGTCCCGGGAAGGTTCTGGGGTGCCTCCCGTTGTTGGCGAAGAACGGCGTGACCCCCGTGGACACGTGCTTCGTGTTGTTGTAGGCGAACTCGGCGAGCGGCAGGTAATCCACCCACGTCGCAGGCTGTTGATTCGCATAGCATCTCAGGTACTGCTGCATGATGGCATTGACCCGCTCCGCTTGCCCGTTGGTCTGTGGGTGTCTCGCCGATGCCAGGTTGATCTTGACGTTTAGGAAGCCCATCAGCTTCTGCCAGAAATTCGAGATGAACTGCCGCCCGCGGTCGGACAGAATAGACCGTGGCAGACCGTGAACCTTGAACACGTGGTCTATGAACAGTTTGGCGGTTTGTTCCGCCGTGGCCACCTTCGCACACGGGATGAAATGTGCCATCTTGGAGAACAAGTCCACCACCACCAGCACGGCCGTCTTGCCCCTCGAGCTGGGCAGATCCGTGACGAAGTCCAGGGCGACTCTCTCCCATGGCTCGACCGGAGTTTGCAGCGGTTCCAACAGTCCGGCCGGCGGTCTGTGCACTGGTTTGGCCCTGTGGCAGGTGTCGCACCTCGCCACGTAGTCCGCGACCTCCCCTCTCATTCCGGGCCACCAGAAATCCCTGGCGACTAATTCCACCGTCTTCTCTTTGCCAAAGTGCCCGGCAGTGGGCGCGTCGTGCAGCTGATGCAGTACCTTGGCGCGAAGTTCGTCTCCCGGCACGTAGAGGGCCCCTTTGCGGATGAGCAATCCATCTCTCAGCTGGAACCCGTCGGTCGCTGCCGTGCCCCTTTGGATCTCAGCCATCTTTGCTTGCGCGAAAGAGTCACCCCGCAACGCTTGTCGCACCGCCTCCAGGTCCACTGTCGCCGCAGCGCACGCCCACACTGTTGGCGCGAAGATGTGCATGGCGGCCGCTGGCGTGGCGTCCTCCAGATACTGTGGCTTACGGGAGAGCGCGTCCGCCATGATGTTGGTGTCCCCCGGGACATACTCTATTCGGAAGTCGAAATTCGCAAAGAACTCAGCCCAACGTATCTGCCTCTGGTTCAGGAACTGTGCCGTGCGCCAGTGCTCCAGATTCTTGTGGTCCGTGCCGACCTGCACCGTGTGCTTGGCTCCAATCAGGAAGTGCCTCCATGCTTTGAACGCTGCATGAATAGCCAGCAACTCCCTGTCCCAGATGGTGTAGTTCTGTTCGGACTTGCTGAGCTTCCTGGAGTAAAACGCTCCGGGCCTCCAAACCCCCTGCGGGTCCTTCTGCAGCAGGACTGCTCCGACGGCCCTGTCCGAGGCGTCTGTTTCAACTCTCATCGGCCTGCTGGGGTCGACATGAAGCAGCTGTTCCTCCGAGGCGAAAAGACGCTTGAGTGCCTGAAAGGACTGCTCCGCCTGCGCTGTCCAGATGAACTTCTTTTTCTTGGAACTGAGCGTGTCTGTAACGGCCGCTGTCTGCATAGCGAAGCCTTTGATGAACTTGCGATAGAAGTTCGCGAAGCCGACAAATGGTTGGACCTCCTTCCGGTTGCGTGGGCTTTTCCAATCCAACACCGCTCGAACCTTGGCGCTGTCCATGGCGAGCCCCTTGTCAGACAACTTGTAGCCCAGGAAATCCACCTCCGTCACGTCGAATTGGCACTTCTCCAGCTTGGCGTAAAGCCTATGTTGCTGGAGCCTGCTCAGCACTTCCCTGACGTGTCTGTCATGCTCCTGCTGCGATTCCGAAAAGATCAGGATGTCATCCAAGAAACAGACGCACGTCTTGTAGAGGAGCCCCGCCAACACGTGATGCATGAAAGCTTGAAAAACGTGGGAGCCATTTTGCAATCCAAAAGGCATAACTCTATATTCGTAGGTGCCCAGGGGCGTGAACATGGCTGTCTTCCACTCATCTCCTTCCCGCATGCGAATCAGGTTTTACGCCCCTCGCAGGTCCAACTTGCTGAACACGCTGCCCTTGCGTACTTTTGCGAGGAGGTCGTCGATTCGGGGCATGGGGAAGTCCGATGGCTTGGTGACACTGTTCAAAATGCGGTAGTCCACTACGAGCCTTTTCTGGGGCGTGTCTCGCTTTTTCACAAAGAATACAGGACTGCCCCCCGCTGCCTGGGACTCTCGGATGAAACCGCGCTTCAAATTATGATCAATGAACTCCTTGAGTTCCTGCAGTTCGTCTTCAGACATGGAATACAGCTTCCCTTTGGGCAGCGCCGCCCCCGGCAGCAGGTCAATTTTGCAGTCATATGGTCTGTGGGGGGGTAGCTTGTCTGCCTCCTTCTCGCAGAAAACCTCCAAAAATTCTGCGTACTTGTGGGGAATCGCTTGCAGCGTGCCTAGCAGCATCTGTGACTCCTCTTGCTCCCCTTCCTGCTGGGGCATGATGCAGTGTTCAGCACAAAAGGAAGAGCCGAAGGTCAGCTGCCTCTGGTACCAAGCCAGCGTCGGGCTGTGCTTGTCCAGCCAACTCATGCCCAATACAATAGGCGTGTCCGAGAGTTGAGTGACGTTGAAGCTGATGATTTCCTTGTGATTTCCAAGCCGCAGCACCATAGGTGGCGTCTGCTTCACCACTTGCCCCCCTAACAGCTCCCTGCCATCCACCGTGACAACCTGCAGTGGCAGCGCGGCAGGCAGCAACTGTATAGCGTGCCGGTCGACAAAGTCCTGCCCTATGAAGTCTGCATTGCTTCCCGAGTCGACGGTGATTGGCACGTCCATGGTGATTCCATTGGGTAGCTGGAGCGATGCGGTGAGCCTCACTACTGGCTTGGGCGGGAGGGGGTCCATGGGTGGTAAAATCTCTGGGGACTGCTTCACTGACACGTCTGGCTGGGCCCCAGTGCCTCCTCTTCCAGCCAGACATCGTCGTTTCCCTGCTGTGGTTCTCCTTGCTGCGTTGCTGCAGTCACCATTGCTGAGGCTGCAGTGTGCTTGTGGAGCCTCCGGGGACACTCTTTCGCCATATGCCCTGGATCCTCGCAGATGTAACACTTCCTGTTCCCTCTAGGAGGCTTCGCTTTCACTGCTGCCGGTGCTAGGGCTCTGGCTGCTGACTGAGCCCTTGCACTCCCAACCTCCATCGGTTCCACCCCTCCCCCTGTTGGAGGCGTGGATTGCGCACGCGCTGCTTCTCTGGGAAAGAAGGAGGAGCCCCTGGCTGGTTCGCGCCCGCTGCGCCCTTCGTCCTTGCTCCACGGACGTTCTTCCAGCCGCACTCCCACCGCCAGCGCCCTCTGAACGATCTCCTGCGTGGTCCGGGGTCTCTCCCCCCTCGCAATCTCATCTTTCACCGAGCTGTTCAAGCCCTCCCAAAAAAGGTCTCTGACGGGAGCCGAATCTCTGTCCCATTCCAGTGCACTGACCAAAGCGAAAAAGCGGGCATGATATTGCCGTACGCTGGCCCTCCCTTGCCTTAGTCCATGCACCTCCCTTCGGGCAAGATCCACGTCAATGCTTGATAAAAAACAGCCATCCATCGCTTTAATAAAGGCGTCCGCATTTTGGAGCGCGGGATCCTTATCCCTCCACAAATTGCGCAGCCATGCTTTAGCGTCTCCATGCAAATGGGACATGATGAACCCCACTTTCTCTTGTTCATCTCTAAAGTCTTTGTGCAGTAGTTGCAGTGCACACATTACGTCTGCTCTAAAATTGGGGTACTGTTGCAAATTCCCATCGAAGTGCGAGACCAGACCGCCTGTGCGTCTCCCCAACCCAATCCCCTCTGATTTGGGTGTCTGTTGCCCCTGCTTCGTAAGCACGTCCAACCTGACCTGGAGATCCCTGTAGGCGGCAGCTGCGTCCTCCTCTCTTTTCCTGGACGCCACCGCCTCGGCAGTCAGTCGTGAAACCGCGTCTCTGAGTTCCGTTATTTGCTGTTCGGCCGTCATCTTGTCTACCGTTCGTGAGCTCTCTTGTAGGCACCCGCTTTCCCTCCTCTCCGCGAGGTCGTGGATGTCCACAATTTGAGGAGAAGGAGCTTACTGTCAGGGTTACTTCCAGATCCTAGCTCACAGAGGATCACGCTAGCCAGCGATCGTTAAATAAAAGTCTTTATTGAGTTACAGTCTCCATTCTTGAGCTGCTGCGTGCAACCCTACGCCTTATGCTTAGGTCGGCGAAGCTCCTTCTGAGTCTCCGCCCCTTGCGCACCAACTTAATATCCTGGCCCTGCTCCACCTTTTCCGCCTGACAGTTCTCCTCTGGATCCCTCTGCCCCCCTGGGTCTCTTCCTTCCGGGATTCTTCTGACGCTGACCCCCCTGACTCCCCTGTCTCCTTGCGCCGGGCTTTAGGACCTGGCTCCCTTTCCGGGCTGCCTACTGCGCCACCTTCCTGTGCATTTGAACTTGGCGCGCGCGCCCAACCTTCCACTTTCCGTCTAACCGTCACTTCGCTCCCCGATGAAGGTGTGGCCACTCCTAACTCGTGCCCTCCCTCCTGTTGCGAGCTGCCAGCGCTAGCTCCCTGGTGCTCTTCCTCTTCCCTACTCTCTGGCGGTGACGTGGGTCCCGATCTCCAACTGCTCCCCTCTGAGTCCCTTCTGGCTCTTTCTTCCTGGGGTGTCCCCCTAGTCTCCCCCCTTGCCCTGGCCACTGGTGCTCCTCTTTGTGAATCTTCTGATTCACTGGAAAGACTCGGAGATCTCGGGTCGTCGTCATCACTCATCCTTTCTTCTGCCTCCTCCCCCTCGCTCTCTGTTTCCTCCCTTGCCCTCGCCTCTGCTCCTGAACCCCTGACAGTGTTCTTCTCTGTTAATGCACAGTGACACAGAAATCGCAAAGTGTGTGCAATGAGACCAAAATAACACAACACCATCTTTTTGCTTCCATATGCGTAGAAAGAAGACATTGATTGGTCTTTTTCAATTCGCATGGTGTTATTTGGGTGTGCGCCAGAATCACACCAAAACCAAAGCAAAAAGGTGTCTTGGGTTCCATCTACATAAAAAGAAGATAATAAAGCTTTGATTGGGCTTATCTCAGGTTGGTGTTTTGGGGGTTAGAATGCACATTCAACCAAAAATCGCAGACATGTTTGTTACCAGCCCAAATCAAGGATAAGTAAACATATGGTAACATCTCAATAGAAAAAGGACTGTCAGAGCTGCTACCAGGTCCCAGCTCACATAGGACCACGCCACACAGCGTCCACTTTAAAAGAGTCTTTATTGAGTTACAGGTTTCATTTCCGAACTGCAGCGTGCAGCTCTACACCTTCTGCTCTAGGTCGGCGAAGACCCGTCTGAGTCCCCGCCTCTTGCACACCAGCTTAATACCCTAGCCTTGCTCCACCTCCTTCGCCTCTCCCTACGTCTCTGGGTCCTTCTGCCCCCCTGGGCCTCCTCCCTTCTACTCTCCTCTGACGCTGACCCCCCTGATCCTTCTGCCTCCTTGCGGCGGGCTTTAGGACCTGGCTCACTCTCCGGGCTGCTTACTGCTCCAGCTTCCGCTGCATTTGAACTTGGCGCGCGCGCCCAACTCTCTACTTTCCTCTTAACCGTTGCCTCGCTCTCTGAGGAGGGCGTGACCACCCCTGACTCGTGCCCTCCCTCCTGCTGACAGCCTCCGGAACCCGATGCCTGGCTACCTTCCTCCCTGCTGCTCTCAGTCTTGAGCGTGGGTCCCGACTTCCAGCTGCTGCCGCCCTCAGTTATGAGCGTGGGTCCCGACTTCCAGCTGCTGCTCTCTGAATCTCCTCTGTTCCCTTCCTCCTGGGGTGTCCCCCCGGATCCCCCCCTTGCTCTGCTCACTGGGGCTCCCTTTTGGGAGTCCTCTGACTCACTGCTTAGGCTTGGAGATCTCGGGTCGTCATCATCACTCATTCTCCCTTCGGCTTCCTCCCCCTCGCTCTCTGTTTCCACCCTTCTCTGCGTCTCTGCTTCTGAACCCCTGACATCCATCCCCCCCTCGAAGCCCCCCCTTCCCCCCTCCCCGCTGTCAGGTGTGGGTGCTGGGCGCTCCATCATCATGGGAGGGAATGCTGGATACAGGTCGCTCCCCGTGGGTGGCCGCCAACTGAAGACCTCCGAGTCTTCCCCCTCGCGGTCGTCGACGTTGGCTTGTTGCTCTTCCATCTCTGTACCGCCGTGCTCGAACCCGAGGTCCTCCCCGAACACGTCCATGTCAGTCTCTGCGTCGGTCGCTCGACCTGGCATCTCCAGCCACTTCCTGCGCCATCGCTCCTCTGGTCGATCGTCCCACCAATACGAGTTGCCTGATGCCGAACCTGCCGGTGAACCTTCTGGGGAACGGGTGCTCCGTGCGGGTTCCCCTTCTGAGTCGAATCCATGGAACGTGCTGGAAGAAAGTGTGGGTGTGAACAACCAGTCGTCGAAGAAGCTCGCTGGCATGGGTTTGTGTGGGAAGAGGGCATGAAACTCGTCCTTGAGCAGGGGTTCCTCCAAAGCGTAGTCTGGTACCCAGCTATTGGCGCTGGCCCGGGTGCCCTCTCTGGCTAAGAGGTATTCGACTCCCTCTTCCCCCCATCTGGAGTCCAAAATCTCCGTGACCTCGTTGATGTGGTCCTGGTGCTTCACCTCCCGCGTCTCCGTCCGTTCCCGGAGCGGACTTGGCGCCGTCCCTGGCTCCTGGAACCTGTGAGGTGCCTTGTAGGGAGTGAGCACCGACCTGTGGAACACCGGATGCATTCTGGAACCCTCCGGCAGCGCCAGTCGGAAGGCTACCGGGTTGATCTGCGCTTCGACTTGGTACGGACCGATCTGCTTGTGCCCCAACTTCTTCTTGGCAAGCGACCTGGTCGGCACTGCGTGGGCTGCCAACCAGACCCAGTCTCCCACTTGGATCACTTCGCCAACCCGCCTGTGCTTGTCAGCTTGCACCTTGTAGGCGTGCTTAGCTAGCTCCAGCTGCCGTCTGAGTTGATCGTGGACCGCCTGCAGCTCTGACGCGAACGCGTCCGCCGTCTGTGGTTCTCCTTCCCCCACTCTCTCCAGTCCCGGGAAGGTTCTGGGATTCCTCCCATTGTTGGCAAAGAACGGCGTCACTCCTGTGGACACGTGCTTCGTGTTGTTGTAAGCGAACTCGGCTAGCGGCAGGTAATCCACCCACGTCGCAGGCTGTTGATTGGCATAGCATCTCAGGTACTGCTGCATGATGGCATTGACCCTCTCTGCTTGCCCGTTGGTCTGCGGGTGTCTTGCTGATGCCAGATTGACCTTGACATTTAGAAAACCCATCAGCTTCTGCCAGAAAGACGAGATGAACTGGCGTCCGCGGTCGGACAGGATAGACCGTGGCAGGCCATGCACTTTGAACACGTGATCTATGAACAGTTTGGCGGTTTGTTCCGCCGTGGCCACCTTCGCACACGGAATGAAATGTGCCATCTTGGTGAACAAGTCCACCACCACTAGCACAGCTGTCTTGCCTCTCGAGTTGGGTAAATCCGTCACAAAGTCCAGGGCCACCCTCTCCCACGGTTCAAACGGTGTTTGCAGCGGTTCTAACAGTCCCGCCGGTGGTCTGTGTACCGGCTTGGCCCTCTGGCAGGTGTCGCACCTCGCGACGTAGTCCGCGACCTCTCCTCTCAGCCTGGGCCACCAGAAGTCTCTCGCGACTAATTCCATCGTTTTCTCTGTGCCAAAGTGACCGGCCGTGGGTGCGTCGTGCAACTGTTGCAGTACCTTGGCGCGAAGGTCGTCTCCTGGTACATAGACAGCCCCTTTGCGTAGGAGCAAGCCGTCCCGCACCTGGAACTCGTCCGTGGTAGCCGTGCCTCTGAGCAGTTCCGCCATCTTGTCTTGCGCGAATGAGTCGTCCCGCAATGCACGTCGCACCGCATCCAGGTCTACTGTAGCTGAGGCACACGCCCACGCCGTCGGTGCGAAGATGTGCATGGCCGCCGCTGGCGTCACCTCTTCTAGGTATTGCGGTTTTCGGGACAGTGCATCCGCCATGATGTTGGTGTCGCCTGGGACGTACTCTATTCGGAAATTGAAGTCAGCAAAGAACTCCGCCCAACGTATCTGCCTCTGGTTCAGGAACTGAGCCGTGCGCCAGTGCTCCAGATTCTTGTGGTCCGTGCAGACCTGCACCGTGTGCTTGGCGCCGATTAGGAAGTGCCTCCACGCCTTGAAAGCTGCATGAATGGCCAGCAACTCCCTGTCCCAGATGGTGTAGTTCTGCTCCGACTTGCTGAGCTTTCTGGAGTAGAACGCTCCCGGCCGCCACACCCCCTGCGGGTCTCGCTGCAGCAGGACAGCTCCCACGGCTCTGTCTGACGCGTCTGTCTCTACCCTCAACGGTTTACTGGGGTCGATATGCAGCAGTTGCTTCTCCGATGCGAAGAGATGCTTGAGCGCTTGAAAGGACTGTTCCGCCTGCTCCGTCCAGATGAATTTCTTTTTTTTGGAGCTGAGCGTGTCCGTAATTGCTGCCGTCTGCATCGCGAACCCCTTGATAAACTTGCTGTCAGGGGTTCAGAAGCAGAGACGCAGAGAAGGGTGGAAACAGAGAGCGAGGGGGAGGAAGCCGAAGGGAGAATGAGTGATGATGACGACCCGAGATCTCCAAGCCTAAGCAGTGAGTCAGAGGACTCCCAAAAGGGAGCCCCAGTGAGCAGAGCAAGGGGGGGATCCGGGGGGACACCCCAGGAGGAAGGGAACAGAGGAGATTCAGAGAGCAGCAGCTGGAAGTCGGGACCCACGCTCATAACTGAGGGCGGCAGCAGCTGGAAGTCGGGACCCACGCTCAAGACTGAGAGCAGCAGGGAGGAAGGTAGCCAGGCATCGGGTTCCGGAGGCTGTCAGCAGGAGGGAGGGCACGAGTCAGGGGTGGTCACGCCCTCCTCAGAGAGCGAGGCAACGGTTAAGAGGAAAGTAGAGAGTTGGGCGCGCGCGCCAAGTTCAAATGCAGCGGAAGCTGGAGCAGTAAGCAGCCCGGAGAGTGAGCCAGGTCCTAAAGCCCGCCGCAAGGAGGCAGAAGGATCAGGGGGGTCAGCGTCAGAGGAGAGTAGAAGGGAGGAGGCCCAGGGGGGCAGAAGGACCCAGAGACGTAGGGAGAGGCGAAGGAGGTGGAGCAAGGCTAGGGTATTAAGCTGGTGTGCAAGAGGCGGGGACTCAGACGGGTCTTCGCCGACCTAGAGCAGAAGGTGTAGAGCTGCACGCTGCAGTTCGGAAATGAAACCTGTAACTCAATAAAGACTCTTTTAAAGTGGACGCTGTGTGGCGTGGTCCTATGTGAGCTGGGACCTGGTAGCAGCTCTGACACTTGCGATAGAAGTTGGCGAAGCCGACAAACCGCTGGACCTCCTTCCGGTTGCGCGGGCTTTTCCAATCCAATACCGCACGAACCTTGGCGCTGTCCATGGCTATCCCCTTGTCCGACAACTTGTATCCCAGGAAATCCACCTCCGTCGTGTCGAACTGGCACTTCTCCAGCTTGGCGTACAGTCTATGTTGTTGCAACCTGCTGAGCACCTCCCTCACGTCTCGGTCGTGAGCTTGCTGCGAGTCAGAGAAAATCAGGATGTCATCCAGGAAGCAGACGCATGTCTTGTAGAGGAGTCCCTCCAACACGTGATGCATAAAAGCTTGAAAACAGTGAGAGCCATTTTGTAATCCAAAGGGCATAACTCTGTATTCGTAGGTGCCCAGCGGTGTGAACATGGCCGTCTTCCACTCATCGCCCTCCCGCATGCGGATGAGATTGTACGCCCCTCGCAGGTCCAACTTGGTGAACACGCGTCCCTTGCGCACCGTCGCGAGGAGGTCGTCAATCCTGGGCATGGGGTAATCAGACGGTTTGGTCATCTGGTTCAAAAGGCGGTAGTCCACAACTAGTCTTTTTTGGGGCGTGTCTTTCTTTTTCACGAAGAAAACGGGACTGCCCCCCACTGCCTTGGACTCTCTGATGAAGCCACGCTCCAGATTATGCTCGATGAACTGTTTGAGTTCCTGCATTTCATCTTCAGACATGGAGTATAGCCGCCCCTTCGGCAGCGTCGCCCCCGGTAGGAGGTCAATCTTGCAGTCATATGGCCGGTGAGGGGGTAGCTTGTCCGCCTCCTTCTCGCAGAAGACCTCCAAAAAGCTCGCGTATTTGTGGGGGACCGCTTGCAACGTTCCCAACTGCAGTTGTGATTCCTCCTCCTCTCCCTCCCGTCGGGGCAGGATGCAGTGTTCTGCGCAATAAGAGGAGCCGAAGATCAGTTGTCTCTGGTACCAAGCCAGTGTCGGACTGTGCCTGTCCAGCCAACTCATGCCCAACACAATGGGCGTGTCCGACAGTTGGGTGACATTAAAACTGATGACTTCCCTGTGGTTGCCAAGGCGCATCACCATCGGTGGCGTCTGCTTCACCACCTGCCCCCCTAGCAACTCTCTGCCATCCACTGTGACGACTTGCAGGGGCAGAGTGGCAGGCAATAGCTGTATAGCGTGCTGCTCCACAAAGCTCTGCGCTATAAAGTCTGCGTTGCTTCCAGAATCCACAGAAAGCGGCACTTCGATAGTGACGCCGTCGGGTAGCTGGAGAGATGCTGTGAGCTGCACTACTGGTTTGGGTGGGAGGGGATCCGTGGGTTGCAAGATTGCTGGGGACTGCTTCACAGATGCGTCTGGCTGGGCCCCAGTGCCTCCGTCTCCAGCCAGACATTGTCGTTTCCCTGCTGTGGTTCTCCTTGCTGCGTTGCTGCAGTCACCATTGCTGAGGCTGCAGTGTGCTTGTGGAGCCTCCGGGGACACTCCTTCGCCAAATGGCCTGGATCCTCGCAGATGTAACACTTCCTGTTCCCTCTAGGAGGCTTCGCTTTCCCTGCTGCCGGTGCTAGGGCTCTGGCTGCTGACTGAGCCCTTGCACCTCCAACCTCCATCGGTTCCCCTCCCCCTCCTGGCGGAGGTGTGGATTGCGCACGCGCTGCTTCCCTCGGAACGAAAGAGAAACTTCTCGCTGCTTCGCGCCCTCCACGTCCTTCGTCTCTGCACCATGGACGTTCTTCCAGCCTCACCCCCACAGTCAGCGCCCTTTGGACCACCTCCTGCGTGCTTCGGGGCCTCTCCCCCCTTGCAATTTCATCCTTAACCGCTGAACTTAGACCCTCCCAGAAGAGGTCTCTGACAGGGGGCGAATCCCGATCCCATTCTAAAGCGCTGACCAGCGCAAAAAATCGGGCGTGATACTGCCGGACGCTCGCCCTCCCTTGTTTTAGTCCATGAATCTCCCGTCTGGCAAGATCCACATCAATAGTAGACAAAAAACACGCATCCATCGCTTTGATAAAGGCATCTGCATTCTGAAGCGCCGGATCTTTATCCCTCCACAAATTGCGCAGCCAGGCTTTGGCATCCCCATGCAAATGGGACAATATGAACCCCACCTTCTCTTCCTCATCTCTAAAGTCTTTTGCCAGCAGTTGCAGTGCGCACATTACGTCTGCTCTAAAATTAGGGTACTGTTGCAAAGTCCCATCGAAGTGAGCCACAAGCCCTCCTGCTCTCCGTGCCAATCCCACGCCCTCCGGTCTGGGTCCCGGTTGCCCTTGCTTAACAAGCATTTCAAACCTGGCGTGTAGGTCTCTGTAGGCGGCTGTAGTCTCCTCCTCCCGTTTTTTGGAAGCCAATACCTCTGAGGACAACTGGTTCACTGCCTCTTGCAGCGCGGAGATCCTCTGTTCTTCCGTCATCTTGCTAACCTTTGTGAGCTCGCTTACAGACACCCCTCTTCCTCCCCTAGCGGCTTCTGCTCCCGCTGCGAGGTTTCAGGTTTCTGAAGCTTTGATGAGACGGGTCTTACTGTCAGAGCTGCTACCAGGTCCCAGCTCACATAGGACCACGCCACACAGCGTCCACTTTAAAAGAGTCTTTATTGAGTTACAGGTTTCATTTCCGAACTGCAGCGTGCAGCTCTACACCTTCTGCTCTAGGTCGGCGAAGACCCGTCTGAGTCCCCGCCTCTTGCACACCAGCTTAATACCCTAGCCTTGCTCCACCTCCTTCGCCTCTCCCTACGTCTCTGGGTCCTTCTGCCCCCCTGGGCCTCCTCCCTTCTACTCTCCTCTGACGCTGACCCCCCTGATCCTTCTGCCTCCTTGCGGCGGGCTTTAGGACCTGGCTCACTCTCCGGGCTGCTTACTGCTCCAGCTTCCGCTGCATTTGAACTTGGCGCGCGCGCCCAACTCTCTACTTTCCTCTTAACCGTTGCCTCGCTCTCTGAGGAGGGCGTGACCACCCCTGACTCGTGCCCTCCCTCCTGCTGACAGCCTCCGGAACCCGATGCCTGGCTACCTTCCTCCCTGCTGCTCTCAGTCTTGAGCGTGGGTCCCGACTTCCAGCTGCTGCCGCCCTCAGTTATGAGCGTGGGTCCCGACTTCCAGCTGCTGCTCTCTGAATCTCCTCTGTTCCCTTCCTCCTGGGGTGTCCCCCCGGATCCCCCCCTTGCTCTGCTCACTGGGGCTCCCTTTTGGGAGTCCTCTGACTCACTGCTTAGGCTTGGAGATCTCGGGTCGTCATCATCACTCATTCTCCCTTCGGCTTCCTCCCCCTCGCTCTCTGTTTCCACCCTTCTCTGCGTCTCTGCTTCTGAACCCCTGACAGGACGAATAGGCTTCGATTGCCATTTCGGTGTTCATAGTAAGAATAATCTTGGATTGCGCTTACTTCATGTCGTGTTCTTTGCTCTTAATGCACAGTGACACAGAAATCGCAAAGTGTGTGCAATGAGACCAAAATAACACACCATCTTTTCGCTTCCATAAAAGAAAGAAGACGAATAAGCTTTGATTGGGCTTTTTCAATTCGCATGGTGTTATTTGGGTGTGCGCCAGAATCACACCAAAACCAAAGTAAAAAGGTGTCTTGGGTTCCACCTACATAAAAAGAAGATAATAAAGCTCTGATTGGGCTTATTTCAGGTTGGTGTTTTTGGGGTTAGAATGCACATTCAACCAAAAATCGCAGACATGTTTGTTACCAGTCCAAATCAAGCATAAGTAAACATATGGTAACATCTCAATAGAAAAAGGACGAATAGGCTTCGATTGCCATTTCGGTGTTCATTCACCCACAAATAGCAAAGTAAAGTGCAAGAACCCTAAACAAAGCCAAAAAGGTTGTTTTGGGTGCGAGCTACATAGTAAGAATAATCGTGGATTGCGCATACTTCATGTCGTGTTCTTCTCTGTTAATGCACAGTGACACAGAAATCGCAAAGTGTGTGCAATGAGACCAAAATAACACAACACCATCTTTTTGCTTCCATATGCGTAGAAAGAAGACATTGATTGGTCTTTTTCAATTCGCATGGTGTTATTTGGGTGTGCGCCAGAATCACACCAAAACCAAAGCAAAAAGGTGTCTTGGGTTCCATCTACATAAAAAGAAGATAATAAAGCTTTGATTGGGCTTATCTCAGGTTGGTGTTTTGGGGGTTAGAATGCACATTCAACCAAAAATCGCAGACATGTTTGTTACCAGCCCAAATCAAGCATATGTAAACATATGGTAACATCTCAATAGAAAAAGGACGAATAGGCTTCGATTGCCATTTCGGTGTTCATAGTAAGAATAATCTTGGATTGCGCTTACTTCATGTCGTGTTCTTTGCTCTTAATGCACAGTGACACAGAAATCGCAAATTGTGTGCAATGAGACCAAAATAACACACCATCTTTTCGCTTCCATAAAAGAAAGAAGACGAATAAGCTTTGATTGGGCTTTTTCAATTCGCATGGTGTTATTTGGGTGTGCGCCAGAATCACACCAAAACCAAAGTAAAAAGGTGTCTTGGGTTCCACCTACATAAAAAGAAGTTAATAAAGCTCTGATTGGGCTTATTTCAGGTTGGTGTTTTTGGGGTTAGAATGCACATTCAACCAAAAATCGCAGACATGTTTGTTACCAGTCCAAATCAAGCATAAGTAAACATATGGTAACATCTCAATAGAAA
Organism: Podarcis vaucheri; assembly: GCF_965113315.1. Classification (NCBI taxonomy): domain Eukaryota; kingdom Metazoa; phylum Chordata; class Lepidosauria; order Squamata; family Lacertidae; genus Podarcis; species Podarcis vaucheri. Next base: position 114,331 of record NC_138755.1, read on the forward strand.
AAGGACGAATAGGCTTCGATTGCCATTTCGGTGTTCATTCACCCACAAATAGCAAAGTAAAGTGCAAGAACCCTAAACAAAGCCAAAAAGGTTGTTTTGGGTGCGAGCTACATAGTAAGAATAATCGTGGATTGCGCATACTTCATGTCGTGTTCTTCTCTGTTAATGCATATTGACACTGAAATTGAAATGTGTGTGCAATGAGACCAAAATAACACAACACCATCTTTTCGCTTCCATATGCGTAGAAAGAAGACGAATAAGCTTTGATTGGGCTTTTTCAATTCGCATGGTGTGTGCCAGAATCACACCAAAACCAAAGCAAAAAGGTGTCTTGGGTTCCATCTACATAAAAAGAAGATAATAAAGCTCTGATTGGGCATATTTCAGGTTGGTTTTTTTGGGGTTAGAATGCACATTCAGCCAAAAATCGCAGACATGTTTGTTACCAACCCAAATCAAGCATAAGTAAACATCTGGTAACATCTCAATAGAAAAAGGACGAATAGGCTTCCATTGCCATTTCGGTGTTCATAGTAAGAATAATCTTGGATTGCGCTTACTTCATGTCGTGTTTTTTGCTCTTAATGCACAGTGACACACAAATCGCAAAGTGTGTGCAATGAGACCAAAATAACACAACACCATCTTTTCGCTTCCATATGCATAGAAAGAAGACGAATAAGCTTTGATTGGGCTTTTTTAATTCGCATGGTGTTATTTGGGTGTGCGCCAGAATCACACCAAAACCAAAGCAAAAAGGTGTTTTGGGTTCCATCTACATAAAAAGAAGATAATAAAGCTCTGATTGGGCTTATCTCAGGTTGCTGTTTTGGGGGTTAGAATGCACATTCAACCAAAAATCGCAGACATGTTTGTTCCCAGCCCAAATCAAGCAAAAGTAAACATATGGTAACATCTCAATAGAAAAAGGACGAATAGGCTTCGATTGCCATTTCGGTGTTCATTCACCCACAAATAGCAAAGTAAAGTGCAAGAACCCTAAACAAAGCCAAAAAGGTTGTTTTGGGTGCGAGCTACATAGTAAGAATAATCGTGGATTGCGCATACTTCATGTCGTGTTCTTCTCTGTTAATGCACAGTGACACAGAAATCGCAAAGTGTGTGCAATGAGACCAAAATAACACAACACCGTCTTTTCGCTTCCATATGCGTAGAAAGAAGACATTGATTGGTCTTTTTCAATTCGCATGGTGTTATTTGGGTGTGCGCCAGAATCACACCAAAACCAAAGCAAAAAGGTGTCTTGGGTTCCATCTACATAAAAAGAAGATAATAAAGCTTTGATTGGGCTTATCTCAGGTTGGTGTTTTGGGGGTTAGAATGCACATTCAACCAAAAATCGCAGACATGTTTGTTACCAGCCCAAATCAAGCATAAGTAAACATATGGTAACATCTCAATAGAAAACGGACGAATAGGCTTCGATTGCCATTTCGGTGTTCATAGTAAGAATAATCTTGGATTGCGCTTACTTCATGTCGTGTTCTTTGCTCTTAATGCACAGTGACACAGAAATCGCAAAGTGTGTGCAATGAGACCAAAATAACACACCATCTTTTCGCTTCCATAAAAGAAAGAAGACGAATAAGCTTTGATTGGGCTTTTTCAATTCGCATGGTGTTATTTGGGTGTGCGCCAGAATCACACCAAAACCAAAGTAAAAAGGTGTCTTGGGTTCCACCTACATAAAAAGAAGATAATAAAGCTCTGATTGGGCTTATTTCAGGTTGGTGTTTTTGGGGTTAGAATGCACATTCAACCAAAAATCGCAGACATGTTTGTTACCAGTCCAAATCAAGCATAAGTAAACATATGGTAACATCTCAATAGAAAAAGGACGAATAGGCTTCGATTGCCATTTCGGTGTTCATTCACCCACAAATAGCAAAGTAAAGTGCAAGAACCCTAAACAAAGCCAAAAAGGTTGTTTTGGGTGCGAGCTACATAGTAAGAATAATCGTGGATTGCGCATACTTCATGTCGTGTTCTTCTCTGTTAATGCATATTGACACTGAAATTGAAAAGTGTGTGCAATGAGACCAAAATAACACAACACCATCTTTTCGCTTCCATATGCATAGAAAGAAGACGAATAAGCTTTGATTGGGCTTTTTCAATTCGCATGGTGTGTGCCAGAATCACACCAAAACCAAAGCAAAAAGGTGTCTTGGGTTCCATCTACATAAAAAGAAGATAATAAAGCTCTGATTGGGCATATTTCAGGTTGGTTTTTTTGGGGTTAGAATGCACATTCAGCCAAAAATCGCAGACATGTTTGTTACCAACCCAAATCAAGCATAAGTAAACATCTGGTAACATCTCAATAGAAAAAGGACGAATAGGCTTCCATTGCCATTTCGGTGTTCATAGTAAGAATAATCTTGGATTGCGCTTACTTCATGTCGTGTTTTTTGCTCTTAATGCACAGTGACACACAAATCGCAAAGTGTGTGCAATGAGACCAAAATAACACAACACCATCTTTTCGCTTCCATATGCATAGAAAGAAGAAGAATAAGCTTTGATTGGGCTTTTTTAATTCGCATGGTGTTATTTGGGTGTGCGCCAGAATCACACCAAAACCAAAGCAAAAAGGTGTTTTGGGTTCCATCTACATAAAAAGAAGATAATAAAGCTCTGATTGGGCTTATCTCAGGTTGGTGTTTTGGGGGTTAGAATGCACATTCAACCAAAAATCGCAGACATGTTTGTTACCAGCCCAAATCAAGCAAAAGTAAACATATTGTCAGAGCTGCTACCAGGTCCCAGCTCACATAGGACCACGCCACACAGCGTCCACTTTAAAAGAGTCTTTATTGAGTTACAAGTTTCATTTCCGAACTGCAGCGTGCAGCTCTACACCTTCTGCTCTAGGTCGGCGAAGACCCGTCTGAGTCCCCGCCTCTTGCACACCAGCTTAATACCCTAGCCTTGCTCCACCTCCTTCGCCTCTCCCTACGTCTCTGGGTCCTTCTGCCCCCCTGGGCCTCCTCCCTTCTACTCTCCTCTGACGCTGACCCCCCTGATCCTTCTGCCTCCTTGCGGCGGGCTTTAGGACCTGGCTCACTCTCCGGGCTGCTTACTGCTCCAGCTTCCGCTGCATTTGAACTTGGCGCGCGCGCCCAACTCTCTACTTTCCTCTTAACCGTTGCCTCGCTCTCTGAGGAGGGCGTGACCACCCCTGACTCGTGCCCTCCCTCCTGCTGACAGCCTCCGGAACCCGATGCCTGGCTACCTTCCTCCCTGCTGCTCTCAGTCTTGAGCGTGGGTCCCGACTTCCAGCTGCTGCCGCCCTCAGTTATGAGCGTGGGTCCCGACTTCCAGCTGCTGCTCTCTGAATCTCCTCTGTTCCCTTCCTCCTGGGGTGTCCCCCCGGATCCCCCCCTTGCTCTGCTCACTGGGGCTCCCTTTTGGGAGTCCTCTGACTCACTGCTTAGGCTTGGAGATCTCGGGTCGTCATCATCACTCATTCTCCCTTCGGCTTCCTCCCCCTCGCTCTCTGTTTCCACCCTTCTCTGCGTCTCTGCTTCTGAACCCCTGACATCCATCCCCCCCTCGAAGCCCCCCCTTCCCCCCTCCCCGCTGTCAGGTGTGGGTGCTGGGCGCTCCATCATCATGGGAGGGAATGCTGGATACAGGTCGCTCCCCGTGGGTGGCCGCCAACTGAAGACCTCCGAGTCTTCCCCCTCGCGGTCGTCGACGTTGACTTGTTGCTCTTCCATCTCTGTACCGCCGTGCTCGAACCCGAGGTCCTCCCCGAACACGTCCATGTCAGTCTCTGCGTCGGTCGCTCGACCTGGCATCTCCAGCCACTTCCTGCGCCATCGCTCCTCTGGTCGATCGTCCCACCAATACGAGTTGCCTGATGCCGAACCTGCCGGTGAACCTTCTGGGGAACGGGTGCACCGTGCGGGTTCCCCTTCTGAGTCGAATCCATGGAACGTGCTGGAAGAAAGTGTGGGTGTGAACAACCAGTCGTCGAAGAAGCTCGCTGGCATGGGTTTGTGTGGGAAGAGGGCATGAAACTCGTCCTTGAGCAGGGGTTCCTCCAAAGCGTAGTCTGGTACCCAGCTATTGGCGCTGGCCCGGGTGCCCTCTCTGGCTAAGAGGTATTCGACTCCCTCTTCCCCCCATCTGGAGTCCAAAATCTCCGTGACCTCGTTGATGTGGTCCTGGTGCTTCACCTCCCGCGTCTCCGTCCGTTCCCGGAGCGGACTTGGCGCCGTCCCTGGCTCCTGGAACCTGTGAGGTGCCTTGTAGGGAGTGAGCACCGACCTGTGGAACACCGGATGCATTCTGGAACCCTCCGGCAGCGCCAGTCGGAAGGCTACCGGGTTGATCTGCGCTTCGACTTGGTACGGACCGATCTGCTTGTGCCCCAACTTCTTCTTGGCAAGCGACCTGGTCGGCACTGCGTGGGCTGCCAACCAGACCCAGTCTCCCACTTGGATCACTTCGCCAACCCGCCTGAGCTTGTCAGCTTGCACCTTGTAGGCGTGCTTAGCTAGCTCCAGCTGCCGTCTGAGTTGATCGTGGACCGCCTGCAGCTCTGACGCGAACGCGTCCGCCGTCTGTGGTTCTCCTTCCCCCACTCTCTCCAGTCCCGGGAAGGTTCTGGGATTCCTCCCATTGTTGGCAAAGAACGGCGTCACTCCTGTGGACACGTGCTTCGTGTTGTTGTAAGCGAACTCGGCTAGCGGCAGGTAATCCACCCACGTCGCAGGCTGTTGATTGGCATAGCATCTCAGGTACTGCTGCATGATGGCATTGACCCTCTCTGCTTGCCCGTTGGTCTGCGGGTGTCTTGCTGATGCCAGATTGACCTTGACATTTAGAAAACCCATCAGCTTCTGCCAGAAAGACGAGATGAACTGGCGTCCGCGGTCGGACAGGATAGACCGTGGCAGGCCATGCACTTTGAACACGTGATCTATGAACAGTTTGGCGGTTTGTTCCGCCGTGGCCACCTTCGCACACGGAATGAAATGTGCCATCTTGGTGAACAAGTCCACCACCACTAGCACAGCTGTCTTGCCTCTCGAGTTGGGTAAATCCGTCACAAAGTCCAGGGCCACCCTCTCCCACGGTTCAAACGGTGTTTGCAGCGGTTCTAACAGTCCCGCCGGTGGTCTGTGTACCGGCTTGGCCCTCTGGCAGGTGTCGCACCTCGCGACGTAGTCCGCGACCTCTCCTCTCAGCCTGGGCCACCAGAAGTCTCTCGCGACTAATTCCATCGTTTTCTCTGTGCCAAAGTGACCGGCCGTGGGTGCGTCGTGCAACTGTTGCAGTACCTTGGCGCGAAGGTCGTCTCCTGGTACATAGACAGCCCCTTTGCGTAGGAGCAAGCCGTCCCGCACCTGGAACTCGTCCGTGGTAGCCGTGCCTCTGAGCAGTTCCGCCATCTTGTCTTGCGCGAATGAGTCGTCCCGCAATGCACGTCGCACCGCATCCAGGTCTACTGTAGCTGAGGCACACGCCCACGCCGTCGGTGCGAAGATGTGCATGGCCGCCGCTGGCGTCACCTCTTCTAGGTATTGCGGTTTTCGGGACAGTGCATCCGCCATGATGTTGGTGTCGCCTGGGACGTACTCTATTCGGAAATTGAAGTCAGCAAAGAACTCCGCCCAACGTATCTGCCTCTGGTTCAGGAACTGAGCCGTGCGCCAGTGCTCCAGATTCTTGTGGTCCGTGCAGACCTGCACCGTGTGCTTGGCGCCGATTAGGAAGTGCCTCCACGCCTTGAAAGCTGCATGAATGGCCAGCAACTCCCTGTCCCAGATGGTGTAGTTCTGCTCCGACTTGCTGAGCTTTCTGGAGTAGAACGCTCCCGGCCGCCACACCCCCTGCGGGTCTCGCTGCAGCAGGACAGCTCCCACGGCTCTGTCTGACGCGTCTGTCTCTACCCTCAACGGTTTACTGGGGTCGATATGCAGCAGTTGCTTCTCCGATGCGAAGAGATGCTTGAGCGCTTGAAAGGACTGTTCCGCCTGCTCCGTCCAGATGAATTTCTTTTTTTTGGAGCTGAGCGTGTCCGTAATTGCTGCCGTCTGCATCGCGAACCCCTTGATAAACTTGCGATAGAAGTTGGCGAAGCCGACAAACCGCTGGACCTCCTTCCGGTTGCGCGGGCTTTTCCAATCCAATACCGCACGAACCTTGGTGCTGTCCATGGCTATCCCCTTGTCCGACAACTTGTATCCCAGGAAATCCACCTCCGTCGTGTCGAACTGGCACTTCTCCAGCTTGGCGTACAGTCTATGTTGTTGCAACCTGCTGAGCACCTCCCTCACGTCTCGGTCGTGAGCTTGCTGCGAGTCAGAGAAAATCAGGATGTCATCCAGGAAGCAGACGCATGTCTTGTAGAGGAGTCCCTCCAACACGTGATGCATAAAAGCTTGAAAACAGTGAGAGCCATTTTGTAATCCAAAGGGCATAACTCTGTATTCGTAGGTGCCCAGCGGTGTGAACATGGCCGTCTTCCACTCATCGCCCTCCCGCATGCGGATGAGATTGTACGCCCCTCGCAGGTCCAACTTGGTGAACACGCGTCCCTTGCGCACCGTCGCGAGGAGGTCGTCAATCCTGGGCATGGGGTAATCAGACGGTTTGGTTATCTGGTTCAAAAGGCGGTAGTCCACAACTAGTCTTTTTTGGGGCGTGTCTTTCTTTTTCACGAAGAAAACGGGACTGCCCCCCACTGCCTTGGACTCTCTGATGAAGCCACGCTCCAGATTATGCTCGATGAACTGTTTGAGTTCCTGCATTTCATCTTCAGACATGGAGTATAGCCGCCCCTTCGGCAGCGTCGCCCCCGGTAGGAGGTCAATCTTGCAGTCATATGGCCGGTGAGGGGGTAGCTTGTCCGCCTCCTTCTCGCAGAAGACCTCCAAAAAGCTCGCGTATTTGTGGGGGACCGCTTGCAACGTTCCCAACTGCAGTTGTGATTCCTCCTCCTCTCCCTCCCGTCGGGGCAGGATGCAGTGTTCTGCGCAATAAGAGGAGCCGAAGATCAGTTGTCTCTGGTACCAAGCCAGTGTCGGACTGTGCCTGTCCAGCCAACTCATGCCCAACACAATGGGCGTGTCCGACAGTTGGGTGACATTAAAACTGATGACTTCCCTGTGGTTGCCAAGGCGCATCACCATCGGTGGCGTCTGCTTCACCACCTGCCCCCCTAGCAACTCTCTGCCATCCACTGTGACGACTTGCAGGGGCAGAGTGGCAGGCAATAGCTGTATAGCGTGCTGCTCCACAAAGCTCTGCGCTATAAAGTCTGCGTTGCTTCCAGAATCCACAGAAAGCGGCACTTCGATAGTGACGCCGTCGGGTAGCTGGAGAGATGCTGTGAGCTGCACTACTGGTTTGGGTGGGAGGGGATCCGTGGGTTGCAAGATTGCTGGGGACTGCTTCACAGATGCGTCTGGCTGGGCCCCAGTGCCTCCGTCTCCAGCCAGACATCGTCGTTTCCCTGCTGTGGTTCTCCTTGCTGCGTTGCTGCAGTCACCATTGCTGAGGCTGCAGTGTGCTTGTGGAGCCTCCGGGGACACTCCTTCGCCAAATGGCCTGGATCCTCGCAGATGTAACACTTCCTGTTCCCTCTAGGAGGCTTCGCTTTCACTGCTGCCGGTGCTAGGGCTCTGGCTGCTGACTGAGCCCTTGCACCTCCAACCTCCATCGGTTCCCCTCCCCCTCCTGGCGGAGGTGTGGATTGCGCACGCGCTGCTTCCCTCGGAACGAAAGAGAAACTTCTCGCTGCTTCGCGCCCTCCACGTCCTTCATCTCTGCACCATGGACGTTCTTCCAGCCTCACCCCCACAGTCAGCGCCCTTTGGACCACCTCCTGCGTGCTTCGGGGCCTCTCCCCCCTTGCAATTTCATCCTTAACCGCTGAACTTAGACCCTCCCAGAAGAGGTCTCTGACAGGGGGCGAATCCCGATCCCATTCTAAAGCACTGACCAGCGCAAAAAATCGGGCGTGATACTGCCGGACGCTCGCCCTCCCTTGTTTTAGTCCATGAATCTCCCGTCTGGCAAGATCCACATCAATAGTAGACAAAAAACACGCATCCATCGCTTTGATAAAGGCATCTGCATTCTGAAGCGCCGGATCTTTATCCCTCCACAAATTGCGCAGCCAGGCTTTGGCATCCCCATGCAAATGGGACAATATGAACCCCACCTTCTCTTCCTCATCTCTAAAGTCTTTTGCCAGCAGTTGCAGTGCGCACATTACGTCTGCTCTAAAATTAGGGTACTGTTGCAAAGTCCCATCGAAGTGAGCCACAAGCCCTCCTGCTCTCCGTGCCAATCCCACGCCCTCCGGTCTGGGTCCCGGTTGCCCTTGCTTAACAAGCATTTCAAACCTGGCGTGTAGGTCTCTGTAGGCGGCTGTAGTCTCCTCCTCCCGTTTCTTGGAAGCCAATACCTCTGAGGACAACTGGGTCACTGCCTCTTGCAGCGCGGAGATCCTCTGTTCTTCCGTCATCTTGCTAACCTTTGTGAGCTCGCTTACAGACACCCCTCTTCCTCCCCTAGCGGCTTCTGCTCCCGCTGCGAGGTTTCAGGTTTCTGAAGCTTTGAAGAGACGGGTCTTACTGTCAGAGCTGCTACCAGGTCCCAGCTCACATAGGACCACGCCACACAGCGTCCACTTTAAAAGAGTCTTTATTGAGTTACAAGTTTCATTTCCGAACTGCAGCGTGCAGCTCTACACCTTCTGCTCTAGGTCGGCGAAGACCCGTCTGAGTCCCCGCCTCTTGCACACCAGCTTAATACCCTAGCCTTGCTCCACCTCCTTCGCCTCTCCCTACGTCTCTGGGTCCTTCTGCCCCCCTGGGCCTCCTCCCTTCTACTCTCCTCTGACGCTGACCCCCCTGATCCTTCTGCCTCCTTGCGGCGGGCTTTAGGACCTGGCTCACTCTCCGGGCTGCTTACTGCTCCAGCTTCCGCTGCATTTGAACTTGGCGCGCGCGCCCAACTCTCTACTTTCCTCTTAACCGTTGCCTCGCTCTCTGAGGAGGGCGTGACCACCCCTGACTCGTGCCCTCCCTCCTGCTGACAGCCTCCGGAACCCGATGCCTGGCTACCTTCCTCCCTGCTGCTCTCAGTCTTGAGCGTGGGTCCCGACTTCCAGCTGCTGCCGCCCTCAGTTATGAGCGTGGGTCCCGACTTCCAGCTGCTGCTCTCTGAATCTCCTCTGTTCCCTTCCTCCTGGGGTGTCCCCCCGGATCCCCCCCTTGCTCTGCTCACTGGGGCTCCCTTTTGGGAGTCCTCTGACTCACTGCTTAGGCTTGGAGATCTCGGGTCGTCATCATCACTCATTCTCCCTTCGGCTTCCTCCCCCTCGCTCTCTGTTTCCACCCTTCTCTGCGTCTCTGCTTCTGAACCCCTGACACATATGGTAACATCTCAATAGAAAAAGGACGAATAGGCTTCGATTGCCATTTCGGTGTTCATTCACCCACAAATAGCAAAGTAAAGTGCAAGAACCCTAAACAAAGCCAAAAAGGTTGTTTTGGGTGCGAGCTACATAGTAAGAATAATCGTGGATTGTGCATACTTCATGTCGTGTTCTTCTCTGTTAATGCACAGTGACACAGAAATCGCAAAGTGTGTGCAATGAGACCAAAATAACACAACACCGTCTTTTCGCTTCCATATGCGTAGAAAGAAGACATTGATTGGTCTTTTTCAATTCGCATGGTGTTATTTGGGTGTGCGCCAGAATCACACCAAAACCAAAGCAAAAAGGTGTCTTGGGTTCCATCTACATAAAAAGAAGATAATAAAGCTTTGATTGGGCTTATCTCAGGTTGGTGTTTTGGGGGTTAGAATGCACATTCAACCAAAAATCGCAGACATGTTTGTTACCAGCCCAAATCAAGCATAAGTAAACATATGGTAACATCTCAATAGAAAACGGACGAATAGGCTTCGATTGCCATTTCGGTGTTCATAGTAAGAATAATCTTGGATTGCGCTTACTTCATGTCGTGTTCTTTGCTCTTAATGCACAGTGACACAGAAATCGCAAAGTGTGTGCAATGAGACCAAAATAACACACCATCTTTTCGCTTCCATAAAAGAAAGAAGACGAATAAGCTTTGATTGGGCTTTTTCAATTCGCATGGTGTTATTTGGGTGTGCGCCAGAATCACACCAAAACCAAAGTAAAAAGGTGTCTTGGGTTCCACCTACATAAAAAGAAGATAATAAAGCTCTGATTGGGCTTATTTCAGGTTGGTGTTTTTGGGGTTAGAATGCACATTCAACCAAAAATCGCAGACATGTTTGTTACCAGTCCAAATCAAGCATAAGTAAACATATGGTAACATCTCAATAGAAAAAGGACGAATAGGCTTCGATTGCCATTTCGGTGTTCATTCACCCACAAATAGCAAAGTAAAGTGCAAGAACCCTAAACAAAGCCAAAAAGGTTGTTTTGGGTGCGAGCTACATAGTAAGAATAATCGTGGATTGCGCATACTTCATGTCGTGTTCTTCTCTGTTAATGCACAGTGACACAGAAATCGCAAAGTGTGTGCAATGAGACCAAAATAACACAACACCATCTTTTTGCTTCCATATGCGTAGAAAGAAGACATTGATTGGTCTTTTTCAATTCGCATGGTGTTATTTGGGTGTGCGCCAGAATCACACCAAAACCAAAGCAAAAAGGTGTCTTGGGTTCCATCTACATAAAAAGAAGATAATAAAGCTTTGATTGGGCTTATCTCAGGTTGGTGTTTTGGGGGTTAGAATGCACATTCAACCAAAAATCGCAGACATGTTTGTTACCAGCCCAAATCAAGCATATGTAAACATATGGTAACATCTCAATAGAAAAAGGACGAATAGGCTTCGATTGCCATTTCGGTGTTCATAGTAAGAATAATCTTGGATTGCGCTTACTTCATGTCGTGTTCTTTGCTCTTAATGCACAGTGACACAGAAATCGCAAAGTGTGTGCAATGAGACCAAAATAACACACCATCTTTTCGCTTCCATAAAAGAAAGAAGACGAATAAGCTTTGATTGGGCTTTTTCAATTCGCATGGTGTGCGCCAGAATCACACCAAAACCAAAGCAAAAAGGTGTCTTGGGTTCCATCTACATAAAAAGAAGATAATAAAGCTCTGATTGGGCATATTTCAGTTTGGGTTTTTTGGGGTTAGAATGCACAATCAGCCAAAAATCGCAGACATGTTTGTTACCAACCCAAATCAAGCATAAGTAAACATCTGGTAACATCTCAATAGAAAAAGGACGAATAAGCTTCAATTGCCATTTCGGTGTTCATTCACCCACAAATAGCAAAGTAAAGTGCAAGAACCCTAAACAAAGCCAAAAAGGTTGTTTTGGGTGCGAGCTACATAGTAAGAATAATCTTGGATTGGGCTTACTTCATGTCGTGTTCTTTGCTCTGAATGCACAGTGACACAGAAATGGCAAATTGTGTGCAATGAGACCAAATAACACAACACCATCTGTCAGAGCTGCCACCAGGTCCCAGCTCACACAGGACCACGCTAGCCAACGTTCACTTTATAAGAGTCTTTATTGAGTTACAAGTTTCATGTCCGAACTGCAGCGTGCAGCTCTACACCTTCCATTCTAGGTCGACGAAGTCTCGTCTGACTCTCCGCCCCCTGCGCACCAGCTTAATACCCTAGCCTTGCTCCACCTCCTACGCCTCTCCCTGCGTCTCTGGGTCCCACTGCTCCTCCTAGTCTCCTCCCTCCTAGACTCCTCCGACGCTGAAGACCCCCCACTTCCTTCCTCCTCCTTTCGGCGGGCTTTGGGACCCGGCTCCCTCTCCGGGCTGCTTGCTGCGCCAGCTTCCTCTGCATTTGAACTTGGCGCGCGCGCCCAACTCCCTGCCTTCCTCTTAACCGTTGCCTCGCTCTCTGAGGAGGGCGTGACCATCCCTGACTCGTGCCCTCCCTCCTGCTGACAGCCTCCGGAACCCGATGCCTGGCTACCTTCCTCCCTGCTGCTCTCAGTCTTGAGCGTGGGTCCCGACTTCCAGCTGCTGCCGCTCTCAGTTATGAGCGTGGGTCCCGACTTCCAGCTGCTGCTCTCTGAATCTCCTCTGTTCCCTTCCTCCTGGGGTGTCCCCCCGGATCCCCCCCTTGCTCTGCTCACTGGGGCTCCCTTTTGGGAGTCCTCTGACTCACTGCTTAGGCTTGGAGATCTCGGGTGGTCATCATCACTCATTCTCCCTTCGGATTCCTCCCCCTCGCTCTCTGTTTCCTTCCTTCTCTGCGTCTCTGCTCCTGAACCCCTGACACCATCTTTTCGCTTCCATATGCGTAGAAAGAAGACGAATAAGCTTTGATTGGGCTTTTTCAATTCGCATGGTGTGCGCCAGAATCACACCAAAACCAAAGCAAAAAGGTGTCTTGGGTTCCATCTACATAAAAAGAAGATAATAAAACTCTGATTGGGCTTATTTCAGGTTGGTGTTTTTGGGGTTAGAATGCACATTCAACCAAAAATCGCAGACATGTTTGTTAACAGCCCAAATCAAGCAAAAATAAACATATTGTCAGGGGTTCAGGAGCAGAGGCAAGGGCAAGGGAGGAAACAGAGAGCGAGGGGGTGGAGGCAGAAGAAAAGATGAGTGATGACGACGACCCGAGATCTCCGAGTCTTTCCAGTGAATCAGAAGATTCACAGAAAGGAGCACCAGTGGCCAGGGCAAGGGGGGAGCCTAGGGGGACACCCCAGGAAGATAGAGCCAGAGGGGACTCAGAGGGGAGCAGTTGGAGATCGGGACCAGCGTCACCTCCAGAGAGCAGGGAAGAGGAAGGGCGCCAGGGATCAAGTGCTGGCAGCTCACAACAGGAGGGAGGGCACGAGTCAGGAGTGGCCACACCTCCATCAGGGAGCGAAGAAACGGTCAGACGGAAAGTGGAAGGTTGGGCGCGCGCGCCACGTTCAAATGCACAGGAAAGTGATGCAGTAGGCAGCCCGGAGAGGGAGCCAGGTCCTAAAGCCCGGCGCAAGGAGACAGAAGGGTCCGGGGGGTCGGCGTCAGAGGAGTCCCGGAGGGAGGAGACCCCGGGGGGCAGAGGGACCCAGAGGAGAACAGTCAGGTGGAAAAGGTGGAGCAGGGCTAGGATATTAAGTTGGTGCACAAGGGGCGGAGACTCAGACGGAGCTTCGCCGATCTAACCATAAGACGTAGAGTTGCACGCAGCAGCTTGAGAATGGGAACTGTAACTCAATAAAGACTTTTACTTAATGATCGCTGGCTAGCGTGATCCTCTGTGAGCTAGGATCGGGGAGCAACTCTGACAGTAAGCTCCGTCTCCACAAATTGTGGGCATCTACGGCCTCACGGAGAGGAGAGAAAGCGGGTGCCTACTAGCGAGCTCACGAACGGCAGACAACATGACGGCTGAACAGCAGATAGCGGAACTCAGAGAAGCAGTGACACGACTGAATGCCGAGGCACTTGCATCCAGGAAGAGAGAGGAGGACGCAGCTGCCGCCTACAGGGATCTCCAGGTCAGGTTGGAAGTGCTTACGAAGCAAGGGGAACTGACACCCAGACGGGAGGGGATTGGGTTGGGGAGACGAACAGGCGGTCTGGTCTCTCACTTCGATGGGAATCTGCAACAGTACCCCAACTTTAGAGCAGATGTAATGTGTGCACTGCAACTGCTGAACAAAGACTTTAGAGATGAGCAAGAGAAAGTGGGATTCATCATGTCCCATTTGCATGGAGATGCTAAAGCATGGCTGCTCAATTTGTGGAGGGATAAGGATCCGGCGCTCCAAAATGCGGATGCCTTTATTAAAGCGATGGATGGGTGCTTTTTATCAAGCATTGACGTGGATCTTGCTCGGCAGCAGATACATGGACTGAAGCAAGGGAGGGCCAGCGTAAGGCAGTACCATGCCCGCTTTTTCGCTTTGGTCAGTGCCCGGGAATGGGACAGAGATTTGGCTCCTGTAAGAGACCTGTTTTGGGAGGGATTGAATGGCTCGGTTAACGATGAAATTGCGAGGGGGGAGAGACCCCGGACCACGCAGGAGATCGTTCAGAGGGCGCTGGCGGTGGGGGTGCGGCTGGAAGAACGTCCGTGGAGCAGGGACGAAGGGCGTGGAGGGCGCGAACCAGCCAGGGGCTCCTCCTTCCTTCCCAGAGAAGCAGCGCATGCGCAATCCACGCCTCCGCCAGGAGGAGGGGCGGAACCTATGGAGGTTGGAAGTGCAAGGGCTCAGTCAGCAGCCAGAGCCCTAGCACCGGCAACAGTGAAAGCGAAGCCTCCTAGAGGGAACAGGAAGTGTTATATCTGCGATGATCCACAGCACCTGGCGAAAGAGTGTCCCCGGAGGCTCCACAAGCACACTGCAGCCTCAGCAATGGTAACTGCAGCAACGCAGCAAGGAGAACCACAGCAGGGAAACGACGCAGTCTGGCTGGAGGAGGAGGCACTGGGGCCCAGCCAGACGTGTCAGTGAAGCAGTCCCCAGAGATTTTACAGCCCATGGACCCCCTCCCGCCCAAGCCAGTAGTGAGGCTCACCGCATCGCTCCAGCTGCCCAATGGAATCACCATGGACGTGCCAATTACCATCGACTCAGGCAGCAATGCGGACTTCATAGGGCAGGACTTTGTCGACCGGCACGCCATACAGTTGCTGCCTGCCACGCTGCCCCTGCAGGTTGTCACGGTGGATGGCAGGGAGCTGCTAGGGGGGCAAGTGGTGAAGCAGACACCACCAATGGTGATGCGACTTGGAAATCACAGGGAAATCATCAGCTTCAACGTCACTCAACTATCGGACACGCCCATTGTATTGGGCATGAGTTGGCTGGACAAGCACAGCCCGACGCTGGCTTGGTACCAGAGGCAGCTGACCTTCGGCTCTTCCTTTTGTGCTGAACACTGCATCGTGCCCCGGCAGGAAGGAGAGGAAGAGGAGTCACAGCTGCAGCTAGGCACGCTGCAAGCGGTTCCCCACAAGTACGCAGAATTTTTGGAGGTTTTCTGCGAGAAGGAGGCAGACAGGCTACCCCCCCCACAGACCATATGACTGCAAAATTGACCTGCTGCCGGGGGCGGCGCTGCCCAAAGTGAAGCTGTATTCCATGTCTGAGGATGAACTGCAGGAACTCAAAGAGTTCATAGATCATAATCTGGAGCGTGGTTTCATCCGAGAGTCCAAGGCAGCGGGGGGCAGTCCTGTATTCTTTGTGAAGAAGCGGGTCAGGCCCCAAAAAAGGCTTGTAGTGGACTATCGCATCTTAAACAGTGTGACCAAGCCATCGGACTTCCCCATGCCCCGAATCGACGACCTCCTCGCAAAGGTACGGAAGGGCAGCGTGTTCACCAAGTTGGACCTGCGAGGGGCGTACAACCTCATTCGCATGCGGGAAGGAGATGAGTGGAAGACAGCCATGTTCACGCCCCTGGGCACCTACGAATACAAAGTTATGCCTTTTGGATTGCAAAATGGCTCCCACGTGTTTCAAGCTGTCAGGGGTTCAGGAGCAGAGGCAAGGGCAAGGGAGGAAACAGAGAGCGAGGGGGAGGAGGCAGAAGAAAGGATGAGTGATGACGACGACCCGAGATCTCCGAGTCTTTCCAGTGAATCAGAAGATTCACAGAAAGGAGCACCAGTGGCCAGGGCAAGGGGGGAGCCTAGGGGGACACCCCAGGAGGAAAGGGCCAGAGGGAGCTCAGAGGGGAGCAGTTGGAAATCGGGACCAGTGTCACCAACAGAGAGCAGGGGAGAGGAAGGGAGTCAGGTATCAAGCGCTGGCAGCTCACAACAGGAGGGAGGGCACGAGTCAGGAGTGGCCACACCTCCATCGGGGAGCGAAGAAACGGTCAGACGGAAAGTGGAAGGTTGGGCGCGCGCGCCAAGTTCAAATGCACAGGAAGGTGGCGCAGTAAGCAGCCCGGAAAGGGAGCCAGGTCCTAAAGCCCGGCGCAAGGAGACAGAAGGGTCCGGGGGGTCACCCCGGGGGGCAGAGGGACCCAGAGAAGAACAGTCAGGCGGAAAAGGTGGAGTAAGGCTAGGATATTAAGTTGGTGTACAGGAGGCGGGGACCCAGAAGGAGCTTCGCCGATCTAACCATAAGACGTAGAGTTGCACGCAGCAGCTTGAGAATGGGAACTGTAACTCAATAAAGACTTTTACTAAATGATCGCTGGCTAGCGTGATCCTCTGTGAGCTAGGATCGGGGAGCAACTCTGACAGTAAGCTCTGTCTCTTAAATTGTGGGCATCTACGGCCTCACGGAGAGGAGAGAAAGCGGGTGCCTACTAGCGAGCTCACGAACGGCAGACAACATGACGGCTGAACAGCAGATAGCGGAACTCAGAGAAGCAGTGACACGACTGAATGCCGAGGCACTTGCATCCAGGAAGAGAGAGGAGGACGCAGCTGCCGCCTACAGGGATCTCCAGGTCAGGTTGGAAGTGCTTACGAAGCAAGGGGAACTGACACCCAGACGGGAGGGGATTGGGTTGGGGAGACGAACAGGCGGTCTGGTCTCTCACTTCAATGGGAATCTGCAACAGTACCCCAACTTTAGAGCAGATGTAATGTGTGCACTGCAACTGCTGAACAAAGACTTTAGAGATGAGCAAGAGAAAGTGGGGTTCATCATGTCCCATTTGCATGGAGATGCTAAAGCATGGCTGCGCTCCAAAATGCGGATGCCTTTATTAAAGCGATGGATGGGTGTTTTTTATCAAGCATTGACGTGGATCTTGCTCGGCAGCAGATACATGGACTGAAGCAAGGGAGGGCCAGCGTAAGGCAGTACCATGCCCGCTTTTTCGCTTTGGTCAGTGCCCTGGAATGGGACAGAGATTTGGCTCCTGTAAGAGACCTGTTTTGGGAGGGATTGCACGGCTCGGTTAAAGATGAAATTGCGAGGGGGGAGAGACCCCGGACCACGCAGGAGATCGTTCAGAGGGCGCTGGCGGTGGGGGTGCGGCTGGAAGAACGTCCGTGGAGCAGGGACGAAGGGCGTGGAGGGCGCGAACCAGCCAGGGGCTCCTCCTTCCTTCCCAGAGAAGCAGCGCGTGCGCAATCCACGCCTCCGCCAGGAGGAGGAGCGGAACCTATGGAGGTTGGAGGTGCAAGGGCTCAGTCAGCAGCCAGAGCCCTAGCACCGGGAGCAGTGAAAGCGAAGCCTCCTAGAGGGAACAGGAAGTGTTATATCTGCGATGATCCACAGCATATGGCGAAAGAGTGTCCCCGGAGGCTCCACAAGCACACTGCAGCCTCAGCAATGGTAACTGCAGCAACGCAGCAAGGAGAACCACAGCAGGGAAACGACGCAGTCTGGCTGGAGGAAGAGGCACTGGGGCCCAGCCAGACGTGTCAGTGAAGCAGTCCCCAGAGATTTTACAGCCCATGGACCCCCTCCCGCCCAAGCCAGTAGTGAGGCTCACCGCATCGCTCCAGCTGCCCAATGGAATCACCATGGACGTGCCAATTACCATCGACTCAGGCAGCAATGCGGACTTCATAGGGCAGGACTTTGTCGACCGGCACGCCATACAGTTGCTGCCTGCCATGCTGCCCCTGCAGGTTGTCACGGTGGATGGCAGGGAGCTGCTAGGGGGGCAAGTGGTGAAGCAGACGCCACCAATGGTGATGCGACATGGGAATCACAGGGAAATCATCAGCTTCAACGTCACTCAACTATCGGACACGCCCATTGTATTGGGCATGAGTTGGCTGGACAAGCACAGCCCGACGCTGGCTTGGTACCAGAGGCAGCTGACCTTCGGCTCTTCCTTTTGTGCTGAACACTGCATCGTGCCCCGGCAGGAAGTAGAGGAAGAGGAGTCACAGCTGCAGCTAGGCACGCTGCAAGCGGTTCCCCACAAGTACGCAGAATTTTTGGAGGTTTTCTGCGAGAAGGAGGCAGACAGGCTACCCCCCCACAGACCATATGACTGCACAATTGACCTGCTGCCGGGGGCGGCGCTGCCCAAAGGGAAGCTGTATTCCATGTCTGAGGACGAACTGCAGGAACTCAAAGAGTTCATAGATCATAATTTGGAGCGCGGTTTCATCCGAGAGTCCAAGGCAGCGGGGGGCAGTCCTGTATTCTTTGTTAAGAAGCGGGACACGCCCCAAAAAAGGCTGGTTGTGGACTATCGCATCTTAAACAGTGTGACCAAGCCATCGGACTTCCCCATGCCCCGAATCGACGACCTCCTCGCAAAGGTACGGAAGGGCAGCGTGTTCACCAAGTTGGACCTGCGAGGGGCGTACAACCTCATTCGCATGCGGGAAGGAGATGAGTGGAAGACAGCCATGTTCACGCCCCTGGGTACCTACGAATATAGAGTTATGCCTTTTGGATTGCAAAATGGCTCCCACGTGTTTCAAGCGTTCATGCATCACGTGTTGGCGGGGCTCCTCTACAAGACGTGCGTCTGTTTCTTGGATGACATCCTGATCTTTTCGGAATCGCAGCAGGAGCATGACAGACACGTCAAGGAAGTGCTGAGCAGGCTACAGCAGCATAGGCTTTACGCCAAGCTGGAGAAGTGCCAGTTCGACGTGACGGAGGTGGATTTCCTGGGCTACAAGTTGTCTGACAAGGGGCTCGCCATTGACAGCGCCAAGGTTCGAGCAGTGTTGGATTGGAAAAGCCCACGCAACCGGAAGGAGGTCCAACGGTTTGTCGGCTTCGCGAACTTCTATCGCAAGTTTATCAAAGGCTTTGCTATGCAGACGGCGACCATCACGGACACGCTCAGCTCCAAGAAAAAGAAGTTCATCTGGACAGAGCAGGCGGAGCAGTCCTTTCAGACACTCAAGCGGCTCTTCGCGTCGGAAGAGCAGCTGCTTCATGTCAACCCCAGCAGGCCGATGAGGGTGGAGACAGACGCCTCGGACAGAGCCGTGGGAGCAGTCCTGCTGTAGAAAGACCCGCAGGGGGCTTGGAGGCCGGGAGCGTTTTACTCCCGGAAGCTCAGCAAGTCCGAACAGAACTACACCATCTGGGACAGGGAGTTGCTGGCCATTCATGCAGCGTTCAAAGCGTGGAGGCACTTCCTGATCGGCGCCAAGCACACGGTGCAGGTCTGCACGGACCACAAGAATCTGGAGCACTGGCGCACAGCACAGTTCCTGAACCAGAGGCAGATACGTTGGGCTGAGTTCTTTGCGAACTTCGACTTCCGAATAGAGTATGTCCCAGGGGACACCAACATCATGGCGGATGCTCTCTCCCGTAAGCCGCAGTATCTGGAGGAGGCAACGCCAGCGGCCGCCATGCACATCTTCGCACCAACAGTGTGGGTGTGCGCTGCGGCAACAGTTGACCTGGAGGCGGTGCGGCGAGCGTTGCAGGATGACTCCTTCGCGCAAGCAAAGATGGCAGAGGTGCACAGGGGCACGGCAGCGACCGACGAGTTCCAGCTGCGAGATGGATTGCTCCTCCGTAAAGGGGCCATCTACGTGCCAGGAGACGAACTTCGCGCCAAGGTACTGCAGCAGCTGCACGACGCACCCACTGCCGGGCACTTTGGCAAGGAGAAGACGGTGGAATTAGTCGCCAGAGACTTCTGGTGGCCCGGAATGAGAGGGGAAGTCGCGGACTATGTGGCGAGGTGTGACACCTGCCAGAGGGCCAAACCAGTGCACAGACCGCCGGCCGGACTGTTGGAACCGCTGCAAACTCCGTTCGAACCATGGGAGAGAGTGGCCCTGGACTTCGTCACGGATCTGCCCAGCTCGAAGGGCAAGACGGCCGTGCTGGTGGTGGTGGACTTGTTCTCCAAGATGGCACATTTCATTCCATGTGCTAAGGTGGCCACGGCGGAACAAACCGCCAAACTGTTCATAGACCACGTGTTCAAGGTTCACGGTCTGCCGCGGTCTATTCTGTCCGACCGAGGGCGACAGTTCATCTCGAATTTCTGGCAGAAGCTGATGGGCTTCCTGAACGTCAAGATCAACCTGGCGTCGGCTAGACACCCGCAGACCAACGGGCAAGCGGAGCGGGTCAATGCCATCATGCAGCAGTACCTGAGATGTTATGCGAATCAACAGCCTGCGACGTGGGTGGATTACCTGCCTCTCGCCGAGTTCGCCTACAACAACACGAAGCACGTGTCCACGGGGGTTACGCCGTTCTTCGCCAACAACGGGAGGCACCCCAGAACCTTCCCGGGACTGGAAAGAATGGGGGAGGGGGAGCCGCAGACAGCAGGTGCGTTCGCGTCAGAGTTGCAGGAGGTCCACGATCAGCTGCGGCGGCACCTGGAGCTGGCCAAACACGCATACAAGGTACAAGCGGACAAACACAGAAGGGTTGGCGAAGAGATCCATGTGGGAGACTGGGTCTGGTTAGCAGCCCACGCAGTGCCGGCCAGGTCGTTGGCCAAGAAGAAACTAGGGCATAAGCAACTGGGGCCCTACCAAGTCGAAGAGCAGGTCAACCCGGTGGCTTTCAGGCTGGCGCTTCCGGAGGGTTCCAGGATGCATCTGGTGTTCCACAGATCGGTGCTCACTCCCTACAAGGCACCTCACAGATTTCAGGAACCAGGCACGGCACCAAGTCCACTCCGAGAGAGAACCGAGCAAGGGGGAGTGGCACAGGAGGAGCGCATCAACGAAGTCACAGAGATTTTGGACTCTAGATGGGGGGAAGAGGGGGTAGAATACCTTCTCGCCAAGGAGGGCACCCCGGCCAGTGCCAACAGCTGGGTGCCAGGCTACGCTCTAGACGAACCTCTGCTCAAAGAAGAGTTTCATGCCCTCTTCCCACACAGGCCCATGCCAGCAGACTTTTTCGACGATTGGCTTTTCACGCCCACGCTTTCAGCCAGCACGTTCCGGGGGTTCGACTCGGACGAGGAACCGACACGCGACGCACGTTCCCCGGAGCGGTCACCCTCGGGATCTGCCTCAGAACCTTCGTATTGGTGGGACGATAGACCAGAGGAGCAGTGGCGCAGGAAGTGGCTGGAGGGTCCAGGCCGAGCAACGCCCCCAGGAGGAAGCCAGGGAGAGACGGACATGGACGTATTCGGGGACGACCCGGGTTTCGAGCACGGCGGCACAGAGATGGAAGCGGAAGTGACCGTCGTCGACGAGAGCAGGGAGGAAGAACCGGAAGACTTCAGATGGAGGCCCGCCACGGGAAGCGAACTGTATCCGACATTCGTCCCCATGACACGGCAGCACCCAGCTCCCGCACCGGAAGGAGGGGAGGGGGGAAGAGGGGGCTTCGAGGGGGGGATGGATGTCAGGGGTTCAGGAGCAGAGGCAAGGGCAAGGGAGGAAACAGAGAGCGAGGGGGAGGAGGCAGAAGAAAGGATGAGTGATGACGACGACCCGAGATCTCCGAGGCTTTCCAGTGAATCAGAAGATTCACAGAAAGGAGCACCAGTGGCCAGGGCAAGGGGGGAGCCTAGGGGGACACCCAAGGAGGAAAGGGCCAGAGGGAGCTCAGAGGGGAGCAGTTGGAAATCGGGACCAGCATCACCAACAGAGAGCAGGGCTGTCAGGGGTTCAGGAGCAGAGGCGAGGGCAAGGGAGGAAACAGAGAGCGAGGGGGAGGAGGCAGAAGAAAGGATGAGTGATGACGACGACCCAAGATCTCCGAGTCTTTCCAGTGAATCAGAAGATTCACAAAAAGGAGCACCAGTGGCCAGGGCAAGGGGGGAGACTAGGGGGACACCCCAGGAAGAAAGAGCCAGAGGGGACTCAGAGGGGAGCAGTTGGAGATCGGGACCAACGTCACCGCCAGAGAGTAGGAAAGAGGAAGAGCGCCAGGGAGCAAGCGCTGGCAGCTCGCAACAGGAGGGAGGGCACGAGTCAGGAGTGGCCACACCTTCATCGGGGAGCGAAGTGACGGTTAGACGGAAAGTGGAAGGTTGGGCGCGCGCGCCAAGTTCAAATGCACAGGAAGGTGGCGCAGTAGGCAGCCCGGAAAGGGAGCCAGGTCCTAAAGCCCGGCGCAAGGAGACAGGAGAGTCAGGGGGGTCAGCGTCAGAAGAATCCCGGAAGGAAGAGACCCAGGGGGGCAGAGGGACCCAGAGGAGAACTGTCAGGCGGAAAAGGTGGAGCAGGGCTAGGATATTAAGTTGGTGCGCAAGGGGCGGAGACTCAGACGGAGCTTCGCCGATCTAAGCATAAGACGTAGGGTTGCACGCAGCAGCTTGAGAATGGAGACTGTAACTCAATAAAGACTTTTATTTAACGATCGCTGGCTAGCGTGATCCTCTGTGAGCTAGGATCTGGAAGTAACCCTGACAAGGGGAGAGGAAGGGAGTCAGGTATCAAGCGCTGGCAGCTCACAACAGGAGGGAGGGCACGAGTCAGGAGTGGCCACACCTCCATCGGGGAGCGAAGAAACGGTCAGACGGAAAGTGGAAGGTTGGGCGCTGTCAGGGTTGCTTCCAGATCCTAGCTCACAGAGGATCACGCCAGCCAGCGATCGTTAAATAAACTCTACGTCTTATGCTTAGATCGGCGAAGCTCCGTCTGAGTCTCTGTATAGCGTGCCGGTCGACAAAGTCCTGCCCTATGAAGTCTGCATTGCTTCCCGAGTCGACGGTGATTGGCACGTCCATGGTGATTCCATTAGGTAGCTGGAGCGATGCGGTGAGCCTCACTACTGGCTTGGGCGGGAGGGGGTCCATGGGCGGTAAATTCCCTGGGGACTGCTTCACTGACACGTCTGGCTGGGCCCCAGTGCCTCTTCCTCCAGCCAGACATCGTCGTTTCCCTGCTGTGGTTCTCCTTGCTGCGTTGCTGCAGTCACCATTGCCGAAGCTGCAGTGTGCTTGTGGAGCCTCCGGGGACACTCTTTCGCCATATGCCCTGGATCCTCGCAGATATAACACTTCCTGTTCCCTCTAGGAGGCTTCGCTTTCACTGCTGCCGGTGCTAGGGCTCTGGCTGCTGACTGAGCCCTTGCACTCCCAACCTCCATCGGTTCCACCCCTCCCCCTGTTGGAGGCGTGGATTGCGCACGCGCTGCTTCTCTGGGAAGGAAGGAGGAGCCCCTGGCTGGTTCGCGCCCGCTGCGCCCTTCTTCCCTGCTCCACGGACGTTCTTCCAGCCGCACCCCCACTGCCAGCGCCCTCTGAACGATCTCCTGCGTGGTCCGGGGTCTCTCCCCCCTCGCAATCTCATCTTTAACCGAGCTGTGCAAGCCCTCCCAAAAAAGGTCTCTGACAGGAGCCGAATCTCTGTCCCATTCCAGGGCACTGACCAAAGCGAAAAAGCGGGCATGATACTGCCGTACGCTGGCCCTCCCTTGCCTTAGTCCATGCACCTCCTTCCGGGCAAGATCCACGTCAATGCTTGATAAAAAACACCCATCCATCGCTTTAATAAAGGCGTCCGCATTTTGGAGCGCAGGATCCTTATCTCTCCACAAATTGCGCAGCCATGCTTTTGCGTCTCCATGCAAATGGGACATGATGAACCCCACTTTCTCTTGTTCATCTCTAAAGTCTTTGTGCAGTAGTTGCAGTGCACACATTACGTCTGCTCTAAAGTTGGGGTACTGTTGCAAATTCCCATCGAAGTGAGAGACCAGACCGCCTGTGCGTCTCCCCAACCCAATCCCCTCTGATTTGGGTGTCTGTTGCCCTTGCTTCGTAAGCACGTCCAACCTGACCTGGAGATCCCTGTAGGCGGCAGCTGCGTCCTCCTCTCTCTTCCTGGATGCCAGCGCCTCGGCATTCAGTCGTGACACTGCTTCTCTCAGTTCCGCTATTTGCTGTTCGGCCGTCATAGCGTCTGCCGTTCGTGAGCTCTCTAGTAGGCACCCACTTTCTCTCCTCTCCGTGAGGCCGTGGATGCCCACAATTTGATGAGACGGAGCTTACTGTCAGGGTTGCTTCCAGATCCTAGCTCACAGAGGATCACGCCAGCCAGCGATCGTTAAATAAAAGTCTTTATTGAGTTACAGTCTCCATTCTCAAGCTGCTGCGCGCAACTCTACGTCTTATGCTTAGATCGGCGAAGCTCCGTCTGAGTCTCCGCCCCTTGAGCACCAACTTAATATCGTAGCCCTGCTCCACCTTTTCCGCCTGACAGTTCTCCTCTGGGTCCCTCTGCCCCCCGGGGTCTCTTCCTTCCGGGATTCTTCTGACGCTGACCCCCCGGACCCTTCTGTCTCCTTGCGCCGGGCTTTAGGACCTGGCTCCCTTTCCGGGCTGCCTACTGCGCCACCTTCCTGTGCATTTGAACTTGGCGCGCGCGCCCAACCTTCCACTTTCCGTCTAACCGTCTCTTCACTCCCCGATGGAGGTGTGGCCACTCCTGACTCGTGCCCTCCCTCCTGTTGTGAGCTGCCAGCGCTTGATCCCTGGCGCCCTTCCTCTTCCCTGCTCTCTGGCATTGACGCTGGTCCCGATTTCCAACTGCTCCCCTCTGAGTCCCCTCTGGCTCGATCTTCCTGGGGTGTCCCCCTATTCTCCCCCCTTGCCCTGGCCACTGGTGCTCCTTTTTGTGAATCTTCTGATTCACTGGAAAGACTCGGAGATCTCGGGTCGTCGTCATCACTCATCTTTTCTTCTGCCTCCTCCCCCTCGCTCTCTGTTTCCTCCCTTTCCCTCGCCTCTGCTCCTGAACCCCTGACAGGCGCGCGCGCCAAGTTCAAATGCACAGGAAGGTGGCGCAGTAAGCAGCCCGGAAAGGGAGCCAGGTCCTAAAGCCCGGCGAAAGGAGACAGAAGGGTCCGGGGGGTCAGCGTCAGAAGAATCCCGGAAGGAAGAGACCCCGGGGGGGAGAGGGACCCAGAGAAGAACAGTCAGGCGGAAAAGGTGGAGTAAGGCTAGGATATTAAGTTGGTGTACAGGAGGCGGGGACCCAGACAGAGCTTCACCGATCTAACCATAAGACGTAGAGTTGCACGCAGCAGCTTGAGAATGGGAACTGTAACTCAATAAAGACTTTTACTAAATGATCGCTGGCTAGCGTGATCCTCTGTGAGCTAGGATCGGGGAGCAACTCTGACACAAGCTGTCAGGGTTACTTCCAGATCCTAGCTGACAGAGGATCACGCTAGCCAGCGATCGTTAAATAAAAGTCTTTATTGAGTTACAGTCTCCATTCTCAAGCTGCTACGTGCAACCCTACGTCTTATGCTTAGATCGGCGAAGCTCCGTCTGAGTCTCCGCCCCTTGCGCACCAACTTAATATCCTAGCCCTGCTCCACCTTTTCCGCCTGACAGTTCTCCTCTGGGTCCCTCTGCCCCCCTGGGTCTCTTCCTTCCGGGATTCTTCTGACGCTGACCCCCCTGACTCTCCTGTCTCCTTGCGCCGGGCTTTAGGACCTGGCTCCCTTTCCGGGCTGCCTACTGCGCCACCTTCCTGTGCATTTGAACTTGGCGCGCGCGCCCAACCTTCCACTTTCCGTCTAACCGTCACTTCGCTCCCCGATGAAGGTGTGGCCACTCCTGACTCGTGCCCTCCCTCCTGTTGCAAGCTGCCAGCGCTTGATCCCTGGCGCTCTTCCTCTTTCCTACTCTCTGGCGGTGACGCTGGTCCCGATTTCCAACTGCTTCCCTCTGAGTCCCCTCTGGCTCTATCTTCCTGGGGTGTCCCCCTAGTCTCCCCCCTTGCCCTGGCCACTGGTGCTCCTTTTTGTGAATCTTCTGATTCACTGGAAAGACTCGGAGATCTCGGGTCGTCGTCATCACTCATCCTTTCTTCTGCCTCCTCCCCCTCGCTCTCTGTTTCCTCCCTCGCCCTCGCCTCTGCTCCTGAACCCCTGACATCCATCCCCCCCTCGAAGCCCCCTCTTCCCCCCTCCCCTCCTTCCGGTGCGGGAGCTGGGTGCTGCAGTGTCAAGGGGACGAATGTCGGGTACAGTTCGCTTCCCGTGGCGGGCCTCCATCCGAAGTCTTCCGGTTCTTCCTCCCTGCTCTCGTCGACGACGGTCACCTGGCGGACTTGGTCCTATGTGAGCTGGGACTGGGTGGCAGCTCTGACAAGCACGCTATACAGTTGCTGCCGGCCACACTGCCCCTGCAGGTTGTCACGGTGGATGGCAGGGAGTTGCTAGGGGGGCAAGTGGTGAAGCAGACGCCGCCAATGGCGATGCGACTTGGGAATCACAAAGAAATCATCAGCTTCAATGTCACTCAACTATCAGATACGCCCATTGTATTGGGAATGAGTTGGCTGGACAAGCACAGCCCGACGCTGGCTTGGTACCAGAGGCAGCTGATCTTCGGCTCTTCCTTTTGTGCTGAACACTGCATCATGCCCCGGCAGGAAGGAGAGGAAGAGGAGTCACAGCTGCTGCTAGGCACGCTGCAAGCGATTCCCCACAAGTACGCAGAATTTTTGGAAGTTTTCTGCGAGAAGGAGGCAGACAGGCTGCCCCCTCACAGACCATATGACTGCAAAATTGACCTGCTTCCGGGGGCGGCGCTGCCTAAAGGGAAACTGTATTCCATGTCAGAGGACGAGCTGCAGGAACTCAAAGAGTTCCTAGATCATAATTTGGAGCGCGGTTTCATCCAAGAGTCCAAGGCAGCGGGGGGCAGTCCTGTATTCTTTGTTAAAAAGCCAGACACGCCCCAAAAAAGACTGGTCGTGGACTATCGCATTTTAAACAATGGGACCAAGCCGTCGGACTTCCCCATGCCACGAATCGACGACCTCCTGGCGAAGGTGCGGAAGGGAAAAGTGTTCACCAAGTTAGACCTGCGAGGGGCGTACAACCTCATTCGCATGCGGGAGGGAGATGAGTGGAAGACGGCCATGTTCACGCCACTGGGTACCTACGAATACAGAGTTATGCCTTTTGGATTGCAAAATGGCTCCCACGTTTTTCAAGCTTTCATGCATCACGTGTTGGCGGGACTTCTCTACAAGACGTGCGTCTGTTTCTTAGATGACATCCTGATCTTTTCGGAATCGCAGCAGGAGCATGACAGACACGTCAAGGAAGTGCTGACCAGACTAAAGCAACATAGGCTCTACGCCAAGCTGGAGAAGTGCCAATTTGACGTGACGGAGGTGGATTTTCTGGGCTACAAGTTGTCTGACAAGGGGCTCGCCATGGACAGCGCCAAGGTTCGAGCGGTATTGGATTGGAAGAGTCCACGCAACCGAAAAGAGGTCCAAAGGTTTGTCGGCTTTGCGAACTTCTATCGCAAGTGTCAGGGGTTCAGAAGCAGAGACGCAGAGAAGGGTGGAAACAGAGAGCGAGGGGGAGGAAACCGAAGGGAGAATGAGTGATGATGACGACCCGAGATCTCCAAGCCTAAGCAGTGAGTCAGAGGACTCCCAAAAGGGAGCCCCAGTGAGCAGAGCAAGGGGGGGATCCGGGGGGACACCCCAGGAGGAAGGGAACAGAGGAGATTCAGAGAGCAGCAGCTGGAAGTCGGGACCTACGCTCAAGACTGAGAGCAGCAGGGAGGAAGGCAGCCAGGCATCGGGTTCCGGAGGCCGTCAGCAGGAGGGAGGGCACGAGTCAGGGGTGGTCACGCCCTCCTCAGAGAGCGAGGCAACGGTCAAGAGGAAAGTAGAGAGTTGGGCGCGCGCGCCAAGTTCAAATGCAGCGGAAGCTGGAGCAGTAAGCAGCCCGGAGAGTGAACCAGGTCCCAAAGCCCGCCGAAAGGAAGCGGAAGGATCAGGGGGGTCAGCGTCAGAGGAGAGTAGAAGGGAGGAGTCCCAGGGGGGCAGAAGGACCCAGAGACGTAGGGAGAGGCGAAGGAGGTGGAGCAAGGCTAGGGTATTAAGCTGGTGTGCAAGAGGCGGGGACTCAGATGGGTCTTCGCCGACCTAGGGCAGAAGGTGTAGAGCTGCACGCTGCAGTTCGGAAATGAAACCTGTAACTCAATAAAGACTCTTTTAAAGTGGACGCTGTGTGGCGTGGTCCTATGTGAGCTGGGACCTGGTAGCAGCTCTGACAGTAAGACCCATCTCTTCAAAGCTTCAGAAACCTGAAACCTCGCAGCGGGAGCAGAAGCCGCTAGGGGAGGAAGAGGGGTGTCTGTAAGCAAGCTCACAAAGGTTAGCAAGATGACGGAAGAACAGAGGATCTCCGCGCTGCAAGAGGCAGTGACCCAGTTGTCCTCAGAGGTATTGGCTTCCAAGAAACGGGAGGAGGAGACTACAGCCGCCTACAGAGACCTACACGCCAGGTTTGAAATGCTTGTTAAGCAAGGGCAACCGGGACCCAGACCGGAGGGCGTGGGATTGGCACGGAGAGCAGGAGGGCTTGTGGCTCACTTCGATGGGACTTTGCAACAGTACCCTAATTTTAGAGCAGACGTAATGTGCGCACTGCAACTGCTGGCAAAAGACTTTAGAGATGAGGAAGAGAAGGTGGGGTTCATATTGTCCCATTTGCATGGGGATGCCAAAGCCTGGCTGCGCAATTTGTGGAGGGATAAAGATCCGGCGCTTCAGAATGCAGATGCCTTTATCAAAGCGATGGATGCGTGTTTTTTGTCTACTATTGATGTGGATCTTGCCAGACGGGAGATTCATGGACTAAAACAAGGGAGGGCGAGCGTCCGGCAGTATCACGCCCGATTTTTTGCGCTGGTCAGTGCTTTAGAATGGGATCGGGATTCGCCCCCTGTCAGAGACCTCTTCTGGGAGGGTCTAAGTTCTGCGGTTAAGGATGAAATTGCAAGGGGGGAGAGGCCCCGAAGCACGCAGGAGGTGGTCCAAAGGGCGCTGACTGTGGGGGTGAGGCTGGAAGAACGTCCATGGTGCAGAGATGAAGGACGTGGAGGGCGCGAAGCAGCGAGAAGTTTCTCTTTCGTTCCGAGGGAAGCAGCGCGTGCGCAATCCACACCTCCGCCAGGAGGGGGAGGGGAACCGATGGAGGTTGGAGGTGCAAGGGCTCAGTCAGCAGCCAGAGCCCTAGCACCGGCAGCAGTGAAAGCGAAGCCTCCTAGAGGGAACAGGAAGTGTTACATCTGCGAGGATCCAGGCCATTTGGCGAAGGAGTGTCCCCGGAGGCTCCACAAGCACACTGCAGCCTCAGCAATGGTGACTGCAGCAACGCAGCAAGGAGAACCACAGCAGGGAAACGACGATGTCTGGCTGGAGACGGAGGCACTGGGGCCCAGCCAGACGCATCTGTGAAGCAGTCCCCAGCGATATTGCAACCCACGGATCCCCTCCCACCCAAACCAGTAGTGCAGCTCACAGCGTCTCTCCAGCTACCCAACGGCGTCACTATCGAAGTGCCGCTTTCTGTGGATTCTGGAAGCAACGCAGACTTTATAGCGCAGAGCTTTGTGGAGCAGCACGCTATACAGCTATTGCCTGCCACTCTGCCCCTGCAAGTCGTCACAGTGGATGGCAGAGAGTTGCTAGGGGGGCAGGTGGTGAAGCAGACGCCACCAATGGTGATGCGCCTTGGCAACCACAGGGAAGTCATCAGTTTTAATGTCACCCAACTGTCGGACACGCCCATTGTGTTGGGCATGAGTTGGCTGGACAGGCACAGTCCGACACTGGCTTGGTACCAGAGACAACTGATCTTCGGCTCCTCTTATTGCGCAGAACACTGCATCCTGCCCCGACGGGAGGGAGAGGAGGAGGAATCACAACTGCAGTTGGGAACGTTGCAAGCGGTCCCCCACAAATACGCGAACTTTTTGGAGGTCTTCTGCGAGAAGGAGGCGGACAAGCTACCCCCTCACCGGCCATATGACTGCAAGATTGACCTCCTACCGGGGGCGACGCTGCCGAAGGGGCGGCTATACTCCATGTCTGAAGATGAAATGCAGGAACTCAAACAGTTCATCGAGCATAATCTGGAGCGTGGCTTCATCAGAGAGTCCAAGGCAGTGGGGGGCAGTCCCGTTTTCTTCGTGAAAAAGAAAGACACGCCCCAAAAAAGACTCGTTGTGGACTACCGCCTTTTGAACCAGATGACCAAACCGTCTGATTACCCCATGCCCAGGATTGACGACCTCCTCGCGACGGTGCGCAAGGGACGCGTGTTCACCAAGTTGGACCTACGAGGGGCGTACAATCTCATCCGCATGCGGGAGGGCGATGAGTGGAAGACGGCCATGTTCACACCGCTGGGCACCTACGAGTACAGGGTTATGCCCTTTGGATTACAAAATGGCTCTCACTGTTTTCAAGCTTTTATGCATCACGTGTTGGAGGGACTCCTCTACAAAACATGCGTCTGCTTCCTGGATGACATCCTGATTTTCTCGGACTCGCAGCAAGCTCACGACCGAGACGTGAGGGAGGTGCTCAGCAGGTTGCAACAACATAGACTGTACGCCAAGCTGGAGAAGTGCCAGTTCGACACGACGGAGGTGGATTTCCTGGGATACAAGTTGTCGGACAAGGGGATAGCCATGGACAGCACCAAGGTTCGTGCGGTATTGGATTGGAAGAGCCCGCGCAACCGGAAGGAGGTCCAGCGGTTTGTCGGCTTCGCCAACTTCTATCGCAAGTTTATCAAGGGGTTCGCGATGCAGACGGCAGCAATTACGGACACGCTCAGCTCCAAAAAAAAGAAATTCATCTGGACGGAGCAGGCGGAGCAGTCCTTTCAAGCGCTCAAGCATCTCTTCGCATCGGAGAAGCAACTGCTGCATATCGACCCCAGTAAACCGTTGAGGGTAGAGACAGACGCGTCAGACAGAGCCGTGGGAGCTGTTCTGCTGCAGCGAGACCCGCAGGGGGTGTGGCGGCCGGGAGCGTTCTACTCCAGAAAGCTCAGCAAGTCGGAGCAGAACTACACCATCTGGGACAGGGAGTTGCTGGCCATTCATGCAGCTTTCAAGGCGTGGAGGCACTTCCTAATCGGCGCCAAGCACACGGTGCAGGTCTGCACGGACCACAAGAATCTGGAGCACTGGCGCACGGCTCAGTTCCTGAACCAGAGGCAGATACGTTGGGCGGAGTTCTTTGCTGACTTCAATTTCCGAATAGAGTACGTCCCAGGCGACACCAACATCATGGCGGATGCACTGTCCCGAAAACCGCAATACCTAGAAGAGGTGACGCCAGCGGCGGCCATGCACATCTTCGCACCGACGGCGTGGGCGTGTGCCTCAGCTACAGTAGACCTGGATGCGGTGCGACGTGCATTGCGGGACGACTCATTCGCGCAAGACAAGATGGCGGAACTGCTCAGAGGCACGGCTACCACGGACGAGTTCCAGGTGCGGGACGGCTTGCTCCTACGCAAAGGGGCTGTCTATGTACCAGGAGACGACCTTCGCGCCAAGGTACTGCAACAGTTGCACGACGCACCCACGGCCGGTCACTTTGGCACAGAGAAAACGATGGAATTAGTCGCGAGAGACTTCTGGTGGCCCAGGCTGAGAGGGGAGGTCGCGGACTACGTCGCGAGGTGCGACACCTGCCAGAGGGCCAAGTCGGTACACAGACCACCGGCGGGACTGTTAGAACCGCTGCAAACGCCGTTTGAACCGTGGGAGAGGGTGGCCCTGGACTTTGTGACGGATTTACCCAGCTCGAGAGGCAAGACAGCTGTGCTAGTGGTGGTGGACTTGTTCACCAAGATGGCACATTTCATTCCGTGTGCGAAGGTGGCCACGGCGGAACAAACCGCCAAACTGTTCATAGATCACGTGTTCAAAGTGCATGGCCTGCCACGGTCTATCCTGTCCGACCGCGGACGCCAGTTCATCTCGTCTTTCTGGCAGAAGCTGATGGGTTTTCTAAATGTCAAGGTCAATCTGGCATCAGCAAGACACCCGCAGACCAACGGGCAAGCAGAGAGGGTCAATGCCATCATGCAGCAGTACCTGAGATGCTATGCCAATCAACAGCCGGCGACGTGGGTGGATTACCTGCCGCTAGCCGAGTTCGCTTACAACAACACGAAGCACGTGTCCACAGGAGTGACGCCGTTCTTTGCCAACAATGGGAGGCATCCCAGAACCTTCCCGGGACTGGAGAGAGTGGGGGAAGGAGAACCACAGACGGCGGACGCGTTCGCGTCAGAGCTGCAGGCGGTCCACGATCAACTCAGACGGCAGCTGGAGCTAGCTAAGCACGCCTACAAGGTGCAAGCTGACAAGCACAGGCGGGTTGGCGAAGTGATCCAAGTGGGAGACTGGGTCTGGTTGGCAGCCCACGCAGTGCCGACCAGGTCACTTGCCAAGAAGAAGTTGGGGCACAAGCAGATCGGTCCGTACCAAGTCGAAGCGCAGATCAACCCGGTAGCCTTCCGACTGGCGCTGCCGGAGGGTTCCAGAATGCATCCGGTGTTCCACAGGTCGGTGCTCACTCCCTACAAGGCACCTCACAGGTTCCAGGAGCCAGGGACGGCGCCAAGTCCGCTCCGGGAACGGACGGAGACGCGGGGGGTGAAGCACCAGGACCACATCAACGAGGTCACGGAGATTTTGGACTCCAGATGGGGGGAAGAGGGAGTCGAATACCTCTTAGCCAGAGAGGGCACCCGGGCCAGCGCCAATAGCTGGGTACCAGACTACGCTTTGGAGGAACCCCTGCTCAAGGACGAGTTTCATGCCCTCTTCCCGCACAAACCCATGCCAGCGAGCTTCTTCGACGACTGGTTGTTCACACCCACACTTTCTTCCAGCACGTTCCATGGATTCGACTCAGAAGGGGAACCCGCACGGAGCACCCGTTCCCCAGAAGGTTCACCGGCAGGTTCGGCATCAGGCATCTCGTATTGGTGGGACGATCGACCAGAGGAGCAATGGCGCAGGAAGTGGCGGGAGATGCCAGGTCGAGCGACCGACGCAGAGACTGACATGGACGTGTTCGGGGAGGACCTCGGGTTCGAGCACGGCGGTACAGAGATGGAAGAGCAACAAGTCAACGTCGACGGCCGCGAGGGGGAAGACTCGGAGGTCTTCAGTTGGCGGCCACCCACGGGGAGCGACCTGTATCCAGCATTCCCTCCCATGATGATGGAGCACCCAGCACCCACACCTGACAGCGGGGAGGGGGGAAGGGGGGGCTTCGAGGGGGGGATGGATGTCAGGGGTTCAGAAGCAGAGACGCAGAGAAGGGTGGAAACAGAGAGCGAGGGGGAGGAAACCGAAGGGAGAATGAGTGATGATGACGACCCGAGATCTCCAAGCCTAAGCAGTGAGTCAGAGGACTCCCAAAAGGGAGCCCCAGTGAGCAGAGCAAGGGGGGGATCCGGGGGGACACCCCAGGAGGAAGGGAACAGAGGAGATTCAGAGAGCAGCAGCTGGAAGTCGGGACCTACGCTCAAGACTGAGAGCAGCAGGGAGGAAGGCAGCCAGGCATCGGGTTCCGGAGGCCGTCAGCAGGAGGGAGGGCACGAGTCAGGGGTGGTCACGCCCTCCTCAGAGAGCGAGGCAACGGTCAAGAGGAAAGTAGAGAGTTGGGCGCGCGCGCCAAGTTCAAATGCAGCGGAAGCTGGAGCAGTAAGCAGCCCGGAGAGTGAACCAGGTCCCAAAGCCCGCCGAAAGGAAGCGGAAGGATCAGGGGGGTCAGCGTCAGAGGAGAGTAGAAGGGAGGAGTCCCAGGGGGGCAGAAGGACCCAGAGACGTAGGGAGAGGCGAAGGAGGTGGAGCAAGGCTAGGGTATTAAGCTGGTGTGCAAGAGGCGGGGACTCAGATGGGTCTTCGCCGACCTAGGGCAGAAGGTGTAGAGCTGCACGCTGCAGTTCGGAAATGAAACCTGTAACTCAATAAAGACTCTTTTAAAGTGGACGCTGTGTGGCGTGGTCCTATGTGAGCTGGGACCTGGTAGCAGCTCTGACAGCAAGTTTATCAAGGGCTTCGCTATGCAGACAGCGGCCATCACAGACACGCTTAGCTCCAAGAAAAAGAAGTTTGTTTGGACAGAGGAGGCGGAGCAGTCCTTTCAGGCACTCAAGCGTCTCTTCGCGTCGGAAGAGCAGCTGCTTCACGTCAACCCCAGCAGGCCGATGAGGGTGGAGACAGACGCCTCGGACAGAGCCGTGGGGGCGGTCCTGCTGCAAAAGGACCAGCAGGGGGTGTGGCGGCCGGGAGCGTTTTACTCCAGGAAGCTCAGCAAGTCCGAGCAGAACTACACCATCTGGGACAGGGAGTTGCTGGCCATTCATGCAGCGTTCAAAGCGTGGAGGCACTTCCTGATCGGCGCCAAGCACACGGTGCAGGTTTGCACGGACCACAAGAATCTGGAGCACTGGCGCACGGCACAGTTCCTAAACCAGAGGCAGATACGTTGGGCTGAGTTTTTTGCGAACTTCGACTTCCGCATAGAGTATGTCCCAGGGGACACTAACATCATGGCGGACGCCCTCTCCCGTAAGCCACAGTATCTGGAGGACGCAACGCCAGCGGCCGCCATGCACATCTTCGCACCAACAGTATGGGCGTGTGCCGCGGCCACCGTGGACCTGGAGGCGGTGCGACGAGCGTTGCAGGATGACTCCTTCGCGCAAGCAAAGATGGCAGAGGTGCAAAGGGGCAAGGCTGCGGCCGACGGTTTCCAGCTACGAGATGGATTGCTCATCCGTAAAGGGGCCATCTACGTGCCGGGAGACGACCTTCGCGCCAAGGTACTGCAGCAGCTGCACGACGCGCCCACGGCCGGGCACTTTGGCAAGGAGAAGACGGTGGAATTAGTAGCCAGGGATTTCTGGTGGCCTGGAATGAGAGGGGAGGTCGCAGACTACGTGGCGAGGTGTGACACCTGCCAGAGGGCCAAACCAGTGCACAGACCGCCGGCAGGACTGTTGGAACCGCTGCAAACTCCGGTCGAACCTTGGGAAAGGGTGGCTCTGGACTTTGTCACAGATCTGCCCAGCTCGAGGGGCAAGACGGCAGTGCTGGTGGTGGTGGACCTGTTTTCCAAGATGGCACATTTCATTCCGTGTGCGAAGGTGGCCACGGCGGAGCAAACCGCCAAACTGTTCATAGACCACGTGTTCAAGGTTCACGGTCTGCCACGGTCTATTCTGTCCGACCGCGGGCGGCAGTTCATCTCGAATTTCTGGCAGAAGCTGATGGGCTTCCTAAACGTCAAGATCAACCTGGCGTCGGCGAGACACCCGCAGACCAACGGGCAAGCGGAGCGGGTCAATGCCATCATGCAGCAGTACCTGAGATGCTATGCGAATCAACAGCCTGCGACGTGGGTGGATTACCTGCCGCTTGCCGAGTTCGCCTACAACAACACGAAGCACGTGTCCACGGGGGTCACGCCGTTCTTCGCCAACAACGGGAGGCACCCCAGAACCTTCCCGGGACTGGAAAGAATGGTGGAGGGGGAGCCGCAGACAGCAGATGCGTTCGCGTCGGAGCTGCAGGAAGTCCACGATCAGCTGAGGCGCCACCTGGAGCTGGCCAAACACGCATACAAGGTACAAGCGGACAGGCACAGAAGGGTTGGCGAAGAGCTCCACGTGGGAGACTGGGTCTGGTTAGCAGCCCACGCAGTGCCGGCCAGGTCGTTGGCCAAGAAGAAACTAGGGCATAAACAACTGGGACCCTACCAAGTCGAAGAGCAGGTCAACCCGGTAGCTTTCAGACTGGCACTTCCGGAGGGTTCCAGAATGCATCCGGTGTTCCACAGATCGGTGCTCACTCCCTACAAGGCACCGCACAGGTTCCAGGAACCCGGAACGGCGCCGAGTCCGGTCAGAGACAGAACGGGGCACGCGGGAGTGGCACAGAAGGAGCGCATCAATGACGTCACGGAGATTTTGGACTCCAGATGGGGGGAAGAGGGGGTAGAATACTTTCTCGCCAAGGAGGGCACCCCGGCCAGTGCGAACAGCTGGGTGCCGGGCTACGCCTTGGACGAACCTCTACTCAAAGACGAGTTTCATGCCCTCTTCCCACATAGACCTATGCCAGCAGACTTTTTCGACGACTGGCTTTTCACGCCCACGCTTTCGGCCAGCACTTTCCGGGGGTTCGACTCGGACGAGGACCCGACACAAGACGTCCGTTCCCCGGAGGGGTCACCCTCGGGATCTGCATCAGAACCCTCGTATTGGTGGGACGATAGACCAGAGGAGCAGTTCCGCAGAAGGTGGCTGGAAGGCCCAGGACGAGCAACGCCGCCAGGAGGAAGTGAGGGAGAGACGGACATGGACGTTTTCGGGGACGACCCTGGTTTCGAGCACGGCGGCACAGAGATGGAAGCGGAGGTGACCGTCGTCGACGAGAGCAGGGAGGAAGACCCGCGAGACTTCAGATGGAGGCCCGCCACGGGAA
Organism: Podarcis vaucheri; assembly: GCF_965113315.1. NCBI lineage: Eukaryota > Metazoa > Chordata > Lepidosauria > Squamata > Lacertidae > Podarcis > Podarcis vaucheri. The sequence continues at coordinate 150,491 of NC_138755.1, forward strand.
GCGAACGATATCCGACGTTCGTCCCTTTGCAACAGCACACCCCAGCTCCAGCACCGGAAGGAGGGGAGGGGGGAATGGGGGGCTTCGAGGGGGGGATGGATGTCAGGGGTTTAGGAGCAGAGGCAAGGGCAAGGGAGGAAACAGAGAGCGAAGGGGAGGAGGCAGAAGAAAAGATGAGTGATGACGACGACCCGAGATCTCCGAGTCTTTCCAGTGAATCAGAGGATTCACAGAAAGGAGCACCAGTGGCCAGGGCAAGGGGGGAGTCTAGGGGGGCACCCCAGGAAGATAGAGCCAGAGGGGACTCAGAGGAGAGCAGTTGGAAATCGGGACCAGCGTCACCGCCAGAGAGCAGGGAAGAGGAAGGGAGCCAGGGGGCAAGCGCTGGCAGCTCACCACAGGAGGGAGGGCATGAGTCAGGAGTGGCCACACCTCCATCGGGGAGCGAAGAAACGGTTAAGAGGAAAGTGGAAGGTTGGGCGCGCGCGCCAAGTTCAAATGCAGAGGAAGGCGGCGCAGTAAGCAGCCCGGAAAGGGAGCCAGGTCCTAAAGCCCGACGCAAGGAGGCAGGAGGGTCCGGGTCAGCGTCAGAAGAATCCCGGAAGGAAGAAGCCCCGGGGGGTAGAGGGACCCAGAGGAGGACAGTCAGGCGGAAAAGGTGGAGCAGGGCTAGGATATTAAGTTGGTGCGCACGGGGCGGAGACTCAGACGGAGCTTCGTCGATCTAGCTACTAGACGTAGAGTTGCGCGCAGCAGCGTGAGAATGGAAACTGTAATTCAATAAAGACTTTTACTAAATGATCGCTGGCTAGCGTGATCCTCTGTGAGCTAGGATCTTCAAGCAGCTCTGACAATAGGTGTTTTGGTTCTATCGCAATAGGCAAAGGACGAATAAGCTTCAATTGCTCTTTCGGTGTCATTCACCCACAAATAGCAAAGCGGTGTAATAAGCCTAAACAAAGCCAAACAGGTTGTTTTCGTTTCAAAGTACATAGAAAGAATAATCTTGGATTGCGCTTACTTCATGTCGTGTTCTCTGCTCTTAATGCACATTGACACAGAAATCGAAAAGTGTGTGCAATGAGACCAAAATAACACAACACCATCTTTTCGCTTCCATATGCGTAGAAAGAAGACGAATAAGCTTTGATTGGTCTTATTCAATTCGCATGGTGTTATTTGGGTGTGCGCCAGAATCACACCAAAACCAAAGCAAAAAGGTGTCTTGGGTTCCATCTACATAAAAAGGAGATAATAAAGCTCTGATTGGGCTTATTTCAGGTTGGTGTTTTGGGGGTTAGAATGCACATTCAACCAAACAGAAATCGCAAAGTGTGTGCAATGAGACCAAAATAACACAACACCATCTTTTCGCTTCCATATGCGTAGAAAGAAGACGAATAAGCTTTGATTGGGCTTTTTCAATTCGCATGGTGTTATTTGGGTGTGCGCCAGAATCACACCAAACCAAAGCAAAAAGGAGTCTTGGGTTCCATCTACATAAAAAGAAGAAAATAAAGCTCTGATTGGGCTTATCTCAGGTTGGTGTTTTGGGGGTTAGAATGCACATTCAACCAAAAATCGCAGACATGTTAGTTACCAGCCCAAATCAAGCATAAGTAAACATATGGTAACATCTCAATAGAACCATTCACCCACAAATAGCAAAGTAAAGTGCAAGAACCCTAAACAAAGCCAAAAAGGTTGTTTTGGGTGCGAGCTACATAGTAAGAATAATCTTGGATTGCGCTTACTTCATGTCGTGTTCTCTGCTCTTAATGCACATTGACACAGAAATCGCAGTATGCAATGAGACCAAAATAACACACCATCTTTTCGCTTCCATATGCGTAGAAAGAAGACGAATAAGCTTTGATTGGGCTTTTTCAATTCGCATGGTGTTATTTGGGTGTGCGCCAGAATCACACCAAAACCAAAGCAAAAAGGTGTCTTGGGTTCCATCTACATAAAAAGAAGATAATAAAGCTCTGATTGGGCTTATTTCAAATTGGTGTTTTGGGGGTTAGAAGTATAAGTAAACATCTGGTAACATCTCAATAGAAAAAGGACGAATAAGCTTCAATTGCCATTTCGGTGTTCATTCACCCACAAATAGCAAAGTAAGGTGCAAGAATCCTAAACAAAGCCAAAAAGGTTGTTTTGGGTGCGAGCTACATAGTAAGAATAATCGTGGATTGCGCATACTTCATGTCGTGTTCTTTGGTCTTAATGCACAGTGACACAGAAATCGCAAAGTGTGTGCAATGAGACCAAAATAACACAACACCATCTTTTTGCTTCCATATGCGTAGAAAGAAGACATTGATTGGTCTTTTTCAATTCGCATGGTGTTATTTGGGTGTGCGCCAGAATCACACCAAAACCAAAGCAAAAAGGTGTCTTGGGTTCCATCTACATAAAAAGAAGATAATAAAGCTTTGATTGGGCTTATCTCAGGTTGGTGTTTTGGGGGTTAGAATGCACATTCAACCAAAAATCGCAGATGTCAGAGCTGCCACCCAGTCCCAGCTCACATAGGACCAAGTCCGCCAGCGTTCACTTTATAAGAGTCTTTATTAAGTTACAGGTTTCATTTCCGAACTGCAGCGTGCAGCTCTACACCTTCTGCCCTAGGTCGGCGAAGACCCGTCTGAGTCCCCGCCTCTTGCACACCAGCTTAATACCCTAGCCTTGCTCCACCTCCTTCGCCTCTCCCTACGTCTCTGGGTCCTTCTGCCCCCCTGGGCCTCCTCCCTTCTACTCTCCTCTGACGCTGACCCCCCTGATCCTTCTGCCTCCTTGCGGCGGGCTTTAGGACCTGGCTCACTCTCCGGGCTGCTTACTGCTCCAGCTTCCGCTGCATTTGAACTTGGCGCGCGCGCCCAACTCTCTACTTTCCTCTTAACCGTTGCCTCGCTCTCTGAGGAGGGCGTGACCACCCCTGACTCGTGCCCTCCCTCCTGCTGACAGCCTCCGGAACCCGATGCCTGGCTACCTTCCTCCCTGCTGCTCTCAGTCTTGAGCGTGGGTCCCGACTTCCAGCTGCTGCCGCCCTCAGTTATGAGCGTGGGTCCCGACTTCCAGCTGCTGCTCTCTGAATCTCCTCTGTTCCCTTCCTCCTGGGGTGTCCCCCCGGATCCCCCCCTTGCTCTGCTCACTGGGGCTCCCTTTTGGGAGTCCTCTGACTCACTGCTTAGGCTTGGAGATCTCGGGTCGTCATCATCACTCATTTTCCCTTCGTATTCCTCCCCCTCGCTCTCTGCTTCCTCCCTTCTCTGCGTCTCTGCTCCTGAACCCCTGACATCCATCCCCCCCTCGAAGCCCCCCCTTCCCCCCTCCCCGCTTTCAGGCGTGGGTGCTGGGTGCTCCATCATCACGGGAGGGAATGCCGGATACAGTTCGCTCCCCGTGGTTGGCCGCCAACTGAAGACCTCCGAGTCTTCCTCCTCGCGGTCGCCGACGTTGACCTGTTCCGCTTCCATCTCTGTACCGCCGTGCTCGAACCCAAGGTCCTCCCCGAACACGTCCATGTCAGTCTCTGCGTCGGTCGCTCGACCTGGCATCTCCAGCCACTTCCGGCGCCATTGCTCCTCCGGTCGATCGTCCCACCAATACGAGGTGTCTGACGCCGAACCCGCCGGCGATCCTTCTGGGGAACGGGTGCTCAGTGCGGGTTCCCCGTCCGAGTCGAATCCATGGAACGTGCTGGAAGAAAGTGTGGGCGTGAACAGCCAGTCGTCGAAGAAGCTCGCTGGCATGGGTCTGTGTGGGAAAAGGGCATGAAACTCGTCCTTGAGCAGGGGTTCCTCCAAAGCGTAGTCTGGCACCCAGCTATTGGCGCTGGCCCGGGTGCCCTCTCTGGCTAGGAGGTATTCGACTCCCTCTTCTCCCCATCTGGAGTCCAAAATCTCCGTGACCTCGTTGATGGGGTCTTGCTGCGTCACCCCTCGCGTCTCCGTCCGCTCCCGGAACGGACTCGGTGCCGTCCCTGGCTCCTGGAATCTGTGAGGTGCCTTGTAGGGAGTGAGCACCGACCTGTGGAACACCGGATGCATTCTGGAACCCTCCGGCAGCGCCAGTCGGAAGGCTACCGGGTTGATCTGTGCTTCGACTTGGTACGGACCAATTTGCTTGTGCCCCAACTTCTTCTTGGCTAGTGACCTGGTCGGCACTGCGTGGGCTGCCAACCAGACCCAGTCTCCCACTTGGATCTCTTCGCCAACCCGCCTGTGCTTGTCAGCTTGCACCTTGTAGGCGTGCTTAGCTAGCTCCAGCTGCCGTCTGAGTTGATCGTGTACCGCCTGCAACTCTGACGCGAACGCGTCCGCCGTCTGTGGTTCTCCGTCCCCCACTCTCTCCCGTCCCGGGAAGGTTCTGGGATTCCTCCCATTGTTGGCGAAGAACGGCGTCACCCCTGTGGACACGTGCTTCGTGTTGTTGTAAGCGAACTCGGCGAGCGGCAGGTAATCCACCCAGGTCGCAGGTTGTTGATTGGCATAGCATCTCAGGTACTGCTGCATGATGGCATTGACCCTCTCTGCTTGCCCGTTGGTCTGCGGGTGTCTTGCTGATGCCAGATCGACCTTGACATTTAGAAAACTCATCAGCTTCTGCCAGAAATTCGAGACGAACTGGCGCCCGCGGTCGGACAGGATAGACCGCGGCAGACCATGCACTTTGAACACGTGATCTATGAACAGTTTGGCGGTTTGTTCCGCCGTGGCCACCTTCGCACACGGAATGAAATGTGCCATCTTGGTGAACAAGTCCACCACCACTAGTACAGCTGTCTTGCCTCTCGAGCTGGGTAGATCCGTAACAAAGTCCAGGGCCACCCTCTCCCACGGTTCAAACGGCGTTTGCAGCGGTTCCAGCAGTCCCGCCGGTGGTTTGTGCACCGGTTTGGCCCTCTGGCAGGTGTCGCACCTCGCAACGTAGTCCGCGACTTCCCCTCTCAGTCTGGGCCACCAAAAGTCCCTTGCGACTAATTCCACCGTTTTTTCCGTGCCAAAGTGCCCGGCCGTGGGTGCGTCGTGCAGCTGCTGCAGTACCCTGGCGCGAAGTTCGTCTCCCGGCACGTAGATGGCCCCTTTACGTAAGAGCAAGCCGTCTCGTATCTGGAACTCGTCGCCCTTCGCCGTGCCCTTGTGCACCTCTGCCATCTTCGCCCGCGCGAAGGAGTCGTCCTGCAACGCCCGCCGCACCGCATCCAGGTCTACTGTGGCTGAAGCGCACGCCCACGCTGTTGGCGCGAAGATGTGCATGGCTGCCGCTGGCTTCGCCTCTTCGAGGTATTGCGGTTTGCGGGACAGTGCATCCGCCATGACGTTGGTGTCGCCTGGGACGTACTCTATTCGGAAATTGAAGTCAGCAAAGAACTCCGCCCAACGTATCTGCCTCTGGTTCAGGAACTGAGCCGTGCGCCAGTGCTCCAGATTCTTGTGATCCGTGCAGACCTGCACCGTGTGCTTGGCGCCGATCAGGAAGTGCCTCCACGCCTTGAAAGCTGCATGAATGGCCAGCAACTCCCTGTCCCAGATGGTGTAGTTCTGCTCCGACTTGCTGAGCTTTCTGGAGTAGAACGCTCCCGGCCTCCAGACCCCCTGTGGGTCCCTTTGCAGCAGGACAGCTCCCACTGCTCTATCGGACGCGTCTGTCTCTACCCGCATCGGTTTGCTGGGGTCGATATGCAGCAGTTGCTCTTCCGACGCGAAGAGACGCTTGAGTGCCTGAAAGGACTGCTCCGCCTGCTCCGTCCAGATGAATTTCTTTTTCTTGGAGCTTAGCGTGTCCGTAATGGCCGCCGTCTGCATCGCGAACCCCTTGATAAACTTGCGATAGAAGTTGGCGAAGCCGACAAACCGCTGGACCTCCTTCCGATTGCGCGGGCTCTTCCAATCCAACACCGCACGAACCTTGGCGCTGTCCATGGCTAGCCCCTTGTCCGACAACTTGTAACCCAAGAAATCCACCTCCGTCGTGTCGAACTGGCACTTCTCCAGTTTGGCGTACAGTCTATGCTGCTGCAGCCTCTTCAGCACCTCCCGAACATCTTGGTCATGGGCTTGCTGCGAGTCGGAGAATATCAGGATGTCATCCAGAAAGCAGACGCACTTCTTGTAAAGGAGTCCCGCCAACACATGATGCATGAAAGCTTGGAAACAGTGAGAACCGTTTTGCAATCCAAACGGCATCACTCTGTATTCGTAGGTGCCCAGAGGCGTGAACATGGCTGTCTTCCACTCATCGCCCTCCCTCATGCGGATGAGATTGTACGCACCTCGCAGGTCCAACTTGGTGAACACGCGTCCCTTGCGCACCGTCGCTAGCAGGTCGTCAATCCTGGGCATGGGGAAATCAGAAGGCTTGGTCATCTTGTTTAAGAGGCGAAAATCCACCACCAGTCTTTTCTGGGGCGTGTCCTTCTTCTTCACGAAGAAAACAGGACTGCCCCCTACTGCCCTGGACTCCCGGATGAAACCGCGCTGCAAATTGTGATCTATGAACTGTTTGAGTTCCTGTAATTCGTCCTCAGACATGGAATACAGCTTCCCTTTCGGCAGCGTCGCCCCTGGTAGGAGGTCAATCTTGCAGTCATATTGCCTGTGCGGTGGTAGCTTGTCAGCCTCTTTCTCGCAGAAGACCTCCAGAAAGTCTGCGTATTTGTGGGGGACTGCTTGCAACGTTCCCAACTGCAGTTGTGATTCCTCCTCCTCTCCCTCCTGTCTGGGCAGGATGCAGTGTTCTGCGCAATAAGAGGAGCCGAAGATCAGCTGTCTCTGGTACCAAGCCAGTGTCGGACTGTGCCTGTCCAGCCAACTCATGCCCAACACAATGGGCGTGTCCGACAGTTGGGTGACATTAAAACTGATGACTTCCCTGTGGTTGCCAAGGCGCATCACCATCGGTGGCGTTTGTTTCACCACCTGCCCCCCAGCAACTCTCTGCCATCCACTGTGACGACTTGCAGGGGCAGAGTGGCAGGCAGTAGCTGTATAGCGTGCTGCTCCACAAAATCCTGCGCTATAAAGTCTGCGTTGCTTCCAGAATCCACAGAAAGCGGTACTTCGATAGTGACGCCATCGGGTAGCTGGAGAGATGCTGTGAGCTGCACTACTGGTTTGGGTGGGAGGGGGTCCGTGGGTTGCAAGATCGCTGGGGACTGCTTCACTGATGCGTCTGGCTGGGCCCCAGTGCCTCTGTCTCCAGCCAGACATCGTCGTTTCCCTGCTGTGGTTCTCCTTGCTGCGTTGCTGCAGTCACCATTGCTGAGGCTGCAGTGTGCTTGTGGAGCCTCCGGGGACACTCTTTCGCCAAATGGCCTGGATCCTCGCAGATGTAACACTTCCTGTTCCCTCTAGGAGGCTTCGCTTTCACTGCTGTTGGTGCTAGGGCTCTGGCTGCTGACTGAGCCCTTGCACCTCCAACCTCCATCGGTTCCCCTCCCCCTCCTGGCGGAGGTGTGGATTGCGCACGCGCTGCTTCTCTTGGAACGAAAGAGAAACTTCTCGCTGCTTCGCGCCCTCCACGTCCTTCATCTCTGCACCAGGGACGTTCTTCCAGCCTCACCCCCACAGTCAGCGCCCTTTGGACCACCTCCTGCGTGCTTCGGGGCCTCTCCCCCCTTGCAATTTCATCCTTGACCGCTGAGCTTAGACCCTCCCAGAACAGGTCTCTGACAGGGGGCGAATCCCGGTCCCACTCTAAGGCACTGACCAGCGCAAAAAAGCGGGCGTGGTACTGCCGGACGCTTGCCCTCCCTTGTTTCAGTCCATGAATCTCCCGTCGGGCAAGATCCACATCAATAGTAGACAAAAAACACGCATCCATCGCTTTGATAAAGGCATCTGCATTCTGAAGCGCCGGATCTTTATCCCTCCACAAATTGCGTAGCCACGCTTTAGCATCCCCATGCAAATGGGATAGTATGAACCCCACTTTCTCTTCCTCATCTCTAAAGTCTTTTGCCAGCAGTTGCAGTGCGCACATTACGTCTGCTCGAAAATTGGGGTACTGTTGTAAATTCCCATCGAAGTGAGCCACAAGCCCTCCTGCTCTCCGTGCCAACCCAACCCCCTCCGGTCTGGGTCCTGGCTGCCCGTGTTTAACCCATGCTTCAAACCTGGCGTGGAGATCTCTGTAGGCGGCTGCCGCATCCTCCTCCCTCTTCTTGGATGCCAGTACCTCCGCGTTCAATTGGGTAACTGCCTGTTGCAGCGCTGCAACTTTCTCTGCTTCCGTCATCTCTGCTAACCGTCGTGAGCTTGCTCCCAAACACCGATCCCCTCCTCCAGCTGCCTCTCTCTCCGCTGCGAGATATCAGGTGTCCGAAGCTTTTATGAGACGGGTCTTACTGTCAGAGCTGCCACCCAGTCCCAGCTCACATAGGACCAAGTCCGCCAGCGTTCACTTTATAAGAGTCTTTATTAAGTTACAGGTTTCATTTCCGAACTGCAGCGTGCAGCTCTACACCTTCTGCCCTAGGTCGGCGAAGACCCGTCTGAGTCCCCGCCTCTTGCACACCAGCTTAATACCCTAGCCTTGCTCCACCTCCTTCGCCTCTCCCTACGTCTCTGGGTCCTTCTGCCCCCCTGGGCCTCCTCCCTTCTACTCTCCTCTGACGCTGACCCCCCTGATCCTTCTGCCTCCTTGCGGCGGGCTTTAGGACCTGGCTCACTCTCCGGGCTGCTTACTGCTCCAGCTTCCGCTGCATTTGAACTTGGCGCGCGCGCCCAACTCTCTACTTTCCTCTTAACCGTTGCCTCGCTCTCTGAGGAGGGCGTGACCACCCCTGACTCGTGCCCTCCCTCCTGCTGACAGCCTCCGGAACCCGATGCCTGGCTACCTTCCTCCCTGCTGCTCTCAGTCTTGAGCGTGGGTCCCGACTTCCAGCTGCTGCCGCCCTCAGTTATGAGCGTGGGTCCCGACTTCCAGCTGCTGCTCTCTGAATCTCCTCTGTTCCCTTCCTCCTGGGGTGTCCCCCCGGATCCCCCCCTTGCTCTGCTCACTGGGGCTCCCTTTTGGGAGTCCTCTGACTCACTGCTTAGGCTTGGAGATCTCGGGTCGTCATCATCACTCATTTTCCCTTCGTATTCCTCCCCCTCGCTCTCTGCTTCCTCCCTTCTCTGCGTCTCTGCTCCTGAACCCCTGACAGCAGACATGTTTGTTACCAGCCCAAATCAAGCATAAGTAAACATATGGTAACATCTCAATAGAAAAAGGACGAATAAGCTTCGATTGGCATTTCAGTGTTCATTCAATCACAAATAGCAAAGCGGTGTAGTAAGCCTAAACAAAGCCAAACAGGTTGTTTTGGTTTCAAAGTACATAGAAAGAATAATCTTGGATTGTGCTTACTTCATGTGTTCTTTGCTCTTAATGCACAGTGACAGAGAAATCGCAAAGTGTGTGCAATGAGACCAAAATAACACACCATCTTTTCGCTTCCATATGCATAGAAAGAAGACGAATAAGCTTTGATTGGGCTTTTTCAATTCGCATGGTGTTATTTGGGTGTGCGCCAGAATCACACCAAAACCAAAGCAAAAAGGTGTCTTGGGTTCCATCTACATAAAAAGAAGATAATAAAGCTCTGATTGGGCTTATTTCAGGTTGGTGTTTTTGGGGTTAGAATGCACATTCAACCAAAAATCGCAGACATGTTTGTTACCAGCCCAAATCAAGCATAAGTAAACATATGGTAACATCTCAATAGAAAAAGGACGAATAAGCTTCGATTGGCATTTCAGTGTTCATTCAACCACAAATAGCAAAGCGGTGTAGTAAGCCTAAACAAAGCCAAACAGGTTGTTTTGGTTTCAAAGTACATAGAAAGAGTAATCTTGGATTGTGCTTACTTCATGTGTTCTTTGCTCTTATTGCACAGTGACAGAGAAATCGCAAAGTGTGTGCAATGAGACCAAAATAACACACCATCTTTTCGCTTCCATATGCATAGAAAGAAGACGAATAAGCTTTGATTGGGCTTTTTCAATTCTCATGGTGTTATTTGGGTGTGCGCCAGAATCACACCAAAACCAAAGCGAAAAGGTGTCTTGGGTTCCATCTACATAAAAAGAAGATAATAAAGCTCTGGGCATATTTCAGTTTGGTTTCTTTGGGGTTAGAATGCACAATCAGCCAAAAAACGCAGACATGTTTGTTACTGTCAGAGCTGCTACCAGGTCCCAGCTCACATAGGACCACGCCACACAGCGTCCACTTTAAAAGAGTCTTTATTGAGTTACAGGTTTCATTTCCGAACTGCAGCGTGCAGCTCTACACCTTCTGCTCTAGGTCGGCGAAGACCCGTCTGAGTCCCCGCCTCTTGCACACCAGCTTAATACCCTAGCCTTGCTCCACCTCCTTCGCCTCTCCCTACGTCTCTGGGTCCTTCTGCCCCCCTGGGCCTCCTCCCTTCTACTCTCCTCTGACGCTGACCCCCCTGATCCTTCTGCCTCCTTGCGGCGGGCTTTAGGACCTGGCTCACTCTCCGGGCTGCTTACTGCTCCAGCTTCCGCTGCATTTGAACTTGGCGCGCGCGCCCAACTCTCTACTTTCCTCTTAACCGTTGCCTCGCTCTCTGAGGAGGGCGTGACCACCCCTGACTCGTGCCCTCCCTCCTGCTGACAGCCTCCGGAACCCGATGCCTGGCTACCTTCCTCCCTGCTGCTCTCAGTCTTGAGCGTGGGTCCCGACTTCCAGCTGCTGCCGCCCTCAGTTATGAGCGTGGGTCCCGACTTCCAGCTGCTGCTCTCTGAATCTCCTCTGTTCCCTTCCTCCTGGGGTGTCCCCCCGGATCCCCCCCTTGCTCTGCTCACTGGGGCTCCCTTTTGGGAGTCCTCTGACTCACTGCTTAGGCTTGGAGATCTCGGGTCGTCATCATCACTCATTCTCCCTTCGGCTTCCTCCCCCTCGCTCTCTGTTTCCACCCTTCTCTGCGTCTCTGCTTCTGAACCCCTGACATCCATCCCCCCCTCGAAGCCCCCCCTTCCCCCCTCCCCGCTGTCAGGTGTGGGTGCTGGGCGCTCCATCATCATGGGAGGGAATGCTGGATACAGGTCGCTCCCCGTGGGTGGCCGCCAACTGAAGACCTCCGAGTCTTCCCCCTCGCGGTCGTCGACGTTGACTTGTTGCTCTTCCATCTCTGTACCGCCGTGCTCGAACCCGAGGTCCTCCCCGAACACGTCCATGTCAGTCTCTGCGTCGGTCGCTCGACCTGGCATCTCCAGCCACTTCCTGCGCCATCGCTCCTCTGGTCGATCGTCCCACCAATACGAGTTGCCTGATGCCGAACCTGCCGGTGAACCTTCTGGGGAACGGGTGCTCCGTGCGGGTTCCCCTTCTGAGTCGAATCCATGGAACGTGCTGGAAGAAAGTGTGGGTGTGAACAACCAGTCGTCGAAGAAGCTCGCTGGCATGGGTTTGTGTGGGAAGAGGGCATGAAACTCGTCCTTGAGCAGGGGTTCCTCCAAAGCGTAGTCTGGTACCCAGCTATTGGCGCTGGCCCGGGTGCCCTCTCTGGCTAAGAGGTATTCGACTCCCTCTTCCCCCCATCTGGAGTCCAAAATCTCCGTGACCTCGTTGATGTGGTCCTGGTGCTTCACCTCCCGCGTCTCCGTCCGTTCCCGGAGCGGACTTGGCGCCGTCCCTGGCTCCTGGAACCTGTGAGGTGCCTTGTAGGGAGTGAGCACCGACCTGTGGAACACCGGATGCATTCTGGAACCCTCCGGCAGCGCCAGTCGGAAGGCTACCGGGTTGATCTGCGCTTCGACTTGGTACGGACCGATCTGCTTGTGCCCCAACTTCTTCTTGGCAAGCGACCTGGTCGGCACTGCGTGGTCTGCCAACCAGACCCAGTCTCCCACTTGGATCACTTCGCCAACCCGCCTGTGCTTGTCAGCTTGCACCTTGTAGGCGTGCTTAGCTAGCTCCAGCTGCCGTCTGAGTTGATCGTGGACCGCCTGCAGCTCTGACGCGAACGCGTCCGCCGTCTGTGGTTCTCCTTCCCCCACTCTCTCCAGTCCCGGGAAGGTTCTGGGATTCCTCCCATTGTTGGCAAAGAACGGCGTCACTCCTGTGGACACGTGCTTCGTGTTGTTGTAAGCGAACTCGGCTAGCGGCAGGTAATCCACCCACGTCGCAGGCTGTTGATTGGCATAGCATCTCAGGTACTGCTGCATGATGGCATTGACCCTCTCTGCTTGCCCGTTGGTCTGCGGGTGTCTTGCTGATGCCAGATTGACCTTGACATTTAGAAAACCCATCAGCTTCTGCCAGAAAGACGAGATGAACTGGCGTCCGCGGTCGGACAGGATAGACCGTGGCAGGCCATGCACTTTGAACACGTGATCTATGAACAGTTTGGCGGTTTGTTCCGCCGTGGCCACCTTCGCACACGGAATGAAATGTGCCATCTTGGTGAACAAGTCCACCACCACTAGCACAGCTGTCTTGCCTCTCGAGTTGGGTAAATCCGTCACAAAGTCCAGGGCCACCCTCTCCCACGGTTCAAACGGTGTTTGCAGCGGTTCTAACAGTCCCGCCGGTGGTCTGTGTACCGGCTTGGCCCTCTGGCAGGTGTCGCACCTCGCGACGTAGTCCGCGACCTCTCCTCTCAGCCTGGGCCACCAGAAGTCTCTCGCGACTAATTCCATCGTTTTCTCTGTGCCAAAGTGACCGGCCGTGGGTGCGTCGTGCAACTGTTGCAGTACCTTGGCGCGAAGGTCGTCTCCTGGTACATAGACAGCCCCTTTGCGTAGGAGCAAGCCGTCCCGCACCTGGAACTCGTCCGTGGTAGCCGTGCCTCTGAGCAGTTCCGCCATCTTGTCTTGCGCGAATGAGTCGTCCCGCAATGCACGTCGCACCGCATCCAGGTCTACTGTAGCTGAGGCACACGCCCACGCCGTCGGTGCGAAGATGTGCATGGCCGCCGCTGGCGTCACCTCTTCTAGGTATTGCGGTTTTCGGGACAGTGCATCCGCCATGATGTTGGTGTCGCCTGGGACGTACTCTATTCGGAAATTGAAGTCAGCAAAGAACTCCGCCCAACGTATCTGCCTCTGGTTCAGGAACTGAGCCGTGCGCCAGTGCTCCAGATTCTTGTGGTCCGTGCAGACCTGCACCGTGTGCTTGGCGCCGATTAGGAAGTGCCTCCACGCCTTGAAAGCTGCATGAATGGCCAGCAACTCCCTGTCCCAGATGGTGTAGTTCTGCTCCGACTTGCTGAGCTTTCTGGAGTAGAACGCTCCCGGCCGCCACACCCCCTGCGGGTCTCGCTGCAGCAGGACAGCTCCCACGGCTCTGTCTGACGCGTCTGTCTCTACCCTCAACGGTTTACTGGGGTCGATATGCAGCAGTTGCTTCTCCGATGCGAAGAGATGCTTGAGCGCTTGAAAGGACTGTTCCGCCTGCTCCGTCCAGATGAATTTCTTTTTTTTGGAGCTGAGCGTGTCCGTAATTGCTGCCGTCTGCATCGCGAACCCCTTGATAAACTTGCGATAGAAGTTGGCGAAGCCGACAAACCGCTGGACCTCCTTCCGGTTGCGCGGGCTTTTCCAATCCAATACCGCACGAACCTTGGTGCTGTCCATGGCTATCCCCTTGTCCGACAACTTGTATCCCAGGAAATCCACCTCCGTCGTGTCGAACTGGCACTTCTCCAGCTTGGCGTACAGTCTATGTTGTTGCAACCTGCTGAGCACCTCCCTCACGTCTCGGTCGTGAGCTTGCTGCGAGTCAGAGAAAATCAGGATGTCATCCAGGAAGCAGACGCATGTCTTGTAGAGGAGTCCCTCCAACACGTGATGCATAAAAGCTTGAAAACAGTGAGAGCCATTTTGTAATCCAAAGGGCATAACTCTGTATTCGTAGGTGCCCAGCGGTGTGAACATGGCCGTCTTCCACTCATCGCCCTCCCGCATGCGGATGAGATTGTACGCCCCTCGCAGGTCCAACTTGGTGAACACGCGTCCCTTGCGCACCGTCGCGAGGAGGTCGTCAATCCTGGGCATGGGGTAATCAGACGGTTTGGTCATCTGGTTCAAAAGGCGGTAGTCCACAACTAGTCTTTTTTGGGGCGTGTCTTTCTTTTTCACGAAGAAAACGGGACTGCCCCCCACTGCCTTGGACTCTCTGATGAAGCCACGCTCCAGATTATGCTCGATGAACTGTTTGAGTTCCCGCATTTCATCTTCAGACATGGAGTATAGCCGCCCCTTCGGCAGCGTCGCCCCCGGTAGGAGGTCAATCTTGCAGTCATATGGCCGGTGAGGGGGTAGCTTGTCCGCCTCCTTCTCGCAGAAGACCTCCAAAAAGCTCGCGTATTTGTGGGGGACCGCTTGCAACGTTCCCAACTGCAGTTGTGATTCCTCCTCCTCTCCCTCCCGTCGGGGCAGGATGCAGTGTTCTGCGCAATAAGAGGAGCCGAAGATCAGTTGTCTCTGGTACCAAGCCAGTGTCGGACTGTGCCTGTCCAGCCAACTCATGCCCAACACAATGGGCGTGTCCGACAGTTGGGTGACATTAAAACTGATGACTTCCCTGTGGTTGCCAAGGCGCATCACCATCGGTGGCGTCTGCTTCACCACCTGCCCCCCTAGCAACTCTCTGCCATCCACTGTGACGACTTGCAGGGGCAGAGTGGCAGGCAATAGCTGTATAGCGTGCTGCTCCACAAAGCTCTGCGCTATAAAGTCTGCGTTGCTTCCAGAATCCACAGAAAGCGGCACTTCGATAGTGACGCCGTCGGGTAGCTGGAGAGATGCTGTGAGCTGCACTACTGGTTTGGGTGGGAGGGGATCCGTGGGTTGCAAGATTGCTGGGGACTGCTTCACAGATGCGTCTGGCTGGGCCCCAGTGCCTCCGTCTCCAGCCAGACATCGTCGTTTCCCTGCTGTGGTTCTCCTTGCTGCGTTGCTGCAGTCACCATTGCTGAGGCTGCAGTGTGCTTGTGGAGCCTCCGGGGACACTCCTTCGCCAAATGGCCTGGATCCTCGCAGATGTAACACTTCCTGTTCCCTCTAGGAGGCTTCGCTTTCACTGCTGCCGGTGCTAGGGCTCTGGCTGCTGACTGAGCCCTTGCACCTCCAACCTCCATCGGTTCCCCTCCCCCTCCTGGCGGAGGTGTGGATTGCGCACGCGCTGCTTCCCTCGGAACGAAAGAGAAACTTCTCGCTGCTTCGCGCCCTCCACGTCCTTCATCTCTGCACCATGGACGTTCTTCCAGCCTCACCCCCACAGTCAGCGCCCTTTGGACCACCTCCTGCGTGCTTCGGGGCCTCTCCCCCCTTGCAATTTCATCCTTAACCGCTGAACTTAGACCCTCCCAGAAGAGGTCTCTGACAGGGGGCGAATCCCGATCCCATTCTAAAGCACTGACCAGCGCAAAAAATCGGGCGTGATACTGCCGGACGCTTGCCCTCCCTTGTTTTAGTCCATGAATCTCCCGTCTGGCAAGATCCACATCAATAGTAGACAAAAAACACGCATCCATCGCTTTGATAAAGGCATCTGCATTCTGAAGCGCCGGATCTTTATCCCTCCACAAATTGCGCAGCCAGGCTTTGGCATCCCCATGCAAATGGGACAATATGAACCCCACCTTCTCTTCCTCATCTCTAAAGTCTTTTGCCAGCAGTTGCAGTGCGCACATTACGTCTGCTCTAAAATTAGGGTACTGTTGCAAAGTCCCATCGAAGTGAGCCACAAGCCCTCCTGCTCTCCGTGCCAATCCCACGCCCTCCGGTCTGGGTCCCGGTTGCCCTTGCTTAACAAGCATTTCAAACCTGGCGTGTAGGTCTCTGTAGGCGGCTGTAGTCTCCTCCTCCCGTTTCTTGGAAGCCAATACCTCTGAGGACAACTGGGTCACTGCCTCTTGCAGCGCGGAGATCCTCTGTTCTTCCGTCATCTTGCTAACCTTTGTGAGCTCGCTTACAGACACCCCTCTTCCTCCCCTAGCGGCTTCTGCTCCCGCTGCGAGGTTTCAGGTTTCTGAAGCTTTGAGGAGACGGGTCTTACTGTCAGAGCTGCTACCAGGTCCCAGCTCACATAGGACCACGCCACACAGCGTCCACTTTAAAAGAGTCTTTATTGAGTTACAGGTTTCATTTCCGAACTGCAGCGTGCAGCTCTACACCTTCTGCTCTAGGTCGGCGAAGACCCGTCTGAGTCCCCGCCTCTTGCACACCAGCTTAATACCCTAGCCTTGCTCCACCTCCTTCGCCTCTCCCTACGTCTCTGGGTCCTTCTGCCCCCCTGGGCCTCCTCCCTTCTACTCTCCTCTGACGCTGACCCCCCTGATCCTTCTGCCTCCTTGCGGCGGGCTTTAGGACCTGGCTCACTCTCCGGGCTGCTTACTGCTCCAGCTTCCGCTGCATTTGAACTTGGCGCGCGCGCCCAACTCTCTACTTTCCTCTTAACCGTTGCCTCGCTCTCTGAGGAGGGCGTGACCACCCCTGACTCGTGCCCTCCCTCCTGCTGACAGCCTCCGGAACCCGATGCCTGGCTACCTTCCTCCCTGCTGCTCTCAGTCTTGAGCGTGGGTCCCGACTTCCAGCTGCTGCCGCCCTCAGTTATGAGCGTGGGTCCCGACTTCCAGCTGCTGCTCTCTGAATCTCCTCTGTTCCCTTCCTCCTGGGGTGTCCCCCCGGATCCCCCCCTTGCTCTGCTCACTGGGGCTCCCTTTTGGGAGTCCTCTGACTCACTGCTTAGGCTTGGAGATCTCGGGTCGTCATCATCACTCATTCTCCCTTCGGCTTCCTCCCCCTCGCTCTCTGTTTCCACCCTTCTCTGCGTCTCTGCTTCTGAACCCCTGACAGTTACCAACCCAAATCAAGCATAAGTAAACATATGGTAACATCTCAATAGAAAAAGGACGAATAGGCTTCGATTGCCATTTCGGTGTTCATAGTAAGAATAATCTTGGATTGCGCTTACTTCATGTCGTGTTCTTTGCTCTTAATGCACAGTGACACACAAATCGCAAAGTGTGTGCAATGAGACCAAAAATAACACAACACCATCTTTTCGCTTCCATATGCATAGAAAAAGACGAATAAATCGCAGACATGTTAGTTACCAGCCCAAATCAAGCATAAGTAAACATATGGTAACATCTCAATAGAAAAAGGACGAATAACCTTCGATTGCCATTTCGGTGTTCATTCACCCACAAATAGCAAAGAAAAGTGCAAGAACCCTAAACAAAGCCAAAAAGGTTGTTTTGGGTGCGAGCTATATAGTAAGAATAATCTTGGATTGCGCTTACTTCATGTCGTGTTCTCTGCTCTTAATGCACATTGACACAGAAATCGCAAAGTGTGTGCAATGAGACCAAAATAACACAACACCATCTTTTTGCTTCCATATGCATAGAAAGAAGACTTTGATTGGTCTTATTCAATTGGCATGGTGTTATTTGGGTGTGCGCGAGAATCACACCAAAACCAAAGCAAAAAGGTGTCTTGGGTTCCATCTACATAAAAAGAAGGTAATAAAGCTTTGATTGGGCTTATCTCAGGTTGGTGTTTTGGGGGTTAGAATGCACATTCAACCAAAAATCGCAGACATGTTTGTTACCAGCCCAAATCAAGCATAAGTAAACATATGGTAACATCTCAATAGAAAAAGGACGAATAAGCTTCGATTGGCATTTCAGTGTTCATTCAACCACAAATAGCAAAGCGGTGTAGTAAGCCTAAACAAAGCCAAACAGGTTGTTTTGGTTTCAAAGTACATAGAAAGAATAATCTTGGATTGTGCTTACTTCATGTGTTCTTTGCTCTTAATGCACAGTGACAGAGAAATCGCAAAGTGTGTGCAATGAGACCAAAATAACACACCATCTTTTCGCTTCCATATGCATAGAAAGAAGACGAAATAAGCTTTGATTGGGCTTTTTCAATTCGCATGGTGTTATTTGGGTGTGCGCCAGAATCACACCAAAACCAAAGCAAATAGGTGTCTTGGGTTCCATCTACATAAAAAGAAGATAATAAAACTCTGATTGGGCTTATTTCAAATTGGTGTTTTGGGGATTAGAATGCACATTAAACCAAAAATCGCAGTGACATATTTGTTACCAGCGCAAATCAAGCATAGGTGTTTTGGTTCTATCGCTATAGGCAAAGGACGAATAAGCTTCAATTGCTCTTTCGGTGTCATTCACCCACAAATAGCAAAGCGGTGTAATAAGCCTAAACAAAGCCAAACAGGTTGTTTTGGTTTCAAAGTACATAGAAAGAATAATCTTGGATTGCGCTTACTTCATGTCGTGTTCTCTGCTCTTAATGCACATTGACACAGAAATCGCAAAGTGTGTGCAATGAGACCAAAATAACACAACACCATCTTTTTGCTTCCATATGCGTAGAAAGAAGACTTTGATTGGTCTTATTCAATTGGCATGGTGTTATTTGGGTGTGCGCGAGAATCACACCAAAACCAAAGCAAAAAGGTGTCTTGGGTTCCATCTACATAAAAAGAAGATAATAAAGCTCTGATTGGGCTTATCTCAGGTTGGTGTTTTTGGGTTTAGAATGCACATTCAACCAAAAATCGCAGACATGTTAGTTACCAGCCCAAATCAAGCATACGTAAACATATGGTAACATCTCAATAGAAAAAGGACGAATAGGCTTCGATTGCCATTTCGGTGTTCATTCACCCACAAATAGCAAAGTAAAGTGCAAGAACCCTAGGTAAAGGTAAAGGTACCCCTGCCCAAACGGGCCAGTCTTGCCAGACTCTGGGGTTTGTGCGCCCATCTCACATCTATTGGCCGGGGGCCAGCGCTGTCCGGAGACACTTCCGGGTCACGTGGCCAGCGTGACAACGCTGCTCTGGCGAGCCAGAGCCGCACACGGAACGCCGTTTACCTTCCCGCTGGTAAGCGGTACCTATTTATCTACTTGTCCCCGGGGGTGCTTTCGAACTGCTAGGTGGGCAGGCGCTGGGACCGAGCAGCGGGAGCGCACCCCGCCGCGGGGATTCGAACTGCCGACCTTTCGATCGGCAAGCCCTAGGCGCTGAGGCTTTAGCCCACAGCGCCACCCGCGTCCCTCGCAAGAACCCTAAACAAAGCCAAAAAGGTTGTTTTGGGTGCGAGCTACATAGTAAGAATAATCGTGGATTGCGCATACTTCATGTCGTGTTCTTTGCTCTTAATGCACAGTGACACAGAAATCGCAAAGTGTGTGCAATGAGACCAAAATAACACAACACCATCTTTTCGCTTCCATATGCATAGAAAGAAGACGAATATGCTTTGATTGGGCTTTTTCAATTCGCATGGTGTCATTTGGGTGTGCGCCAGAATCACACCAAAACCAAAGCAAAAAGGTGTTTTGGGTTCCATTTACATAAAAAGAAGATAATAAAGCTCTATTGGGCTTATTTCAAATTGGTGTTTTGGGGATTAGAATGCACATTCAAACAAAAATCGCATAGTGACATATATGTTACCAGCGCAAATCAAGCATAGGTGTTTTGGTTCTATCGCAATAGGCAAAGGACGAATAAGTTTCGATTGCCATTTCGGTGTTCATTCACCCACAAATAGCAAAGTAAAGTGCAAGAACCCTAAACAAAGCCAAAAAGGTTGTTTTGGGTGCGAGCTACATAGTAAGAATAATCTTGGATTGCGCATACTTCATGTCGTGTTCTCTGCTCTTAATGCACAGTGACACAGAAATCGCAAAGTGTGTGCAATGAGACCAAAATAACACAACACCATCTTTTCGCTTCGATATGCGTAGAAAGAAGACGAATAAGCTTTGATTGGGCTTTTTCAATTCGCATGGTGTTATTTGGGTGTGCGCCAGAATCACACCAAAACCAAAGCAAAAAGGTGTCTTGGGTTCCATCTACATAAAAAGAAGATAATAAAGCTCTGATTGGGCTTATTTCAGGTTGGTGTTTTGGTGGTTAGAATGCACATTCAACCAAAAATCGCAGAAATGTTTGTTACCAGCCCAAATCAAGCATAAGTAAACATATGGTAACATCTCAATAGAAAAAGGACGATTAGGCTTCGATTGCCATTTCGGTGTTCATTCACCCACAAATAGCAAAGTAAAGTGCAAGAACCCTAAACAAAGCCAAAAAGGTTGTTTTGGGTGCGAGCTACATAATAAGAATAAATTTGGATTGCGCATACTTCATGTCGTGTTCTCTGCTCTTAATGCACAGTGACACAGAAATCGCAAAGTGTGTGCAAGGAGACCAAAATAACACAACACCATCTTTTCGCTTCCATATGCGTAGAAAGAAGACGAATAAGCTTTGATTGGGCTTTTTCAATTCGCATGGTGTTATTTGGGTGTGCGCCAGAATCACACCAAACCAAAGCAAAAAGGAGTCTTGGGTTCCATCTACATAAAAAGAAGATAATAAAGCTCTGATTGGGCTTATTTCAAATTGGTGTTTTGGGGATTAGAATGCACATTCAACCAAAAATCGCAGAGTGACATATCTCTTACCAGCGCAAATCAAGCATAGGTGTTTTGGTTCTATCGCAATAGGCAAAGGACGAATAAGTTTCGATTGCCATTTCGGTGTTCATTCACCCACAAATAGCAAAGTAAAGTGCAAGAACCCTAAACAAAGCCAAAAAGGTTTTTTTGGGTGCGAGCTACATAGTAAGAATAATCTTGGATTGCGCATACTTCATGTCGTGTTCTCTGCTCTTAATGCACAGTGACACAGAAATCGCAAAGTGTGTGCAATGAGACCAAAATAACACAACACCATCTTTTCGCTTCCATATGCGTAGAAAGAAGACGAATAAGTTTTGATTGGGCTTTTTCAATTCGCATGGTGTTATTTGGGTGTGCGCCAGAATCACACCAAAACCAAAGCAAAAAGGTGTCGGGTTCCATCTACATAAAAAGAAGATAATAAAGCTTTGATTGGGCTTATCTCAGGTTGGTGTTTTGGGGGTTAGAATGCACATTCAACCAAAAATCGCAGTGACATATTTGTTACCAGCGCAAATCAAGCATAGGTGTGTTGGTTCTATCGCAATAGGCAAAGGACGAATAAGCTTCAATTGCTCTTTCGGTGTCATTCACCCACAAATAGCAAAGCGGTGTAATAAGCCTAAACAAAGCCAAACAGGTTGTTTTCGTTTCAAAGTACATAGAAAGAATAATCTTGGATTGCGCTTAGTTCATGTCGTGTTCTTCTCTGTTAATGCACATTGACACAGAAATCGAAAAGTGTGTGCAATGAGACCAAAATAACACAACACCATCTTTTCGCTTCCATATGGGTAGAAAGAAGACGAATAAGTTTTGATTGGGCTTTTTCAATTCGCATGGTGTTATTTGGGTGTGCGCCAGAATCACACCAAAACCAAAGCAAAAAGGTGTCTTGGGTTCCATCTACATAAAAAGAAGATAATAAAGCTCTGATTGGGCATATTTCAGGTTGGTGTTTTTGGGGTTAGAATGCACATTCAGCCAAAAAACGCAGACATGTTTGTTACCAACCCAAATCAAGCATAAGTAAACATATGGTAACATGTCAATAGAAAAAGGACGAATAGGCTTCGATTGCCATTTCGGTGAGCATAGTAAGAATAATCTTGGATTGCGCTTACTTCATGTCGTGTTCTTTGCTCTTAATGCACAGTGACACACAAATCGCAAAGTGTGTGCAATGAGACCAAAAATAACACAACACCATCTTTTCGCTTTCATATGCATAGAAAGAAGACGAATAAATCGCAGACATGTTAGTTACCAGCCCAAATCAAGCATAAGTAAACATATGGTAACATCTCAATAGAAAAAGGACGAATAACCTTCGATTGCCATTTCGGTGTTCATTCACCCACAAATAGCAAAGAAAAGTGCAAGAACCCTAAACAAAGCCAAAAAGGTTGTTTTGGTTGCGAGCTACATAGTAAGAATAATCTTGGATTGCGCTTACTTCATGTCGTGTTCTCTGCTCTTAATGCACATTGACACAGAAATCGCAAAGTGTGTGCAATGAGACCAAAATAACACAACACCATCTTTTCGCTTCCATATGCATAGAAAGAAGACGAATAAGCTTTGATTGGGCTTTTTCAATTCGCATGGTGTCATTTGGGTGTGCGCCAGAATCACACCAAAACAAAAGCAAAAAGGTGTTTTGGGTTCCATCTACATAAAAAGAAGATAATAAAGCTCTATTGGGCTTATTTCAAATTGGTGTTTTGGGGATTAGAATGCACATTCAAACAAAAATCGCATAGTGACATATATGTTACCAGCGCAAATCAAGCATAGGTGTTTTGGTTCTATCGCAATAGGCAAAGGACGAATAAGTTTCGATTGCCATTTCGGTGTTCATTCACCCACAAATAGCAAAGTAAAGTGCAAGAACCCTAAACAAAGCCAAAAAGGTTGTTTTGGTTTCAAAGTACATAGTAAGAATAATCTTGGATTGCGCATACTTCATGTCGTGTTCTCTGCTCTTAATGCACAGTGACACAGAAATCGCAAAGTGTGTGCAATGAGACCAAAATAACACACCATCTTTTCGCTTCCATATGCGTAGAAAGAAGACGAATAAGTTTTGATTGGGCTTTTTCAATTCGCATGGTGTTATTTGGGTGTGCGCCAGAATCACACCAAAACCAAAGCAAAAAGGTGTCTTGGGTTCCATCTACATAAAAAGAAGATAATAAAGCTCTGATTGGGCATATTTCAGTTTGGTTTCTTTGGGGTTAGAATGCACAATCAGCCAAAAAACGCAGACATGTTTGTTACCAACCCAAATCAAGCATAAGTAAACATATGGTAACATGTCAATAGAAAGAGGACGAATAGGCTTCGATTGCCATTTCGGTGTTCATAGTAAGAATAATCTTGGATTGCGCTTACTTCATGTCATGTTCTTTGCTCTTAATGCACAGTGACACACAAATCGCAAAGTGTGTGCAATGAGACCAAAAATAACACACCATCTTTTCGCTTCCATATGCATAGAAAGAAGACGAATAAATCGCAGACATGTTAGTTACCAGCCCAAATCAAGCATAAGTAAACATATGGTAACATCTCAATAGAAAAAGGACGAACAACCTTCGATTGCCATTTCGGTGTTCATTCACCCACAAATAGCAAAGTGCAAGAACCCTAAACAAAGCCAAAAAGGTTGTTTTGGGTGCGAGCTACATAGTAAGAATAATCTTGGATTGCGCTTACTTCATGTCGTGTTCTCTGCTCTTAATGCACATTGACACAGAAATCGCAAAGTGTGTGCAATGAGACCAAAATAACACAACACCATCTTTTTGCTTCCATATGCGTAGAAAGAAGACTTTGATTGGTCTTATTCAATTGGCATGGTGTTATTTGGGTGTGCGCGAGAATCACACCAAAACCAAAGCAAAAAGGTGTCTTGGGTTCCATCTACATAAAAAGAAGGTAATAAAGCTTTGATTGGGCTTATCTCAGGTTGGTGTTTTGGGGGTTAGAATGCACATTCAACCAAAAATCGCAGACATGTTTGTTACCAGCCCAAATCAAGCATAAGTAAACATATGGTAACATCTCAATAGAAAAAGGACGAATAAGCTTCGATTGGCATTTCAGTGTTCATTCAACCACAAATAGCAAAGCGGTGTAGTAAGCCTAAACAAAGCCAAACAGGTTGTTTTGGTTTCAAAGTACATAGAAAGAATAATCTTGGATTGTGCTTACTTCATGTGTTCTTTGCTCTTAATGCACAGTGACAGAGAAATCGCAAAGTGTGTGCAATGAGACCAAAATAACACACCATCTTTTCGCTTCCATATGCATAGAAAGAAGACGAATAAGCTTTGATTGGGCTTTTTCAATTCGCATGGTGTTATTTGGGTGTGCGCCAGAATCACACCAAAACCAAAGCAAATAGGTGTCTTGGGTTCCATCTACATAAAAAGAAGATAATAAAACTCTGATTGGGCTTATTTCAAATTGGTGTTTTGGGGATTAGAATGCACATTAAACCAAAAATCGCAGTGACATATTTGTTACCAGCGCAAATCAAGCATAGGTGTTTTGGTTCTATCGCTATAGGCAAAGGACGAATAAGCTTCAATTGCTCTTTCGGTGTCATTCACCCACAAATAGCAAAGCGGTGTAATAAGCCTAAACAAAGCCAAACAGGTTGTTTTCGTTTCAAAGTACATAGAAAGAATAATCTTGGATTGCGCTTACTTCATGTCGTGTTCTTCTCTGTTAATGCACATTGACACAGAAATCGAAAAGTGTGTGCAATGAGACCAAAATAACACAACACCATCTTTTCGCTTCCATATGGGTAGAAAGAAGACGAATAAGTTTTGATTGGGCTTTTTCAATTCGCATGGTGTTATTTGGGTGTGCGCCAGAATCACACCAAAACCAAAGCAAAAAGGAGTCTTGGGTTCCATCTACATAAAAAGAAGATAATAAAGCTCTGATTGGGCATATTTCAGTTTGGTTTCTTTGGGGTTAGAATGCACATTCAGCCAAAAAACGCAGACATGTTTGTTACCAACCCAAATCAAGCATAAGTAAACATATGGTAACATGTCAATAGAAAAAGGACGAATAGGCTTCGATTGCCATTTCGGTGAGCATAGTAAGAATAATCTTGGATTGCGCTTACTTCATGTCGTGTTCTTTGCTCTTAATGCACAGTGACACACAAATCGCAAAGTGTGTGCAATGAGACCAAAAATAACACAACACCATCTTTTCGCTTTCATATGCATAGAAAGAAGACGAATAAATCGCAGACATGTTAGTTACCAGCCCAAATCAAGCATAAGTAAACATATGGTAACATCTCAATAGAAAAAGGACGAATAACCTTCGATTGCCATTTCGGTGTTCATTCACCCACAAATAGCAAAGAAAAGTGCAAGAACCCTAAACAAAGCCAAAAAGGTTGTTTTGGTTGCGAGCTACATAGTAAGAATAATCTTGGATTGCGCTTACTTCATGTCGTGTTCTCTGCTCTTAATGCACATTGACACAGAAATCGCAAAGTGTGTGCAATGAGACCAAAATAACACAACACCATCTTTTCGCTTCCATATGCATAGAAAGAAGACGAATAAGCTTTGATTGGGCTTTTTCAATTCGCATGGTGTCATTTGGGTGTGCGCCAGAATCACACCAAAACAAAAGCAAAAAGGTGTTTTGGGTTCCATCTACATAAAAAGAAGATAATAAAGCTCTATTGGGCTTATTTCAAATTGGTGTTTTGGGGATTAGAATGCACATTCAAACAAAAATCGCATAGTGACATATATGTTACCAGCGCAAATCAAGCATAGGTGTTTTGGTTCTATCGCAATAGGCAAAGGACGAATAAGTTTCGATTGCCATTTCGGTGTTCATTCACCCACAAATAGCAAAGTAAAGTGCAAGAACCCTAAACAAAGCCAAAAAGGTTGTTTTGGTTTCAAAGTACTGTCAGAGCTGCTACCAGGTCCCAGCTCACATAGGACCACGCCACACAGCGTCCACTTTAAAAGAGTCTTTATTGAGTTACAGGTTTCATTTCCGAACTGCAGCGTGCAGCTCTACACCTTCTGCTCTAGGTCGGCGAAGACCCGTCTGAGTCCCCGCCTCTTGCACACCAGCTTAATACCCTAGCCTTGCTCCACCTCCTTCGCCTCTCCCTACGTCTCTGGGTCCTTCTGCCCCCCTGGGCCTCCTCCCTTCTACTCTCCTCTGACGCTGACCCCCCTGATCCTTCTGCCTCCTTGCGGCGGGCTTTAGGACCTGGCTCACTCTCCGGGCTGCTTACTGCTCCAGCTTCCGCTGCATTTGAACTTGGCGCGCGCGCCCAACTCTCTACTTTCCTCTTAACCGTTGCCTCGCTCTCTGAGGAGGGCGTGACCACCCCTGACTCGTGCCCTCCCTCCTGCTGACAGCCTCCGGAACCCGATGCCTGGCTACCTTCCTCCCTGCTGCTCTCAGTCTTGAGCGTGGGTCCCGACTTCCAGCTGCTGCCGCCCTCAGTTATGAGCGTGGGTCCCGACTTCCAGCTGCTGCTCTCTGAATCTCCTCTGTTCCCTTCCTCCTGGGGTGTCCCCCCGGATCCCCCCCTTGCTCTGCTCACTGGGGCTCCCTTTTGGGAGTCCTCTGACTCACTGCTTAGGCTTGGAGATCTCGGGTCGTCATCATCACTCATTCTCCCTTCGGCTTCCTCCCCCTCGCTCTCTGTTTCCACCCTTCTCTGCGTCTCTGCTTCTGAACCCCTGACATCCATCCCCCCCTCGAAGCCCCCCCTTCCCCCCTCCCCGCTGTCAGGTGTGGGTGCTGGGCGCTCCATCATCATGGGAGGGAATGCTGGATACAGGTCGCTCCCCGTGGGTGGCCGCCAACTGAAGACCTCCGAGTCTTCCCCCTCGCGCTCTCCCATCTCTGTACCGCCGTGCTCGAACCCGAGGTCCTCCCCGAACACGTCCATGTCAGTCTCTGCGTCGGTCGCTCGACCTGGCATCTCCAGCCACTTCCTGCGCCATCGCTCCTCTGGTCGATCGTCCCACCAATACGAGTTGCCTGATGCCGAACCTGCCGGTGAACCTTCTGGGGAACGGGTGCTCCGTGCGGGTTCCCCTTCTGAGTCGAATCCATGGAACGTGCTGGAAGAAAGTGTGGGTGTGAACAACCAGTCGTCGAAGAAGCTCGCTGGCATGGGTTTGTGTGGGAAGAGGGCATGAAACTCGTCTTTGAGCAGGGGTTCCTCCAAAGCGTAGTCTGGTACCCAGCTATTGGCGCTGGCCCGGGTGCCCTCTCTGGCTAAGAGGTATTCGACTCCCTCTTCCCCCCATCTGGAGTCCAAAATCTCCGTGACCTCGTTGATGTGGTCCTGGTGCTTCACCTCCCGCGTCTCCGTCCGTTCCCGGAGCGGACTTGGCGCCGTCCCTGGCTCCTGGAACCTGTGAGGTGCCTTGTAGGGAGTGAGCACCGACCTGTGGAACACCGGATGCATTCTGGAACCCTCCGACAGCGCCAGTCGGAAGGCTACCGGGTTGATCTGCGCTTCGACTTGGTACGGACCGATCTGCTTGTGCCCCAACTTCTTCTTGGCAAGCGACCTGGTCGGCACTGCGTGGGCTGCCAACCAGACCCAGTCTCCCACTTGGATCACTTCGCCAACCCGCCTGTGCTTGTCAGCTTGCACCTTGTAGGCGTGCTTAGCTAGCTCCAGCTGCCGTCTGAGTTGATCGTGGACCGCCTGCAGCTCTGACGCGAACGCGTCCGCCGTCTGTGGTTCTCCTTCCCCCACTCTCTCCAGTCCCGGGAAGGTTCTGGGATTCCTCCCATTGTTGGCAAAGAACGGCGTCACTCCTGTGGACACGTGCTTCGTGTTGTTGTAAGCGAACTCGGCTAGCGGCAGGTAATCCACCCACGTCGCAGGCTGTTGATTGGCATAGCATCTCAGGTACTGCTGCATGATGGCATTGACCCTCTCTGCTTGCCCGTTGGTCTGCGGGTGTCTTGCTGATGCCAGATTGACCTTGACATTTAGAAAACCCATCAGCTTCTGCCAGAAAGACGAGATGAACTGGCGTCCGCGGTCGGACAGGATAGACCGTGGCAGGCCATGCACTTTGAACACGTGATCTATGAACAGTTTGGCGGTTTGTTCCGCCGTGGCCACCTTCGCACACGGAATGAAATGTGCCATCTTGGTGAACAAGTCCACCACCACTAGCACAGCTGTCTTGCCTCTCGAGTTGGGTAAATCCGTCACAAAGTCCAGGGCCACCCTCTCCCACGGTTCAAACGGTGTTTGCAGCGGTTCTAACAGTCCCGCCGGTGGTCTGTGTACCGGCTTGGCCCTCTGGCAGGTGTCGCACCTCGCGACGTAGTCCGCGACCTCTCCTCTCAGCCTGGGCCACCAGAAGTCTCTCGCGACTAATTCCATCGTTTTCTCTGTGCCAAAGTGACCGGCCGTGGGTGCGTCGTGCAACTGTTGCAGTGCGCACATTACGTCTGCTCTAAAATTAGGGTACTGTTGCAAAGTCCCATCGAAGTGAGCCACAAGCCCTCCTGCTCTCCGTGCCAATCCCACGCCCTCCGGTCTGGGTCCCGGTTGCCCTTGCTTAACAAGCATTTCAAACCTGGCGTGTAGGTCTCTGTAGGCGGCTGTAATCTCCTCCTCCCGTTTCTTGGAAGCCAATACCTCTGAGGACAACTGGTTCACTGCCTCTTGCAGCTCGGAGATCCTCTGTTCTTCCGTCATCTTGCTAACCTTTGTGAGCTCGCTTACAGACACCCCTCTTCCTCCCCTAGCGGCTTCTGCTCCCGCTGCGAGGTTTCAGGTTTCTGAAGCTTTGAAGAGACGGGTCTTACTGTCAGAGCTGCTACCAGGTCCCAGCTCACATAGGACCACGCCACACAGCGTCCACTTTAAAAGAGTCTTTATTGAGTTACAGGTTTCATTTCCGAACTGCAGCGTGCAGCTCTACACCTTCTGCTCTAGGTCGGCGAAGACCCGTCTGAGTCCCCGCCTCTTGCACACCAGCTTAATACCCTAGCCTTGCTCCACCTCCTTCGCCTCTCCCTACGTCTCTGGGTCCTTCTGCCCCCCTGGGCCTCCTCCCTTCTACTCTCCTCTGACGCTGACCCCCCTGATCCTTCTGCCTCCTTGCGGCGGGCTTTAGGACCTGGCTCACTCTCCGGGCTGCTTACTGCTCCAGCTTCCGCTGCATTTGAACTTGGCGCGCGCGCCCAACTCTCTACTTTCCTCTTAACCGTTGCCTCGCTCTCTGAGGAGGGCGTGACCACCCCTGACTCGTGCCCTCCCTCCTGCTGACAGCCTCCGGAACCCGATGCCTGGCTACCTTCCTCCCTGCTGCTCTCAGTCTTGAGCGTGGGTCCCGACTTCCAGCTGCTGCCGCCCTCAGTTATGAGCGTGGGTCCCGACTTCCAGCTGCTGCTCTCTGAATCTCCTCTGTTCCCTTCCTCCTGGGGTGTCCCCCCGGATCCCCCCCTTGCTCTGCTCACTGGGGCTCCCTTTTGGGAGTCCTCTGACTCACTGCTTAGGCTTGGAGATCTCGGGTCGTCATCATCACTCATTCTCCCTTCGGCTTCCTCCCCCTCGCTCTCTGTTTCCACCCTTCTCTGCGTCTCTGCTTCTGAACCCCTGACAAGTACATAGTAAGAATAATCTTGGATTGCGCATACTTCATGTCGTGTTCTCTGCTCTTAATGCACAGTGACACAGAAATCGCAAAGTGTGTGCAATGAGACCAAAATAACACACCATCTTTTCGCTTCCATATGCGTAGAAAGAAGACGAATAAGTTTTGATTGGGCTTTTTCAATTCGCATGGTGTTATTTGGGTGTGCGCCAGAATCACACCAAAACCAAAGCAAAAAGGTGTCTTGGGTTCCATCTACATAAAAAGAAGATAATAAAGCTCTGATTGGGCATATTTCAGTTTGGTTTCTTTGGGGTTAGAATGCACAATCAGCCAAAAAACGCAGACATGTTTGTTACCAACCCAAATCAAGCATAAGTAAACATATGGTAACATGTCAATAGAAAGAGGACGAATAGGCTTCGATTGCCATTTCGGTGTTCATAGTAAGAATAATCTTGGATTGCGCTTACTTCATGTCATGTTCTTTGCTCTTAATGCACAGTGACACACAAATCGCAAAGTGTGTGCAATGAGACCAAAAATAACACACCATCTTTTCGCTTCCATATGCATAGAAAGAAGACGAATAAATCGCAGACATGTTAGTTACCAGCCCAAATCAAGCATAAGTAAACATATGGTAACATCTCAATAGAAAAAGGACGAACAACCTTCGATTGCCATTTCGGTGTTCATTCACCCACAAATAGCAAAGTGCAAGAACCCTAAACAAAGCCAAAAAGGTTGTTTTGGGTGCGAGCTACATAGTAAGAATAATCTTGGATTGCGCTTACTTCATGTCGTGTTCTCTGCTCTTAATGCACATTGACACAGAAATCGCAAAGTGTGTGCAATGAGACCAAAATAACACAACACCATCTTTTTGCTTCCATATGCGTAGAAAGAAGACTTTGATTGGTCTTATTCAATTGGCATGGTGTTATTTGGGTGTGCGCGAGAATCACACCAAAACCAAAGCAAAAAGGTGTCTTGGGTTCCATCTACATAAAAAGAAGGTAATAAAGCTTTGATTGGGCTTATCTCAGGTTGGTGTTTTGGGGGTTAGAATGCACATTCAACCAAAAATCGCAGACATGTTTGTTACCAGCCCAAATCAAGCATAAGTAAACATATGGTAACATCTCAATAGAAAAAGGACGAATAAGCTTCGATTGGCATTTCAGTGTTCATTCAACCACAAATAGCAAAGCGGTGTAGTAAGCCTAAACAAAGCCAAACAGGTTGTTTTGGTTTCAAAGTACATAGAAAGAATAATCTTGGATTGTGCTTACTTCATGTGTTCTTTGCTCTTAATGCACAGTGACAGAGAAATCGCAAAGTGTGTGCAATGAGACCAAAATAACACACCATCTTTTCGCTTCCATATGCATAGAAAGAAGACGAATAAGCTTTGATTGGGCTTTTTCAATTCGCATGGTGTTATTTGGGTGTGCGCCAGAATCACACCAAAACCAAAGCAAATAGGTGTCTTGGGTTCCATCTACATAAAAAGAAGATAATAAAACTCTGATTGGGCTTATTTCAAATTGGTGTTTTGGGGATTAGAATGCACATTAAACCAAAAATCGCAGTGACATATTTGTTACCAGCGCAAATCAAGCATAGGTGTTTTGGTTCTATCGCTATAGGCAAAGGACGAATAAGCTTCAATTGCTCTTTCGGTGTCATTCACCCACAAATAGCAAAGCGGTGTAATAAGCCTAAACAAAGCCAAACAGGTTGTTTTCGTTTCAAAGTACATAGAAAGAATAATCTTGGATTGCGCTTACTTCATGTCGTGTTCTTCTCTGTTAATGCACATTGACACAGAAATCGAAAAGTGTGTGCAATGAGACCAAAATAACACAACACCATCTTTTCGCTTCCATATGGGTAGAAAGAAGACGAATAAGTTTTGATTGGGCTTTTTCAATTCGCATGGTGTTATTTGGGTGTGCGCCAGAATCACACCAAAACCAAAGCAAAAAGGAGTCTTGGGTTCCATCTACATAAAAAGAAGATAATAAAGCTCTGATTGGGCATATTTCAGTTTGGTTTCTTTGGGGTTAGAATGCACATTCAGCCAAAAAACGCAGACATGTTTGTTACCAACCCAAATCAAGCATAAGTAAACATATGGTAACATGTCAATAGAAAAAGGACGAATAGGCTTCGATTGCCATTTCGGTGAGCATAGTAAGAATAATCTTGGATTGCGCTTACTTCATGTCGTGTTCTTTGCTCTTAATGCACAGTGACACACAAATCGCAAAGTGTGTGCAATGAGACCAAAAATAACACAACACCATCTTTTCGCTTTCATATGCATAGAAAGAAGACGAATAAATCGCAGACATGTTAGTTACCAGCCCAAATCAAGCATAAGTAAACATATGGTAACATCTCAATAGAAAAAGGACGAATAACCTTCGATTGCCATTTCGGTGTTCATTCACCCACAAATAGCAAAGAAAAGTGCAAGAACCCTAAACAAAGCCAAAAAGGTTGTTTTGGTTGCGAGCTACATAGTAAGAATAATCTTGGATTGCGCTTACTTCATGTCGTGTTCTCTGCTCTTAATGCACATTGACACAGAAATCGCAAAGTGTGTGCAATGAGACCAAAATAACACAACACCATCTTTTCGCTTCCATATGCATAGAAAGAAGACGAATAAGCTTTGATTGGGCTTTTTCAATTCGCATGGTGTCATTTGGGTGTGCGCCAGAATCACACCAAAACAAAAGCAAAAAGGTGTTTTGGGTTCCATCTACATAAAAAGAAGATAATAAAGCTCTATTGGGCTTATTTCAAATTGGTGTTTTGGGGATTAGAATGCACATTCAAACAAAAATCGCATAGTGACATATATGTTACCAGCGCAAATCAAGCATAGGTGTTTTGGTTCTATCGCAATAGGCAAAGGACGAATAAGTTTCGATTGCCATTTCGGTGTTCATTCACCCACAAATAGCAAAGTAAAGTGCAAGAACCCTAAACAAAGCCAAAAAGGTTGTTTTGGTTTCAAAGTACATAGTAAGAATAATCTTGGATTGCGCATACTTCATGTCGTGTTCTCTGCTCTTAATGCACAGTGACACAGAAATCGCAAAGTGTGTGCAATGAGACCAAAATAACACACCATCTTTTCGCTTCCATATGCGTAGAAAGAAGACGAATAAGTTTTGATTGGGCTTTTTCAATTCGCATGGTGTTATTTGGGTGTGCGCCAGAATCACACCAAAACCAAAGCAAAAAGGTGTCTTGGGTTCCATCTACATAAAAAGAAGATAATAAAGCTCTGATTGGGCATATTTCAGTTTGGTTTCTTTGGGGTTAGAATGCACAATCAGCCAAAAAACGCAGACATGTTTGTTACCAACCCAAATCAAGCATAAGTAAACATATGGTAACATGTCAATAGAAAGAGGACGAATAGGCTTCGATTGCCATTTCGGTGTTCATAGTAAGAATAATCTTGGATTGCGCTTACTTCATGTCATGTTCTTTGCTCTTAATGCACAGTGACACACAAATCGCAAAGTGTGTGCAATGAGACCAAAAATAACACACCATCTTTTCGCTTCCATATGCATAGAAAGAAGACGAATAAATCGCAGACATGTTAGTTACCAGCCCAAATCAAGCATAAGTAAACATATGGTAACATCTCAATAGAAAAAGGACGAACAACCTTCGATTGCCATTTCGGTGTTCATTCACCCACAAATAGCAAAGTGCAAGAACCCTAAACAAAGCCAAAAAGGTTGTTTTGGGTGCGAGCTACATAGTAAGAATAATCTTGGATTGCGCTTACTTCATGTCGTGTTCTCTGCTCTTAATGCACATTGACACAGAAATCGCAAAGTGTGTGCAATGAGACCAAAATAACACAACACCATCTTTTTGCTTCCATATGCGTAGAAAGAAGACTTTGATTGGTCTTATTCAATTGGCATGGTGTTATTTGGGTGTGCGCGAGAATCACACCAAAACCAAAGCAAAAAGGTGTCTTGGGTTCCATCTACATAAAAAGAAGGTAATAAAGCTTTGATTGGGCTTATCTCAGGTTGGTGTTTTGGGGGTTAGAATGCACATTCAACCAAAAATCGCAGACATGTTTGTTACCAGCCCAAATCAAGCATAAGTAAACATATGGTAACATCTCAATAGAAAAAGGACGAATAAGCTTCGATTGGCATTTCAGTGTTCATTCAACCACAAATAGCAAAGCGGTGTAGTAAGCCTAAACAAAGCCAAACAGGTTGTTTTGGTTTCAAAGTACATAGAAAGAATAATCTTGGATTGTGCTTACTTCATGTGTTCTTTGCTCTTAATGCACAGTGACAGAGAAATCGCAAAGTGTGTGCAATGAGACCAAAATAACACACCATCTTTTCGCTTCCATATGCATAGAAAGAAGACGAATAAGCTTTGATTGGGCTTTTTCAATTCGCATGGTGTTATTTGGGTGTGCGCCAGAATCACACCAAAACCAAAGCAAATAGGTGTCTTGGGTTCCATCTACATAAAAAGAAGATAATAAAACTCTGATTGGGCTTATTTCAAATTGGTGTTTTGGGGATTAGAATGCACATTAAACCAAAAATCGCAGTGACATATTTGTTACCAGCGCAAATCAAGCATAGGTGTTTTGGTTCTATCGCTATAGGCAAAGGACGAATAAGCTTCAATTGCTCTTTCGGTGTCATTCACCCACAAATAGCAAAGCGGTGTAATAAGCCTAAACAAAGCCAAACAGGTTGTTTTGGTTTCAAAGTACATAGAAAGAATAATCTTGGATTGTGCTTACTTCATGTCGTGTTCTTCTCTGTTAATGCACAGTGACAGAGAAATCGCAAAGTGTGTGCAATGAGACCAAAATAACACACCACCATCTTTTCGCTTCCATATGCATAGAAAGAAGACGAACAAGCTTTGATTGGGCTTTTTCAATTCGCATGGTTTTATTTGGGTGTGCGCCAGAATCACACCAAAACCAAAGCAAAAAGGTGTCTTGGGTTCCATCTACATAAAAAGAAGATAATAAAGCTCTGATTGGGCATATTTCAGTTTGGTTTCTTTGGGGTTAGAATGCACAATCAGCCAAAAAACGCAGACATGTTTGTTACCAACCCAAATCAAGCATAAGTAAACATATGGTAACATCTCAATAGAAAAAGGACGAATAGGCTTCGATTGCCATTTCGGTGTTCATAGTAAGAATAATCTTGGATTGCGCTTACTTCATGTCGTGTTCTTTGCTCTTAATGCACAGTGACACACAAATCGCAAAGTGTGTGCAATGAGACCAAAAATAACACAACACCATCTTTTCGCTTCCATATGCATAGAAAGAAGACGAATAAATCGCAGACATGTTAGTTACCAGCCCAAATCAAGCATAAGTAAACATATGGTAACATCTCAATAGAAAAAGGACGAATAACCTTCGATTGCCATTTCGGTGTTCATTCACCCACAAATAGCAAAGAAAAGTGCAAGAACCCTAAACAAAGCCAAAAAGGTTGTTTTGGGTGCGAGCTACATAGTAAGAATAATCTTGGATTGCGCTTACTTCATGTCGTGTTCTCTGCTCTTAATGCACATTGACACAGAAATCGCAAAGTGTGTGCAATGAGACCAAAATAACACAACACCATCTTTTCGCTTCCATATGCATAGAAAGAAGACGAATAAGCTTTGATTGGGCTTTTTCAATTCGCATGGTGTCATTTGGGTGTGCGCCAGAATCACACCAAAACAAAAGCAAAAAGGTGTTTTGGGTTCCATCTACATAAAAAGAAGATAATAAAGCTCTATTGGGCTTATTTCAAATTGGTGTTTTGGGGATTAGAATGCACATTCAAACAAAAATCGCATAGTGACATATATGTTACCAGCGCAAATCAAGCATAGGTGTTTTGGTTCTATCGCAATAGGCAAAGGACGAATAAGTTTCGATTGCCATTTCGGTGTTCATTCACCCACAAATAGCAAAGTAAAGTGCAAGAACCCTAAACAAAGCCAAAAAGGTTTTTTTGGGTGCGAGCTACATAGTAAGAATAATCTTGGATTGCGCATACTTCATGTCGTGTTCTCTGCTCTTAATGCACAGTGACACAGAAATCGCAAAGTGTGTGCAATGAGACCAAAATAACACAACACCATCTTATCGCTTCGATATGCGTAGAAAGAAGACGAATAAGCTTTGATTGGGCTTTTTCAATTCGCATGGTGTTATTTGGGTGTGCGCCAGAATCACACCAAAACCAAAGCAAAAAGGTGTCTTGTGTTCCATCTACATAAAAAGAAGATAATAAAGCTCTGATTGGGCTTATTTCAGGTTGGTGTTTTGGTGGTTAGAATGCACATTCAACCAAAAATCGCAGAAATGTTTGTTACCAGCCCAAATCAAGCATAAGTAAACATATGGTAACATCTCAATAGAAAAAGGACGATTAGGCTTCGATTGCCATTTCGGTGTTCATTCACCCACAAATAGCAAAGTAAAGTGCAAGAACCCTAAACAAAGCCAAAAAGGTTGTTTTGGGTGCGAGCTACATAATAAGAATAAATTTGGATTGCGCATACTTCATGTCGTGTTCTCTGCTCTTAATGCACAGTGACACAGAAATCGCAAAGTGTGTGCAAGGAGACCAAAATAACTGTCAGAGCTGCTACCAGGTCCCAGCTCACATAGGACCACGCCACACAGCGTCCACTTTAAAAGAGTCTTTATTGAGTTACAGGTTTCATTTCCGAACTGCAGCGTGCAGCTCTACACCTTCTGCTCTAGGTCGGCGAAGACCCGTCTGAGTCCCCGCCTCTTGCACACCAGCTTAATACCCTAGCCTTGCTCCACCTCCTTCGCCTCTCCCTACGTCTCTGGGTCCTTCTGCCCCCCTGGGTCTCCTCCCTTCTACTCTCCTCTGACGCTGACCCCCCTGATCCTTCTGCCTCCTTGCGGCGGGCTTTAGGACCTGGCTCACTCTCCGGGCTGCTTACTGCTCCAGCTTCCGCTGCATTTGAACTTGGCGCGCGCGCCCAACTCTCTACTTTCCTCTTAACCGTTGCCTCGCTCTCTGAGGAGGGCGTGACCACCCCTGACTCGTGCCCTCCCTCCTGCTGACAGCCTCCGGAACCCGATGCCTGGCTACCTTCCTCCCTGCTGCTCTCAGTCTTGAGCGTGGGTCCCGACTTCCAGCTGCTGCCGCCCTCAGTTATGAGCGTGGGTCCCGACTTCCAGCTGCTGCTCTCTGAATCTCCTCTGTTCCCTTCCTCCTGGGGTGTCCCCCCGGATCCCCCCCTTGCTCTGCTCACTGGGGCTCCCTTTTGGGAGTCCTCTGACTCACTGCTTAGGCTTGGAGATCTCGGGTCGTCATCATCACTCATTCTCCCTTCGGCTTCCTCCCCCTCGCTCTCTGTTTCCACCCTTCTCTGCGTCTCTGCTTCTGAACCCCTGACATCCATCCCCCCCTCGAAGCCCCCCCTTCCCCCCTCCCCGCTGTCAGGTGTGGGTGCTGGGCGCTCCATCATCATGGGAGGGAATGCTGGATACAGGTCGCTCCCCGTGGGTGGCCGCCAACTGAAGACCTCCGAGTCTTCCCCCTCGCGGTCGTCGACGTTGACTTGTTGCTCTTCCATCTCTGTACCGCCGTGCTCGAACCCGAGGTCCTCCCCGAACACGTCCATGTCAGTCTCTGCGTCGGTCGCTCGACCTGGCATCTCCAGCCACTTCCTGCGCCATCGCTCCTCTGGTCGATCGTCCCACCAATACGAGTTGCCTGATGCCGAACCTGCCGGTGAACCTTCTGGGGAACGGGTGCTCCGTGCGGGTTCCCCTTCTGAGTCGAATCCATGGAACGTGCTGGAAGAAAGTGTGGGTGTGAACAACCAGTCGTCGAAGAAGCTCGCTGGCATGGGTTTGTGTGGGAAGAGGGCATGAAACTCGTCCTTGAGCAGGGGTTCCTCCAAAGCGTAGTCTGGTACCCAGCTATTGGCGCTGGCCCGGGTGCCCTCTCTGGCTAAGAGGTATTCGACTCCCTCTTCCCCCCATCTGGAGTCCAAAATCTCCGTGACCTCGTTGATGTGGTCCTGGTGCTTCACCTCCCGCGTCTCCGTCCGTTCCCGGAGCGGACTTGGCGCCGTCCCTGGCTCCTGGAACCTGTGAGGTGCCTTGTAGGGAGTGAGCACCGACCTGTGGAACACCGGATGCATTCTGGAACCCTCCGGCAGCGCCAGTCGGAAGGCTACCGGGTTGATCTGCGCTTCGACTTGGTACGGACCGATCTGCTTGTGCCCCAACTTCTTCTTGGCAAGCGACCTGGTCGGCACTGCGTGGGCTGCCAACCAGACCCAGTCTCCCACTTGGATCACTTCGCCAACCCGCCTGTGCTTGTCAGCTTGCACCTTGTAGGCGTGCTTAGCTAGCTCCAGCTGCCGTCTGAGTTGATCGTGGACCGCCTGCAGCTCTGACGCGAACGCGTCCGCCGTCTGTGGTTCTCCTTCCCCCACTCTCTCCAGTCCCGGGAAGGTTCTGGGATTCCTCCCATTGTTGGCAAAGAACGGCGTCACTCCTGTGGACACGTGCTTCGTGTTGTTGTAAGCGAACTCGGCTAGCGGCAGGTAATCCACCCACGTCGCAGGCTGTTGATTGGCATAGCATCTCAGGTACTGCTGCATGATGGCATTGACCCTCTCTGCTTGCCCGTTGGTCTGCGGGTGTCTTGCTGATGCCAGATTGACCTTGACATTTAGAAAACCCATCAGCTTCTGCCAGAAAGACGAGATGAACTGGCGTCCGCGGTCGGACAGGATAGACCGTGGCAGGCCATGCACTTTGAACACGTGATCTATGAACAGTTTGGCGGTTTGTTCCGCCGTGGCCACCTTCGCACACGGAATGAAATGTGCCATCTTGGTGAACAAGTCCACCACCACTAGCACAGCTGTCTTGCCTCTCGAGTTGGGTAAATCCGTCACAAAGTCCAGGGCCACCCTCTCCCACGGTTCAAACGGTGTTTGCAGCGGTTCTAACAGTCCCGCCGGTGGTCTGTGTACCGGCTTGGCCCTCTGGCAGGTGTCGCACCTCGCGACGTAGTCCGCGACCTCTCCTCTCAGCTTGGGCCACCAGAAGTCTCTCGCGACTAATTCCATCGTTTTCTCTGTGCCAAAGTGACCGGCCGTGGGTGCGTCGTGCAACTGTTGCAGTACCTTGGCGCGAAGGTCGTCTCCTGGTACATAGACAGCCCCTTTGCGTAGGAGCAAGCCGTCCCGCACCTGGAACTCGTCCGTGGTAGCCGTGCCTCTGAGCAGTTCCGCCATCTTGTCTTGCGCGAATGAGTCGTCCCGCAATGCACGTCGCACCGCATCCAGGTCTACTGTAGCTGAGGCACACGCCCACGCCGTCGGTGCGAAGATGTGCATGGCCGCCGCTGGCGTCACCTCTTCTAGGTATTGCGGTTTTCGGGACAGTGCATCCGCCATGATGTTGGTGTCGCCTGGGACGTACTCTATTCGGAAATTGAAGTCAGCAAAGAACTCCGCCCAACGTATCTGCCTCTGGTTCAGGAACTGAGCCGTGCGCCAGTGCTCCAGATTCTTGTGGTCCGTGCAGACCTGCACCGTGTGCTTGGCGCCGATTAGGAAGTGCCTCCACGCCTTGAAAGCTGCATGAATGGCCAGCAACTCCCTGTCCCAGATGGTGTAGTTCTGCTCCGACTTGCTGAGCTTTCTGGAGTAGAACGCTCCCGGCCGCCACACCCCCTGCGGGTCTCGCTGCAGCAGGACAGCTCCCACGGCTCTGTCTGACGCGTCTGTCTCTACCCTCAACGGTTTACTGGGGTCGATATGCAGCAGTTGCTTCTCCGATGCGAAGAGATGCTTGAGCGCTTGAAAGGACTGTTCCGCCTGCTCCGTCCAGATGAATTTCTTTTTTTTGGAGCTGAGCGTGTCCGTAATTGCTGCCGTCTGCATCGCGAACCCCTTGATAAACTTGCGATAGAAGTTGGCGAAGCCGACAAACCGCTGGACCTCCTTCCGGTTGCGCGGGCTTTTCCAATCCAATACCGCACGAACCTTGGTGCTGTCCATGGCTATCCCCTTGTCCGACAACTTGTATCCCAGGAAATCCACCTCCGTCGTGTCGAACTGGCACTTCTCCAGCTTGGCGTACAGTCTATGTTGTTGCAACCTGCTGAGCACCTCCCTCACGTCTCGGTCGTGAGCTTGCTGCGAGTCAGAGAAAATCAGGATGTCATCCAGGAAGCAGACGCATGTCTTGTAGAGGAGTCCCTCCAACACGTGATGCATAAAAGCTTGAAAACAGTGAGAGCCATTTTGTAATCCAAAGGGCATAACTCTGTATTCGTAGGTGCCCAGCGGTGTGAACATGGCCGTCTTCCACTCATCGCCCTCCCGCATGCGGATGAGATTGTACGCCCCTCGCAGGTCCAACTTGGTGAACACGCGTCCCTTGCGCACCGTCGCGAGGAGGTCGTCAATCCTGGGCATGGGGTAATCAGACGGTTTGGTCATCTGGTTCAAAAGGCGGTAGTCCACAACTAGTCTTTTTTGGGGCGTGTCTTTCTTTTTCACGAAGAAAACGGGACTGCCCCCCACTGCCTTGGACTCTCTGATGAAGCCACGCTCCAGATTATGCTCGATGAACTGTTTGAGTTCCTGCATTTCATCTTCAGACATGGAGTATAGCCGCCCCTTCGGCAGCGTCGCCCCCGGTAGGAGGTCAATCTTGCAGTCATATGGCCGGTGAGGGGGTAGCTTGTCCGCCTCCTTCTCGCAGAAGACCTCCAAAAAGCTCGCGTATTTGTGGGGGACCGCTTGCAACGTTCCCAACTGCAGTTGTGATTCCTCTTCCTCTCCCTCCCGTCGGGGCAGGATGCAGTGTTCTGCGCAATAAGAGGAGCCGAAGATCAGTTGTCTCTGGTACCAAGCCAGTGTCGGACTGTGCCTGTCCAGCCAACTCATGCCCAACACAATGGGCGTGTCCGACAGTTGGGTGACATTAAAACTGATGACTTCCCTGTGGTTGCCAAGGCGCATCACCATCGGTGGCGTCTGCTTCACCACCTGCCCCCCTAGCAACTCTCTGCCATCCACTGTGACGACTTGCAGGGGCAGAGTGGCAGGCAATAGCTGTATAGCGTGCTGCTCCACAAAGCTCTGCGCTATAAAGTCTGCGTTGCTTCCAGAATCCACAGAAAGCGGCACTTCGATAGTGACGCCGTCGGGTAGCTGGAGAGATGCTGTGAGCTGCACTACTGGTTTGGGTGGGAGGGGATCCGTGGGTTGCAAGATTGCTGGGGACTGCTTCACAGATGCGTCTGGCTGGGCCCCAGTGCCTCCGTCTCCAGCCAGACATCGTCGTTTCCCTGCTGTGGTTCTCCTTGCTGCGTTGCTGCAGTCACCATTGCTGAGGCTGCAGTGTGCTTGTGGAGCCTCCGGGGACACTCCTTCGCCAAATGGCCTGGATCCTCGCAGATGTAACACTTCCTGTTCCCTCTAGGAGGCTTCGCTTTCACTGCTGCCGGTGCTAGGGCTCTGGCTGCTGACTGAGCCCTTGCACCTCCAACCTCCATCGGTTCCCCTCCCCCTCCTGGCGGAGGTGTGGATTGCGCACGCGCTGCTTCCCTCGGAACGAAAGAGAAACTTCTCGCTGCTTCGCGCCCTCCACGTCCTTCATCTCTGCACCATGGACGTTCTTCCAGCCTCACCCCCACAGTCAGCGCCCTTTGGACCACCTCCTGCGTGCTTCGGGGCCTCTCCCCCCTTGCAATTTCATCCTTAACCGCTGAACTTAGACCCTCCCAGAAGAGGTCTCTGACAGGGGGCGAATCCCGATCCCATTCTAAAGCACTGACCAGCGCAAAAAATCGGGCGTGATACTGCCGGACGCTCGCCCTCCCTTGTTTTAGTCCATGAATCTCCCGTCTGGCAAGATCCACATCAATAGTAGACAAAAAACACGCATCCATCGCTTTGATAAAGGCATCTGCATTCTGAAGCGCCGGATCTTTATCCCTCCACAAATTGCGCAGCCAGGCTTTGGCATCCCCATGCAAATGGGACAATATGAACCCCACCTTCTCTTCCTCATCTCTAAAGTCTTTTGCCAGCAGTTGCAGTGCGCACATTACGTCTGCTCTAAAATTAGGGTACTGTTGCAAAGTCCCATCGAAGTGAGCCACAAGCCCTCCTGCTCTCCGTGCCAATCCCACGCCCTCCGGTCTGGGTCCCGGTTGCCCTTGCTTAACAAGCATTTCAAACCTGGCGTGTAGGTCTCTGTAGGCGGCTGTAGTCTCCTCCTCCCGTTTCTTGGAAGCCAATACCTCTGAGGACAACTGGGTCACTGCCTCTTGCAGCGCGGAGATCCTCTGTTCTTCCGTCATCTTGCTAACCTTTGTGAGCTCGCTTACAGACACCCCTCTTCCTCCCCTAGCGGCTTCTGCTCCCGCTGCGAGGTTTCAGGTTTCTGAAGCTTTGAGGAGACGGGTCTTACTGTCAGAGCTGCTACCAGGTCCCAGCTCACATAGGACCACGCCACACAGCGTCCACTTTAAAAGAGTCTTTATTGAGTTACAGGTTTCATTTCCGAACTGCAGCGTGCAGCTCTACACCTTCTGCTCTAGGTCGGCGAAGACCCGTCTGAGTCCCCGCCTCTTGCACACCAGCTTAATACCCTAGCCTTGCTCCACCTCCTTCGCCTCTCCCTACGTCTCTGGGTCCTTCTGCCCCCCTGGGTCTCCTCCCTTCTACTCTCCTCTGACGCTGACCCCCCTGATCCTTCTGCCTCCTTGCGGCGGGCTTTAGGACCTGGCTCACTCTCCGGGCTGCTTACTGCTCCAGCTTCCGCTGCATTTGAACTTGGCGCGCGCGCCCAACTCTCTACTTTCCTCTTAACCGTTGCCTCGCTCTCTGAGGAGGGCGTGACCACCCCTGACTCGTGCCCTCCCTCCTGCTGACAGCCTCCGGAACCCGATGCCTGGCTACCTTCCTCCCTGCTGCTCTCAGTCTTGAGCGTGGGTCCCGACTTCCAGCTGCTGCCGCCCTCAGTTATGAGCGTGGGTCCCGACTTCCAGCTGCTGCTCTCTGAATCTCCTCTGTTCCCTTCCTCCTGGGGTGTCCCCCCGGATCCCCCCCTTGCTCTGCTCACTGGGGCTCCCTTTTGGGAGTCCTCTGACTCACTGCTTAGGCTTGGAGATCTCGGGTCGTCATCATCACTCATTCTCCCTTCGGCTTCCTCCCCCTCGCTCTCTGTTTCCACCCTTCTCTGCGTCTCTGCTTCTGAACCCCTGACAATAACACAACACCATCTTTTCGCTTCCATATGCGTAGAAAGAAGACGAATAAGCTTTGATTGGGCTTTTTCAATTCGCATGGTGTTATTTGGGTGTGCGCCAGAATCACACCAAACCAAAGCAAAAAGGAGTCTTGGGTTCCATCTACATAAAAAGAAGATAATAAAGCTCTGATTGGGCTTATTTCAAATTGGTGTTTTGGGGATTAGAATGCACATTCAACCAAAAATCGCAGAGTGACATATCTCTTACCAGCGCAAATCAAGCATAGGTGTTTTGGTTCTATCGCAATAGGCAAAGGACGAATAAGTTTCGATTGCCATTTCGGTGTTCATTCACCCACAAATAGCAAAGTAAAGTGCAAGAACCCTAAACAAAGCCAAAAAGGTTTTTTTGGGTGCGAGCTACATAGTAAGAATAATCTTGGATTGCGCATACTTCATGTCGTGTTCTCTGCTCTTAATGCACAGTGACACAGAAATCGCAAAGTGTGTGCAATGAGACCAAAATAACACAACACCATCTTTTCGCTTCCATATGCGTAGAAAGAAGACGAATAAGTTTTGATTGGGCTTTTTCAATTCGCATGGTGTTATATGGGTGTGCGCCAGAATCACACCAAAACCAAAGCAAAAAGGTGTCGGGTTCCATCTACATAAAAAGAA
Source organism: Podarcis vaucheri (assembly GCF_965113315.1). NCBI lineage: Eukaryota > Metazoa > Chordata > Lepidosauria > Squamata > Lacertidae > Podarcis > Podarcis vaucheri. Next base: position 193,597 of record NC_138755.1, read on the forward strand.
GATAATAAAGCTTTGATTGGGCTTATCTCAGGTTGGTGTTTTGGGGGTTAGAATGCACATTCAACCAAAAATCGCAGTGACATATTTGTTACCAGCGCAAATCAAGCATAGGTGTGTTGGTTCTATCGCAATAGGCAAAGGACGAATAAGCTTCAATTGCTCTTTCGGTGTCATTCACCCACAAATAGCAAAGCGGTGTAATAAGCCTAAACAAAGCCAAACAGGTTGTTTTCGTTTCAAAGTACATAGAAAGAATAATCTTGGATTGTGCTTACTTCATGTGTTCTTTGCTCTTAATGCACAGTGACAGAGAAATCGCAAAGTGTGTGCAATGAGACCAAAATAACACACCATCTTTTCGCTTCCATATGCATAGAAAGAAGACGAATAAGCTTTGATTGGGCTTTTTCAATTCGCATGGTGTTATTTGGGTGTGCGCCAGAATCACACCAAAACCAAAGCAAAAAGGTGTCTTGGGTTCCATCTACATAAAAAGAAGGTAATAAAGCTTTGATTGGGCTTATCTCAGGTTGGTGTTTTTGGGGGTTAGAATGCACATTCAACCAAAAATCGCAGACATGTTTGTTACCAGCCCAAATCAAGCATAAGTAAACATATGGTAACATCTCAATTGAAAAAGGACGAATAAGCTTCGATTGGCATTTCAGTGTTCATTCAACCACAAATAGCAAAGCGGTGTAGTAAGCCTAAACAAAGCGAAACAGGTTGTTTTGGTTTCAAAGTACATAGAAAGAATAATCTTGGATTGTGCTTACTTCATGTGTTCTTTGCTCTTAATGCACAGTGACAGAGAAATCGCAAAGTGTGTGCAATGAGACCAAAATAACACACCATCTTTTCGCTTCCATATGCATAGAAAGAAGACGAATAAGCTTTGATTGGGCTTTTTCAATTCGCATGGTGTTATTTGGGTGTGCGCCAGAATCACACCAAAACCAAAGCAAAAAGGTGTCTTGGGTTCCATCTACATAAAAAGAAGATAATAAAGCTCTGATTGGGCATATTTCAGTTTGGTTTCTTTGGGGTTAGAATGCACAATCAGCCAAAAAACGCATTGTCAGGGGTTCAGAAGCAGAGACGCAGAGAAGGGTGGAAACAGAGAGCGAGGGGGAGGAAGCCGAAGGGAGAATGAGTGATGATGACGAACCGAGATCTCCAAGCCTAAGCAGTGAGTCAGAGGACTCCCAAAAGGGAGCCCCAGTGAGCAGAGCAAGGGGGGGATCCGGGGGGACACCCCAGGAGGAAGGGAACAGAGGAGATTCAGAGAGCAGCAGCTGGAAGTCGGGACCCACGCTCAAGACTGAGAGCAGCAGGGAGGAAGGCAGCCAGGCATCGGGTTCCGGAGGCCGTCAGCAGGAGGGAGGGCACGAGTCAGGGGTGGTCACGCCCTCCTCAGAGAGCGAGGCAACGGTCAAGAGGAAAGTAGAGAGTTGGGCGCGCGCGCCAAGTTCAAATGCAGCGGAAGCTGGAGCAGTAAGCAGCCCGGAGAGTGAGCCAGGTCCCAAAGCCCGCCGAAAGGAAGCGGAAGGATCAGGGGGGTCAGCGTCAGAGGAGAGTAGAAGGGAGGAGTCCCAGGGGGGCAGAAGGACCCAGAGACGTAGGGAGAGGCGAAGGAGGTGGAGCAAGGCTAGGGTATTAAGCTGGTGTGCAAGAGGCGGGGACTCAGATGGGTCTTCGCCGACCTAGGGCAGAAGGTGTAGAGCTGCACGCTGCAGTTCGGAAATGAAACCTGTAACTCAATAAAGACTCTTTTAAAGTGGACGCTGTGTGGCGTGGTCCTATGTGAGCTGGGACCTGGTAGCAGCTCTGACAGTAAGACCCATCTCATCAAAGCTTCAGAAACCTGAAACCTCGCAGCGGGAGCAGAAGCCGCTAGGGGAGGAAGAGGGGTGTCTGTAAGCAAGCTCACAAAGGTTAGCAAGATGACGGAAGAACAGAGGATCTCCGCGCTGCAAGAGGCAGTAACCCAGTTGTCCTCAGAGGTATTGGCTTCCAAGAAACGGGAGGAGGAGACTACAGCCGCCTACAGAGACCTACACGCCAGGTTTGAAATGCTTGTTAAGCAAGGGCAACCGGGACCCAGACCGGAGGGCGTGGGATTGGCACGGAGAGCAGGAGGGCTTGTGGCTCACTTCGATGGGACTTTGCAACAGTACCCTAATTTTAGAGCAGACGTAATGTGCGCACTGCAACTGCTGGCAAAAGACTTTAGAGATGAGGAAGAGAAGGTGGGGTTCATATTGTCCCATTTGCATGGGGATGCCAAAGCCTGGCTGCGCAATTTGTGGAGGGATAAAGATCCGGCGCTTCAGAATGCAGATGCCTTTATCAAAGCGATGGATGCGTGTTTTTTGTCTACTATTGATGTGGATCTTGCCAGACGGGAGATTCATGGACTAAAACAAGGGAGGGCGAGCGTCCGGCAGTATCACGCCCGATTTTTCGCGCTGGTCAGTGCTTTAGAATGGGATCGGGATTCGCCCCCTGTCAGAGACCTCTTCTGGGAGGGTCTAAGTTCTGCGGTTAAGGATGAAATTGCAAGGGGGGAGAGGCCCCGAAGCACGCAGGAGGTGGTCCAAAGGGCGCTGACTGTGGGGGTGAGGCTGGAAGAACGTCCATGGTGCAGAGATGAAGGACGTGGAGGGCGCGAAGCAGCGAGAAGTTTCTCTTTCGTTCCGAGGGAAGCAGCGCGTGCGCAATCCACACCTCCGCCAGGAGGGGGAGGGGAACCGATGGAGGTTGGAGGTGCAAGGGCTCAGTCAGCAGCCAGAGCCCTAGCACCGGCAGCAGTGAAAGCGAAGCCTCCTAGAGGGAACAGGAAGTGTTACATCTGCGAGGATCCAGGCCATTTGGCGAAGGAGTGTCCCCGGAGGTTCCACAAGCACACTGCAGCCTCAGCAATGGTGACTGCAGCAACGCAGCAAGGAGAACCACAGCAGGGAAACGACGATGTCTGGCTGGAGACGGAGGCACTGGGGCCCAGCCAGACGCATCTGTGAAGCAGTCCCCAGCGATATTGCAACCCACGGATCCCCTCCCACCCAAACCAGTAGTGCAGCTCACAGCATCTCTCCAGCTACCCGACGGCGTCACTATCGAAGTGCCGCTTTCTGTGGATTCTGGAAGCAACGCAGACTTTATAGCGCAGAGCTTTGTGGAGCAGCACGCTATACAGCTATTGCCTGCCACTCTGCCCCTGCAAGTCGTCACAGTGGATGGCAGAGAGTTGCTAGGGGGGCAGGTGGTGAAGCAGACGCCACCGATGGTGATGCGCCTTGGCAACCACAGGGAAGTCATCAGTTTTAATGTCACCCAACTGTCGGACACGCCCATTGTGTTGGGCATGAGTTGGCTGGACAGGCACAGTCCGACACTGGCTTGGTACCAGAGACAACTGATCTTCGGCTCCTCTTATTGCGCAGAACACTGCATCCTGCCCCGACGGGAGGGAGAGGAGGAGGAATCACAACTGCAGTTGGGAACGTTGCAAGCGGTCCCCCACAAATACGCGAGCTTTTTGGAGGTCTTCTGCGAGAAGGAGGCGGACAAGCTACCCCCTCACCGGCCATATGACTGCAAGATTGACCTCCTACCGGGGGCGACGCTGCCGAAGGGGAGGCTATACTCCATGTCTGAAGATGAAATGCAGGAACTCAAACAGTTCATCGAGCATAATCTGGAGCGTGGCTTCATCAGAGAGTCCAAGGCAGTGGGGGGCAGTCCCGTTTTCTTCGTGAAAAAGAAAGACACGCCCCAAAAAAGACTAGTTGTGGACTACCGCCTTTTGAACCAGATGACCAAACCGTCTGATTACCCCATGCCCAGGATTGACGACCTCCTCGCGACGGTGCGCAAGGGACGCGTGTTCACCAAGTTGGACCTGCGAGGGGCGTACAATCTCATCCGCATGCGGGAGGGCGATGAGTGGAAGACGGCCATGTTCACACCGCTGGGCACCTACGAATACAGAGTTATGCCCTTTGGATTACAAAATGGCTCTCACTGTTTTCAAGCCTTTATGCATCACGTGTTGGAGGGACTCCTCTACAAGACATGCGTCTGCTTCCTGGATGACATCCTGATTTTCTCTGACTCGCAGCAAGCTCACGACCGAGACGTGAGGGAGGTGCTCAGCAGGTTGCAACAACATAGACTGTACGCCAAGCTGGAGAAGTGCCAGTTCGACACGACGGAGGTGGATTTCCTGGGATACAAGTTGTCGGACAAGGGGATAGCCATGGACAGCACCAAGGTTCGTGCGGTATTGGATTGGAAGAGCCCGCGCAACCGGAAGGAGGTCCAGCGGTTTGTCGGCTTCGCCAACTTCTATCGCAAGTTTATCAAGGGGTTCGCGATGCAGACGGCAGCAATTACGGACACGCTCAGCTCCAAAAAAAAGAAATTCATCTGGACGGAGCAGGCGGAACAGTCCTTTCAAGCGCTCAAGCATCTCTTCGCATCGGAGAAGCAACTGCTGCATATCGACCCCAGTAAACCGTTGAGGGTAGAGACAGACGCGTCAGACAGAGCCGTGGGAGCTGTCCTGCTGCAGCGAGACCCGCAGGGGGTGTGGCGGCCGGGAGCGTTCTACTCCAGAAAGCTCAGCAAGTCGGAGCAGAACTACACCATCTGGGACAGGGAGTTGCTGGCCATTCATGCAGCTTTCAAGGCGTGGAGGCACTTCCTAATCGGCGCCAAGCACACGGTGCAGGTCTGCACGGACCACAAGAATCTGGAGCACTGGCGCACGGCTCAGTTCCTCAACCAGAGGCAGATACGTTGGGCGGAGTTCTTTGCTGACTTCAATTTCCGAATAGAGTACGTCCCAGGCGACACCAACATCATGGCGGATGCACTGTCCCGAAAACCGCAATACCTAGAAGAGGTGACGCCAGCGGCGGCCATGCACATCTTCGCACCGACGGCGTGGGCGTGTGCCTCAGCTACAGTAGACCTGGATGCGGTGCGACGTGCATTGCGGGACGACTCATTCGCGCAAGACAAGATGGCGGAACTGCTCAGAGGCACGGCTACCACGGACGAGTTCCAGGTGCGGGACGGCTTGCTCCTACGCAAAGGGGCTGTCTATGTACCAGGAGACGACCTTCGCGCCAAGGTACTGCAACAGTTGCACGACGCACCCACGGCCGGTCACTTTGGCACAGAGAAAACGATGGAATTAGTCGCGAGAGACTTCTGGTGGCCCAGGCTGAGAGGAGAGGTCGCGGACTACGTCGCGAGGTGCGACACCTGCCAGAGGGCCAAGCCGGTACACAGACCACCGGCGGGACTGTTAGAACCGCTGCAAACACCGTTTGAACCGTGGGAGAGGGTGGCCCTGGACTTTGTGACGGATTTACCCAGCTCGAGAGGCAAGACAGCTGTGCTAGTGGTGGTGGACTTGTTCACCAAGATGGCACATTTCATTCCGTGTGCGAAGGTGGCCACGGCGGAACAAACCGCCAAACTGTTCATAGATCACGTGTTCAAAGTGCATGGCCTGCCACGGTCTATCCTGTCCGACCGCGGACGCCAGTTCATCTCGTCTTTCTGGCAGAAGCTGATGGGTTTTCTAAATGTCAAGGTCAATCTGGCATCAGCAAGACACCCGCAGACCAACGGGCAAGCAGAGAGGGTCAATGCCATCATGCAGCAGTACCTGAGATGCTATGCCAATCAACAGCCTGCGACGTGGGTGGATTACCTGCCGCTAGCCGAGTTCGCTTACAACAACACGAAGCACGTGTCCACAGGAGTGACGCCGTTCTTTGCCAACAATGGGAGGAATCCCAGAACCTTCCCGGGACTGGAGAGAGTGGGGGAAGGAGAACCACAGACGGCGGACGCGTTCGCGTCAGAGCTGCAGGCGGTCCACGATCAACTCAGACGGCAGCTGGAGCTAGCTAAGCACGCCTACAAGGTGCAAGCTGACAAGCACAGGCGGGTTGGCGAAGTGATCCAAGTGGGAGACTGGGTCTGGTTGGCAGCCCACGCAGTGCCGACCAGGTCACTTGCCAAGAAGAAGTTGGGGCACAAGCAGATCGGTCCGTACCAAGTCGAAGCGCAGATCAACCCGGTAGCCTTCCGACTGGCGCTGCCGGAGGGTTCCAGAATGCATCCGGTGTTCCACAGGTCGGTGCTCACTCCCTACAAGGCACCTCACAGGTTCCAGGAGCCAGGGACGGCGCCAAGTCCGCTCCGGGAACGGACGGAGACGCGGGAGGTGAAGCACCAGGACCACATCAACGAGGTCACGGAGATTTTGGACTCCAGATGGGGGGAAGAGGGAGTCGAATACCTCTTAGCCAGAGAGGGCACCCGGGCCAGCGCCAATAGCTGGGTACCAGACTACGCTTTGGAGGAACCCCTGCTCAAGGACGAGTTTCATGCCCTCTTCCCACACAAACCCATGCCAGCGAGCTTCTTCGACGACTGGTTGTTCACACCCACACTTTCTTCCAGCACGTTCCATGGATTCGACTCAGAAGGGGAACCCGCACGGAGCACCCGTTCCCCAGAAGGTTCACCGGCAGGTTCGGCATCAGGCAACTCGTATTGGTGGGACGATCGACCAGAGGAGCAATGGCGCAGGAAGTGGCTGGAGAGGCCAGGTCGAGCGACCGACGCAGAGACTGACATGGACGTGTTCGGGGAGGACCTCGGGTTCGAGCACAGCGGTACAGAGATGGAAGAGCAACAAGTCAACGTCGACGACCGCGAGGGGGAAGACTCGGAGGTCTTCAGTTGGCGGCCACCCACGGGGAGCGACCTGTATCCAGCATTCCCTCCCATGATGATGGAGCGCCCAGCACCCACACCTGACAGCGGGGAGGGGGGAAGGGGGGGCTTCGAGGGGGGGATGGATGTCAGGGGTTCAGAAGCAGAGACGCAGAGAAGGGTGGAAACAGAGAGCGAGGGGGAGGAAGCCGAAGGGAGAATGAGTGATGATGACGAACCGAGATCTCCAAGCCTAAGCAGTGAGTCAGAGGACTCCCAAAAGGGAGCCCCAGTGAGCAGAGCAAGGGGGGGATCCGGGGGGACACCCCAGGAGGAAGGGAACAGAGGAGATTCAGAGAGCAGCAGCTGGAAGTCGGGACCCACGCTCAAGACTGAGAGCAGCAGGGAGGAAGGCAGCCAGGCATCGGGTTCCGGAGGCCGTCAGCAGGAGGGAGGGCACGAGTCAGGGGTGGTCACGCCCTCCTCAGAGAGCGAGGCAACGGTCAAGAGGAAAGTAGAGAGTTGGGCGCGCGCGCCAAGTTCAAATGCAGCGGAAGCTGGAGCAGTAAGCAGCCCGGAGAGTGAGCCAGGTCCCAAAGCCCGCCGAAAGGAAGCGGAAGGATCAGGGGGGTCAGCGTCAGAGGAGAGTAGAAGGGAGGAGTCCCAGGGGGGCAGAAGGACCCAGAGACGTAGGGAGAGGCGAAGGAGGTGGAGCAAGGCTAGGGTATTAAGCTGGTGTGCAAGAGGCGGGGACTCAGATGGGTCTTCGCCGACCTAGGGCAGAAGGTGTAGAGCTGCACGCTGCAGTTCGGAAATGAAACCTGTAACTCAATAAAGACTCTTTTAAAGTGGACGCTGTGTGGCGTGGTCCTATGTGAGCTGGGACCTGGTAGCAGCTCTGACACGCATACATGTTTGTTACCAACCCAAATCAAGCATAAGTAAACATCTCAATAGAAAAAGGACGAATAGGCTTCGATTGCCATTTCGGTGTTCATAGTAAGAATAATCTTGGATTGCGCTTACTTCATGTCGTGTTCTTTGCTCTTAATGCACAGTGACACACAAATCGCAAAGTGTGTGCAATGAGACCAAAAATAACACAACACCATCTTTTCGCTTCCATATGCATAGAAAGAAGACGAATAAATCGCAGACATGTTAGTTACCAGCCCAAATCAAGCATAAGTAAACATATGGTAACATCTCAATAGAAAAAGGACGAATAACCTTCGATTGCCATTTCGGTGTTCATTCACCCACAAATAGCAAAGAAAAGTGCAAGAACCCTAAACAAAGCCAAAAAGGTTGTTTTGGGTGCGAGCTACATAGTAAGAATAATCTTGGATTGCGCATACTTCATGTCGTGTTCTCTGCTCTTAATGCACATTGACACAGAAATCGCAAAGTGTGTCCAATGAGACCAAAATAACACAACACCATCTTTTTGCTTCCATATGCGTAGAAAGAAGACTTTGATTGGTCTTATTCAATTGGCATGGTGTTATTTGGGTGTGCGCGAGAATCACACCAAAACCAAAGCAAAAAGGTGTCTTGGGTTCCATCTACATAAAAAGAAGGTGTCAGAGCTGCTACCAGGTCCCAGCTCACATAGGACCACGCCACACAGCGTCCACTTTAAAGGAGTCTTTATTGAGTTACAGGTTTCATTTCCGAACTGCAGCGTGCAGCTCTACACCTTCTGCTCTAGGTCGGCGAAGACCCGTCTGAGTCCCCGCCTCTTGCACACCAGCTTAATACCCTAGCCTTGCTCCACCTCCTTCGCCTCTCCCTACGTCTCTGGGTCCTTCTGCCCCCCTGGGCCTCCTCCCTTCTACTCTCCTCTGACGCTGACCCCCCTGATCCTTCTGCCTCCTTGCGGCGGGCTTTAGGACCTGGCTCACTCTCCGGGCTGCTTACTGCTCCAGCTTCCGCTGCATTTGAACTTGGCGCGCGCGCCCAACTCTCTACTTTCCTCTTAACCGTTGCCTCGCTCTCTGAGGAGGGCGTGACCACCCCTGACTCGTGCCCTCCCTCCTGCTGACAGCCTCCGGAACCCGATGCCTGGCTACCTTCCTCCCTGCTGCTCTCAGTCTTGAGCGTGGGTCCCGACTTCCAGCTGCTGCCGCCCTCAGTTATGAGCGTGGGTCCCGACTTCCAGCTGCTGCTCTCTGAATCTCCTCTGTTCCCTTCCTCCTGGGGTGTCCCCCCGGATCCCCCCCTTGCTCTGCTCACTGGGGCTCCCTTTTGGGAGTCCTCTGACTCACTGCTTAGGCTTGGAGATCTCGGGTCGTCATCATCACTCATTCTCCCTTCGGCTTCCTCCCCCTCGCTCTCTGTTTCCACCCTTCTCTGCGTCTCTGCTTCTGAACCCCTGACATCCATCCCCCCCTCGAAGCCCCCCCTTCCCCCCTCCCCGCTGTCAGGTGTGGGTGCTGGGCGCTCCATCATCATGGGAGGGAATGCTGGATACAGGTCGCTCCCCGTGGGTGGCCGCCAACTGAAGACCTCCGAGTCTTCCCCCTCGCGGTCGTCGACGTTGACTTGTTGCTCTTCCATCTCTGTACCGCCGTGCTCGAACCCGAGGTCCTCCCCGAACACGTCCATGTCAGTCTCTGCGTCGGTCGCTCGACCTGGCATCTCCAGCCACGTCCTGCGCCATTGCTCCTCTGGTCGATCGTCCCACCAATACGAGTTGCCTGATGCCGAACCTGCCGGTGAACCTTCTGGGGAACGGGTGCTCCGTGCGGGTTCCCCTTCTGAGTCGAATCCATGGAACGTGCTGGAAGAAAGTGTGGGTGTGAACAACCAGTCGTCGAAGAAGCTCGCTGGCATGGGTTTGTGTGGGAAGAGGGCATGAAACTCGTCCTTGAGCAGGGGTTCCTCCAAAGCGTAGTCTGGTACCCAGCTATTGGCGCTGGCCCGGGTGCCCTCTCTGGCTAAGAGGTATTAGACTCCCTCTTCCCCCCATCTGGAGTCCAAAATCTCCGTGACCTCGTTGATGTGGTCCTGGTGCTTCACCTCCCGCGTCTCCGTCCGTTCCCGGAGCGGACTTGGCGCCGTCCCTGGCTCCTGGAACCTGTGAGGTGCCTTGTAGGGAGTGAGCACCGACCTGTGGAACACCGGATGCATTCTGGAACCCTCCGGCAGCGCCAGTCGGAAGGCTACCGGGTTGATCTGCGCTTCGACTTGGTACGGACCGATCTGCTTGTGCCCCAACTTCTTCTTGGCAAGCGACCTGGTCGGCACTGCGTGGGCTGCCAACCAGACCCAGTCTCCCACTTGGATCACTTCGCCAACCCGCCTGTGCTTGTCAGCTTGCACCTTGTAGGCGTGCTTAGCTAGCTCCAGCTGCCGTCTGAGTTGATCGTGGACCGCCTGCAGCTCTGACGCGAACGCGTCCGCCGTCTGTGGTTCTCCCTCCCCCACTCTCTCCAGTCCCGGGAAGGTTCTGGGATTCCTCCCATTGTTGGCAAAGAACGGCGTCACTCCTGTGGACACGTGCTTCGTGTTGTTGTAAGCGAACTCGGCTAGCGGCAGGTAATCCACCCACGTCGCAGGCTGTTGATTGGCATAGCATCTCAGGTACTGCTGCATGAATGGCCAGCAACTCCCTGTCCCAGATGGTGTAGTTCTGCTCCGACTTGCTGAGCTTTCTGGAGTAGAACGCTCCCGGCCGCCACACCCCCTGCGGGTCTCGCTGCAGCAGGACAGCTCCCACGGCTCTGTCTGACGCGTCTGTCTCTACCCTCAACGGTTTACTGGGGTCGATATGCAGCAGTTGCTTCTCCGATGCGAAGAGATGCTTGAGCGCTTGAAAGGACTGTTCCGCCTGCTCCGTCCAGATGAATTTCTTTTTTTTGGAGCTGAGCGTGTCCGTAATTGCTGCCGTCTGCATCGCGAACCCCTTGATAAACTTGCGATAGAAGTTGGCGAAGCCGACAAACCGCTGGACCTCCTTCCGGTTGCGCGGGCTTTTCCAATCCAATACCGCACGAACCTTGGTGCTGTCCATGGCTATCCCCTTGTCCGACAACTTGTATCCCAGGAAATCCACCTCCGTCGTGTCGAACTGGCACTTCTCCAGCTTGGCGTACAGTCTATGTTGTTGCAACCTGCTGAGCACCTCCCTCACGTCTCGGTCGTGAGCTTGCTGCGAGTCAGAGAAAATCAGGATGTCATCCAGGAAGCAGACGCATGTCTTGTAGAGGAGTCCCTCCAACACGTGATGCATAAAAGCTTGAAAACAGTGAGAGCCATTTTGTAATCCAAAGGGCATAACTCTGTATTCGTAGGTGCCCAGCGGTGTGAACATGGCCGTCTTCCACTCATCGCCCTCCCGCATGCGGATGAGATTGTACGCCCCTCGCAGGTCCAACTTGGTGAACACGCGTCCCTTGCGCACCGTCGCGAGGAGGTCGTCAATCCTGGGCATGGGGTAATCAGACGGTTTGGTCATCTGGTTCAAAAGGCGGTAGTCCACAACTAGTCTTTTTTGGGGCGTGTCTTTCTTTTTCACGAAGAAAACGGGACTGCCCCCCACTGCCTTGGACTCTCTGATGAAGCCACGCTCCAGATTATGCTCGATGAACTGTTTGAGTTCCTGCATTTCATCTTCAGACATGGAGTATAGCCGCCCCTTCGGCAGCGTCGCCCCCGGTAGGAGGTCAATCTTGCAGTCATATGGCCGGTGAGGGGGTAGCTTGTCCGCCTCCTTCTCGCAGAAGACCTCCAAAAAGCTCGCGTATTTGTGGGGGACCGCTTGCAACGTTCCCAACTGCAGTTGTGATTCCTCCTCCTCTCCCTCCCGTCGGGGCAGGATGCAGTGTTCTGCGCAATAAGAGGAGCCGAAGATCAGTTGTCTCTGGTACCAAGCCAGTGTCGGACTGTGCCTGTCCAGCCAACTCATGCCCAACACAATGGGCGTGTCCGACAGTTGGGTGACATTAAAACTGATGACTTCCCTGTGGTTGCCAAGGCGCATCACCATCGGTGGCGTCTGCTTCACCACCTGCCCCCCTAGCAACTCTCTGCCATCCACTGTGACGACTTGCAGGGGCAGAGTGGCAGGCAATAGCTGTATAGCGTGCTGCTCCACAAAGCTCTGCGCTATAAAGTCTGCGTTGCTTCCAGAATCCACAGAAAGCGGCACTTCGATAGTGACGCCGTCGGGTAGCTGGAGAGATGCTGTGAGCTGCACTACTGGTTTGGGTGGGAGGGGATCCGTGGGTTGCAAGATTGCTGGGGACTGCTTCACAGATGCGTCTGGCTGGGCCCCAGTGCCTCCGTCTCCAGCCAGACATCGTCGTTTCCCTGCTGTGGTTCTCCTTGCTGCGTTGCTGCGGTCACCATGGCTGAGGCTGCAGTGTGCTTGTGGAGCCTCCGGGGACACTCCTTCGCCAAATGGCCTGGATCCTCGCAGATGTAACACTTCCTGTTCCCTCTAGGAGGCTTCGCTTTCACTGCTGCCGGTGCTAGGGCTCTGGCTGCTGACTGAGCCCTTGCACCTCCAACCTCCATCGGTTCCCCTCCCCCTCCTGGCGGAGGTGTGGATTGCGCACGCGCTGCTTCCCTCGGAACGAAAGAGAAACTTCTCGCTGCTTCGCGCCCTCCACGTCCTTCATCTCTGCACCATGGACGTTCTTCCAGCCTCACCCCCACAGTCAGCGCCCTTTGGACCACCTCCTGCGTGCTTCGGGGCCTCTCCCCCCTTGCAATTTCATCCTTAACCGCAGAACTTAGACCCTCCCAGAAGAGGTCTCTGACAGGGGGCGAATCCCGATCCCATTCTAAAGCACTGACCAGCGCAAAAAATCGGGCGTGATACTGCCGGACGCTCGCCCTCCCTTGTTTTAGTCCATGAATCTCCCGTCTGGCAAGATCCACATCAATAGTAGACAAAAAACACGCATCCATCGCTTTGATAAAGGCATCTGCATTCTGAAGCGCCGGATCTTTATCCCTCCACAAATTGCGCAGCCAGGCTTTGGCATCCCCATGCAAATGGGACAATATGAACCCCACCTTCTCTTCCTCATCTCTAAAGTCTTTTGCCAGCAGTTGCAGTGCGCACATTACGTCTGCTCTAAAATTAGGGTACTGTTGCAAAGTCCCATCGAAGTGAGCCACAAGCCCTCCTGCTCTCCGTGCCAATCCCACGCCCTCCGGTCTGGGTCCCGGTTGCCCTTGCTTAACAAGCATTTCAAACCTGGCGTGTAGGTCTCTGTAGGCGGCTGTAGTCTCCTCCTCCCGTTTCTTGGAAGCCAATACCTCTGAGGACAACTGGGTCACTGCCTCTTGCAGCGCGGAGATCCTCTGTTCTTCCGTCATCTTGCTAACCTTTGTGAGCTCGCTTACAGACACCCCTCTTCCTCCCCTAGCGGCTTCTGCTCCCGCTGCGAGGTTTCAGGTTTCTGAAGCTTTGAAGAGACGGGTCTTACTGTCAGAGCTGCTACCAGGTCCCAGCTCACATAGGACCACGCCACACAGCGTCCACTTTAAAGGAGTCTTTATTGAGTTACAGGTTTCATTTCCGAACTGCAGCGTGCAGCTCTACACCTTCTGCTCTAGGTCGGCGAAGACCCGTCTGAGTCCCCGCCTCTTGCACACCAGCTTAATACCCTAGCCTTGCTCCACCTCCTTCGCCTCTCCCTACGTCTCTGGGTCCTTCTGCCCCCCTGGGCCTCCTCCCTTCTACTCTCCTCTGACGCTGACCCCCCTGATCCTTCTGCCTCCTTGCGGCGGGCTTTAGGACCTGGCTCACTCTCCGGGCTGCTTACTGCTCCAGCTTCCGCTGCATTTGAACTTGGCGCGCGCGCCCAACTCTCTACTTTCCTCTTAACCGTTGCCTCGCTCTCTGAGGAGGGCGTGACCACCCCTGACTCGTGCCCTCCCTCCTGCTGACAGCCTCCGGAACCCGATGCCTGGCTACCTTCCTCCCTGCTGCTCTCAGTCTTGAGCGTGGGTCCCGACTTCCAGCTGCTGCCGCCCTCAGTTATGAGCGTGGGTCCCGACTTCCAGCTGCTGCTCTCTGAATCTCCTCTGTTCCCTTCCTCCTGGGGTGTCCCCCCGGATCCCCCCCTTGCTCTGCTCACTGGGGCTCCCTTTTGGGAGTCCTCTGACTCACTGCTTAGGCTTGGAGATCTCGGGTCGTCATCATCACTCATTCTCCCTTCGGCTTCCTCCCCCTCGCTCTCTGTTTCCACCCTTCTCTGCGTCTCTGCTTCTGAACCCCTGACAGAAGGTAATAAAGCTTTGATTGGGCTTATCTCAGGTTGGTGTTTTGGGGGTTAGAATGCACATTCAACCAAAAATCGCAGACATGTTTGTTACCAGCCCAAATCAAGCATAAGTAAACATATGGTAACATCTCAATAGAAAAAGGACGAATAAGCTTCGATTGGCATTTCAGTGTTCATTCAACCACAAATAGCAAAGCGGTGTAGTAAGCCTAAACAAAGCCAAACAGGTTGTTTTGGTTTCAAAGTACATAGAAAGAATAATCTTGGATTGTGCTTACTTCATGTGTTCTTTGCTCTTAATGCACAGTGACAGAGAAATCGCAAAGTGTGTGCAATGAGACCAAAATAACACACCATCTTTTCGCTTCCATATGCATAGAAAGAAGACGAAATAAGCTTTGATTGGGCTTTTTCAATTCGCATGGTGTTATTTGGGTGTGCGCCAGAATCACACCAAAACCAAAGCAAATAGGTGTCTTGGGTTCCATCTACATAAAAAGAAGATAATAAAACTCTGATTGGGCTTATTTCAAATTGGTGTTTTGGGGATTAGAATGCACATTAAACCAAAAATCGCAGTGACATATTTGTTACCAGCGCAAATCAAGCATAGGTGTTTTGGTTCTATCGCTATAGGCAAAGGACGAATAAGCTTCAATTGCTCTTTCGGTGTCATTCACCCACAAATAGCAAAGCGGTGTAATAAGCCTAAACAAAGCCAAACAGGTTGTTTTGGTTTCAAAGTACATAGAAAGAATAATCTTGGATTGCGCTTACTTCATGTCGTGTTCTCTGCTCTTAATGCACATTGACACAGAAATCGCAAAGTGTGTGCAATGAGACCAAAATAACACAACACCATCTTTTTGCTTCCATATGCGTAGAAAGAAGACTTTGATTGGTCTTATTCAATTGGCATGGTGTTATTTGGGTGTGCGCGAGAATCACACCAAAACCAAAGCAAAAAGGTGTCTTGGGTTCCATCTACATAAAAAGAAGATAATAAAGCTCTGATTGGGCTTATTTCAGGTTGGTGTTTTTGGGGTTAGAATGCACATTCAACCAAAAATCGCAGACATGTTTGTTACCAGCCCAAATCAAGCAAAAGTAAACATATGGTAACATCTCAATAGAAAAAGGACGATTAGGCTTCGATTGCCATTTCGGTGTTCATTCACCCACAAATAGCAAAGTAAAGTGCAAGAACCCTAAACAAAGCCAAAAAGGTTGTTTTGGGTGCGAGCTACATAATAAGAATAAATTTGGATTGCGCATACTTCATGTCGTGTTCTCTGCTCTTAATGCACAGTGACACAGAAATCGCAAAGTGTGTGCAAGGAGACCAAAATAACACACCATCTTTTCGCTTCCATATGCGTAGAAAGAAGACGAATAAGCTTTGATTGGGCTTTTTCAATTCGCATGGTGTTATTTGGGTGTGCGCCAGAATCACACCAAACCAAAGCAAAAAGGAGTCTTGGGTTCCATCTACATAAAAAGAAGATAATAAAGCTCTGATTGTGCTTATTTCAAATTGGTGTTGTCAGGGGTTCAGGAGCAGAGACGCAGAGAAGGGAGGAAGCAGAGAGCGAGGGGGAGGAATCCGAAGGGAAAATGAGTGATGATGACGACCCGAGATCTCCAAGCCTAAGCAGTGAGTCAGAGGACTCCCAAAAGGGAGCCCCAGTGAGCAGAGCAAGGGGGGGATCCGGGGGGACACCCCAGGAGGAAGGGAACAGAGGAGATTCAGAGAGTAGCAGCTGGAAGTCGGGACCCACGCTCATAACTGAGGGCGGCAGCAGCTGGAAGTCGGGACCCACGCTCAAGACTGAGAGCAGCAGGGAGGAAGGTAGCCAGGCATCGGGTTCCGGAGGCTGTCAGCAGGAGGGAGGGCACGAGTCAGGGGTGGTCACGCCCTCCTCAGAGAGCGAGGCAACGGTTAAGAGGAAAGTAGAGAGTTGGGCGCGCGCGCCAAGTTCAAATGCAGCGGAAGCTGGAGCAGTAAGCAGCCCGGAGAGTGAGCCAGGTCCCAAAGCCCGCCGCAAGGAGGCAGAAGGATCAGGGGGGTCAGCGTCAGAGGAGAGTAGAAGGGAGGAGGCCCAGGGGGGCAGAAGGACCCAGAGACGTAGGGAGAGGCGAAGGAGGTGGAGCAAGGCTAGGGTATTAAGCTGGTGTGCAAGAGGCGGGGACTCAGACGGGTCTTCGCCGACCTAGGGCAGAAGGTGTAGAGCTGCACGCTGCAGTTCGGAAATGAAACCTGTAACTTAATAAAGACTCTTATAAAGTGAACGCTGGCGGACTTGGTCCTATGTGAGCTGGGACTGGGTGGCAGCTCTGACAGTAAGACCCGTCTGACAAAAGCTTCGGACACCTGATATCTCGCAGCGGAGAGAGAGGCAGCTGGAGGAGGGGATCGGTGTTTGGGAGCAAGCTCACGACGGTTAGCAGAGATGACGGAAGCAGAGACAGTTGCAGCGCTGCAACAGGCAGTTACCCAATTGAACGCGGAGGTACTGGCATCCAAGAAGAGGGAGGAGGATGCGGCAGCCGCCTACAGAGATCTCCACGCCAGGTTTGAAGCATGGGTTAAACACGGGCAGCCAGGACCCAGACCGGAGGGGGTTGGGTTGGCACGGAGAGCAGGAGGGCTTGTGGCTCACTTCGATGGGAATTTACAACAGTACCCCAATTTTCGAGCAGACGTAATGTGCGCACTGCAACTGCTGGCAAAAGACTTTAGAGATGAGGAAGAGAAAGTGGGGTTCATACTATCCCATTTGCATGGGGATGCTAAAGCGTGGCTACGCAATTTGTGGAGGGATAAAGATCCGGCGCTTCAGAATGCAGATGCCTTTATCAAAGCGATGGATGCGTGTTTTTTGTCTACTATTGATGTGGATCTTGCCCGACGGGAGATTCATGGACTAAAACAAGGGAGGGCAAGCGTCCGGCAGTACCACGCCCGCTTTTTTGCGCTGGTCAGTGCCTTAGAGTGGGACCGGGATTCGCCCCCTGTCAGAGACCTGTTCTGGGAGGGTCTAAGCTCTGCGGTCAAGGATGAGATTGCAAGGGGGGAGAGGCCCCGAAGCACGCAGGAGGTGGTCCAAAGGGCGCTGACTGTGGGGGTGAGGCTGGAAGAACGTCCATGGTGCAGAGATGAAGGACGTGGAGGGCGCGAAGCAGCGAGAAGTTTCTCTTTCATTCCAAGAGAAGCAGCGCGTGCGCAATCCACACCTCCGCCTGGAGGGGGAGGGGAACCGATGGAGGTTGGAGGTGCAAGGGCTCAGTCAGCAGCCAGAGCCCAAGCACCGACAGCAGTGAAAGCGAAGCCTCCTAGAGGGAACAGGAAGTGTTACATCTGCGAGGATCCAGGCCATTTGGCGAAAGAGTGTCCCCGGAGGCTCCACAAGCACACTGCAGCCTCAGCAATGGTGACTGCAGCAACGCAGCAAGGAGAACCACAGCAGGGAAACGACGATGTCTGGCTGGAGACAGAGGCACTGGGGCCCAGCCAGACGCATCAGTGAAGCAGTCCCCAGCGATCTTGCAACCCACGGACCCCCTCCCACCCAAACCAGTAGTGCAGCTCACAGCATCTCTCCAGCTACCCGATGGCGTCACTATCGAAGTGCCGCTTTCTGTGGATTCTGGAAGCAACGCAGACTTTATAGCGCAGGATTTTGTGGAGCAGCACGCTATACAGCTACTGCCTGCCACTCTGCCCCTGCAAGTCGTCACAGTGGATGGCAGAGAGTTGCTAGGGGGGCAGGTGGTGAAGCAAACGCCACCGATGGTGATGCGCCTTGGCAACCACAGGGAAGTCATCAGTTTTAATGTCACCCAACTGTCGGACACGCCCATTGTGTTGGGCATGAGTTGGCTGGACAGGCACAGTCCGACACTGGCTTGGTACCAGAGACAGCTGATCTTCGGCTCCTCTTATTGCGCAGAACACTGCATCCTGCCCAGACAGGAGGGAGAGGAGGAGGAATCACAACTGCAGTTGGGAACGTTGCAAGCAGTCCCCCACAAATACGCAGACTTTCTGGAGGTCTTCTGCGAGAAAGAGGCTGACAAGCTACCACCGCACAGGCAATATGACTGCAAGATTGACCTCCTACCAGGGGCGACGCTGCCGAAAGGGAAGCTGTATTCCATGTCTGAGGACGAATTACAGGAACTCAAACAGTTCATAGATCACAATTTGCAGCGCGGTTTCATCCGGGAGTCCAGGGCAGTAGGGGGCAGTCCTGTTTTCTTCGTGAAGAAGAAAGACACGCCCCAAAAAAGACTGGTGGTGGATTTTCGCCTCTTAAACAAGATGACCAAGCCTTCTGATTTCCCCATGCCCAGGATTGACGACCTACTAGCGACGGTGCGCAAGGGACGCGTGTTCACCAAGTTGGACCTGCGAGGTGCGTACAATCTCATCCGCATGAGGGAGGGCGATGAGTGGAAGACAGCCATGTTCACGCCTCTGGGCACCTACGAATACAGAGTGATGCCGTTTGGATTGCAAAACGGTTCTCACTGTTTCCAAGCTTTCATGCATCATGTGTTGGCGGGACTCCTTTACAAGAAGTGCGTCTGCTTTCTGGATGACATCCTGATATTCTCCGAATCGCAGCAAGCCCATGACCAAGATGTTCGGGAGGTGCTGAAGAGGCTGCAGCAGCATAGACTGTACGCCAAACTGGAGAAGTGCCAGTTCGACACGACGGAGGTGGATTTCTTGGGTTACAAGTTGTCGGACAAGGGGCTAGCCATGGACAGCGCCAAGGTTCGTGCGGTGTTGGATTGGAAGAGCCCGCGCAACCGGAAGGAGGTCCAGCGGTTTGTCGGCTTCGCCAACTTCTATCGCAAGTTTATCAAGGGGTTCGCGATGCAGACGGCGGCCATTACGGACACGCTAAGCTCCAAGAAAAAGAAATTCATCTGGACGGAGCAGGCGGAGCAGTCCTTTCAAGCACTCAAGCGTCTCTTCGCGTCGGAAGAGCAACTGCTGCATATCGACCCCAGCAGACCGATGCGGGTAGAGACAGACGCGTCCGATAGAGCAGTGGGAGCTGTCCTGCTGCAAAGGGACCCGAGGGGGTCTGGAGGCCGGGAGCGTTCTACTCCAGAAAGCTCAGCAAGTCGGAGCAGAACTACACCATCTGGGACAGGGAGTTGCTGGCCATTCATGCAGCTTTCAAGGCGTGGAGGCACTTCCTGATCGGCGCCAAGCACACGGTGCAGGTCTGCACGGATCACAAGAATCTGGAGCACTGGCGCACGGCTCAGTTCCTGAACCAGAGGCAGATACGTTGGGCGGAGTTCTTTGCTGACTTCAATTTCCGAATAGAGTACGTCCCAGGCGACACCAACGTCATGGCGGATGCACTGTCCCGCAAACCGCAATACCTCGAAGAGGCGACGCCAGCGGCAGCCATGCACATCTTCGCGCCAACAGCGTGGGCGTGCGCTTCAGCCACAGTAGACCTGGATGCGGTGCGGCGGGCGTTGCAGGACGACTCCTTCGCGCAGGCGAAAATGGCAGAGGTGCACAAGGGCACGGCGAAGGGCGACGAGTTCCAGATACGAGACGGCTTGCTCTTACGTAAAGGGGCCATCTACGTGCCGGGAGACGAACTTCGCGCCAGGGTACTGCAGCAGCTGCACGACGCACCCACGGCCGGGCACTTTGGCACGGAAAAAACGGTGGAATTAGTCGCAAGGGACTTTTGGTGGCCCAGACTGAGAGGGGAAGTCGCGGACTACGTTGCGAGGTGCGACACCTGCCAGAGGGCCAAACCGGTGCACAAACCACCGGCGGGACTGCTGGAACCGCTGCAAACGCCGTTTGAACCGTGGGAGAGGGTGGCCCTGGACTTTGTTACGGATCTACCCAGCTCGAGAGGCAAGACAGCTGTACTAGTGGTGGTGGACTTGTTCACCAAGATGGCACATTTCATTCCGTGTGCGAAGGTGGCCACGGCGGAACAAACCGCCAAACTGTTCATAGATCACGTGTTCAAAGTGCATGGTCTGCCGCGGTCTATCCTGTCCGACCGCGGGCGCCAGTTCGTCTCGAATTTCTGGCAGAAGCTGATGAGTTTTCTAAATGTCAAGGTCGATCTGGCATCAGCAAGACACCCGCAGACCAACGGGCAAGCAGAGAGGGTCAATGCCATCATGCAGCAGTACCTGAGATGCTATGCCAATCAACAACCTGCGACCTGGGTGGATTACCTGCCGCTCGCCGAGTTCGCTTACAACAACACGAAGCACGTGTCCACAGGGGTGACGCCGTTCTTCGCCAACAATGGGAGGAATCCCAGAACCTTCCCGGGACGGGAGAGAGTGGGGGACGGAGAACCACAGACGGCGGACGCGTTCGCGTCAGAGTTGCAGGCGGTACACGATCAACTCAGACGGCAGCTGGAGCTAGCTAAGCACGCCTACAAGGTGCAAGCTGACAAGCACAGGCGGGTTGGCGAAGAGATCCAAGTGGGAGACTGGGTCTGGTTGGCAGCCCACGCAGTGCCGACCAGGTCACTAGCCAAGAAGAAGTTGGGGCACAAGCAAATTGGTCCGTACCAAGTCGAAGCACAGATCAACCCGGTAGCCTTCCGACTGGTGCTGCCGGAGGGTTCCAGAATGCATCCGGTGTTCCACAGGTCGGTGCTCACTCCCTACAAGGCACCTCACAGATTCCAGGAGCCAGGGACGGCACCGAGTCCGTTCCGGGAGCGGACGGAGACGCGAGGGGTGACGCAGCAAGACCCCATCAACGAGGTCACGGAGATTTTGGACTCCAGATGGGGGGAAGAGGGAGTCGAATACCTCCTAGCCAGAGAGGGCACCCGGGCCAGCGCCAATAGCTGGGTGCCAGACTACGCTTTGGAGGAACCCCTGCTCAAGGACGAGTTTCATGCCCTTTTCCCACACAGACCCATGCCAGCGAGCTTCTTCGACGACTGGCTGTTCACGCCCACACTTTCTTCCAGCACGTTCCATGGATTCGACTCGGACGGGGAACCCGCACTGAGCACCCGTTCCCCAGAAGGATCGCCGGCGGGTTCGGCGTCAGACACCTCGTATTGGTGGGACGATCGACCGGAGGAGCAATGGCGCCGGAAGTGGCTGGAGATGCCAGGTCGAGCGACCGACGCAGAGACTGACATGGACGTGTTCGGGGAGGACCTTGGGTTCGAGCACGGCGGTACAGAAATGGAAGCGGAACAGGTCAACGTCGGCGACCGCGAGGAGGAAGACTCGGAGGTCTTCAGTTGGCGGCCAACCACGGGGAGCGAACTGTATCCGGCATTCCCTCCCGTGATGATGGAGCACCCAGCACCCACACCTGAAAGCGGGGAGGGGGGAAGGGGGGGCTTCGAGGGGGGGATGGATGTCAGGGGTTCAGGAGCAGAGACGCAGAGAAGGGAGGAAGCAGAGAGCGAGGGGGAGGAATCCGAAGGGAAAATGAGTGATGATGACGACCCGAGATCTCCAAGCCTAAGCAGTGAGTCAGAGGACTCCCAAAAGGGAGCCCCAGTGAGCAGAGCAAGGGGGGGATCCGGGGGGACACCCCAGGAGGAAGGGAACAGAGGAGATTCAGAGAGTAGCAGCTGGAAGTCGGGACCCACGCTCATAACTGAGGGCGGCAGCAGCTGGAAGTCGGGACCCACGCTCAAGACTGAGAGCAGCAGGGAGGAAGGTAGCCAGGCATCGGGTTCCGGAGGCTGTCAGCAGGAGGGAGGGCACGAGTCAGGGGTGGTCACGCCCTCCTCAGAGAGCGAGGCAACGGTTAAGAGGAAAGTAGAGAGTTGGGCGCGCGCGCCAAGTTCAAATGCAGCGGAAGCTGGAGCAGTAAGCAGCCCGGAGAGTGAGCCAGGTCCCAAAGCCCGCCGCAAGGAGGCAGAAGGATCAGGGGGGTCAGCGTCAGAGGAGAGTAGAAGGGAGGAGGCCCAGGGGGGCAGAAGGACCCAGAGACGTAGGGAGAGGCGAAGGAGGTGGAGCAAGGCTAGGGTATTAAGCTGGTGTGCAAGAGGCGGGGACTCAGACGGGTCTTCGCCGACCTAGGGCAGAAGGTGTAGAGCTGCACGCTGCAGTTCGGAAATGAAACCTGTAACTTAATAAAGACTCTTATAAAGTGAACGCTGGCGGACTTGGTCCTATGTGAGCTGGGACTGGGTGGCAGCTCTGACAGGTGTTTTGGGGATTAGAATGCACATTCAACCAAAAATCGCAGAGTGACATATCTCTTACGAGCGCAAATCAAGCATAGGTGTTTTGGTTCTATCGCAATAGGCAAAGGACGAATCGGTTTCGATTGCCATTTCGGTGTTCATTCACCCACAAATAGCAAAGTAAAGTGCAAGAACCCTAAACAAAGCCAAAAAGGTTTTTTTGGGTGCGAGCTACATAGTAAGAATAATCTTGGATTGCGCATACTTCATGTCGTGTTCTCTGCTCTTAATGCACAGTGACACAGAAATCGCAAAGTGTGTGCAATGAGACCAAAATAACACAACACCATCTTTTCGCTTCCATATGCGTAGAAAGAAGACGAATAAGTTTTGATTGGGCTTTTTCAATTCGCATGGTGTTATTTGGGTGTGCGCCAGAATCACACCAAAACCAAAGCAAAAAGGTGTCGGGTTCCATCTACATAAAAAGAAGATAATAAAGCTTTGATTGGGCTTATCTCAGGTTGGTGTTTTGGGGGTTAGAATGCACATTCAACCAAAAATCGCAGTGACATATTTGTTACCAGCGCAAATCAAGCATAGGTGTGTTGGTTCTATCGCAATAGGCAAAGGACGAATAAGCTTCAATTGCTCTTTCGGTGTAATTCAGCCACAAATAGCAAAGCGGTGTAATAAGCCTAAACAAAGCCAAACAGGTTGTTTTCGTTTCAAAGTACATAGAAAGAATAATCTTGGATTGCGCTTACTTCATGTCGTGTTCTTCTCTGTTAATGCACATTGACACAGAAATCGAAAAGTGTGTGCAATGAGACCAAAATAACACAACACCATCTTTTCGCTTCCATATGCGTAGAAAGAAGACGAATAAGCTTTGATTGGGCTTTTTCAATTCGCATGGTGTTATTTGGGTGTGCGCCAGAATCACACCAAAACCAAAGCAAAAAGGTGTCTTGGGTTCCATCTACATAAAAAGAAGATAATAAAGCTCTGATTGGGCATATTTCAGTTTGGTTTCTTTGGGGTTAGAATGCACAATCAGCCAAAAAACGCAGACATGTTTGTTACCAACCCAAATCAAGCATAAGTAAACATATGGTAACATCGCAATAGAAAAAGGACGAATAGGCTTCGATTGCCATTTCGGTGTTCATAGTAAGAATAATCTTGGATTGCGCTTACTTCATGTCATGTTCTTTGCTCTTAATGCACAGTGACACACAAATCGCAAAGTGTGTGCAATGAGACCAAAAATAACACACCATCTTTTCGCTTCCATATGCATAGAAAGAAGACGAATAAATCGCAGACATGTTAGTTACCAGCCCAAATCAAGCATAAGTAAACATATGGTAACATCTCAATAGAAAAAGGACGAACAACCTTCGATTGCCATTTCGGTGTTCATTCACCCACAAATAGCAAAGTGCAAGAACCCTAAACAAAGCCAAAAAGGTTGTTTTGGGTGCGAGCTACATAGTAAGCATAATCTTGGATTGCGCTTACTTCATGTCGTGTTCTCTGCTCTTAATGCACATTGACACAGAAATCGCAAAGTGTGTGCAATGAGACCAAAATAACACAACACCATCTTTTTGCTTCCATATGCGTAGAAAGAAGACTTTGATTGGTCTTATTCAATTGGCATGGTGTTATTTGGGTGTGCGCGAGAATCACACCAAAACCAAAGCAAAAAGGTGTCTTGGGTTCCATCTACATAAAAAGAAGGTAATAAAGCTTTGATTGGGCTTATCTCAGGTTGGTGTTTTGGGGGTTAGAATGCACATTCAACCAAAAATCGCAGACATGTTTGTTACCAGCCCAAATCAAGCATAAGTAAACATATGGTAACATCTCAATAGAAAAAGGACGAATAAGCTTCGATTGGCATTTCAGTGTTCATTCAACCACAAATAGCAAAGCGGTGTAGTAAGCCTAAACAAAGCCAAACAGGTTGTTTTGGTTTCAAAGTACATAGAAAGAAGAATCTTGGATTGTGCTTACTTCATGTGTTCTTTGCTCTTAATGCACAGTGACAGAGAAATCGCAAAGTGTGTGCAATGAGACCAAAATAACACACCATCTTTTCGCTTCCATATGCATAGAAAGAAGACGAATAAGCTTTGATTGGGCTTTTTCAATTCGCATGGTGTTATTTGGGTGTGCGCCAGAATCACACCAAAACCAAAGCAAAAAGGTGTCTTGGGTTCCATCTACATAAAAAGAAGATAATAAAGCTCTGATTGGGCATATTTCAGTTTGGTTTCTTTGGGGTTAGAATGCACAATCAGCCAAAAAACGCAGACATGTTTGTTACCAACCCAAATCAAGCATAAGTAAACATATGGTAACATCTCAATAGAAAAAGGACGAATAGGCTTCGATTGCCATTTCGGTGTTCATAGTAAGAATAATCTTGGATTGCGCTTACTTCATGTCGTGTTCTTTGCTCTTAATGCACAGTGACACACAAATCGCAAAGTGTGTGCAATGAGACCAAAAATAACACAACACCATCTTTTCGCTTCCATATGCATAGAAAGAAGACGAATAAATCGCAGACATGTTAGTTACCAGCCCAAATCAAGCATAAGTAAACATATGGTAACATCTCAATAGAAAAAGGACGAATAACCTTCGATTGCCATTTCGGTGTTCATTCACCCACAAATAGCAAAGAAAAGTGCAAGAACCCTAAACAAAGCCAAAAAGGTTGTTTTGGGTGCGAGCTACATAGTAAGAATAATCTTGGATTGCGCTTACTTCATGTCGTGTTCTCTGCTCTTAATGCACATTGACACAGAAATCGCAAAGTGTGTGCAATGAGACCAAAATAACACAACACCATCTTTTTGCTTCCATATGCGTAGAAAGAAGACTTTGATTGGTCTTATTCAATTGGCATGGTGTTATTTGGGTGTGCGCGAGAATCACACCAAAACCAAAGCAAAAAGGTGTCTTGGGTTCCATCTACATAAAAAGAAGGTAATAAAGCTTTGATTGGGCTTATCTCAGGTTGGTGTTTTGGGGGTTAGAATGCACATTCAACCAAAAATCGCAGACATGTTTGTTACCAGCCCAAATCAAGCATAAGTAAACATATGGTAACATCTCAATAGAAAAAGGACGAATAAGCTTCGATTGGCATTTCAGTGTTCATTCAACCACAAATAGCAAAGCGGTGTAGTAAGCCTAAACAAAGCCAAACAGGTTGTTTTGGTTTCAAAGTACATAGAAAGAATAATCTTGGATTGTGCTTACTTCATGTGTTCTTTGCTCTTAATGCACAGTGACAGAGAAATCGCAAAGTGTGTGCAATGAGACCAAAATAACACACCATCTTTTCGCTTCCATATGCATAGAAAGAAGACGAAATAAGCTTTGATTGGGCTTTTTCAATTCGCATGGTGTTATTTGGGTGTGCGCCAGAATCACACCAAAACCAAAGCAAATAGGTGTCTTGGGTTCCATCTACATAAAAAGAAGATAATAAAACTCTGATTGGGCTTATTTCAAATTGGTGTTTTGGGGATTAGAATGCACATTAAACCAAAAATCGCAGTGACATATTTGTTACCAGCGCAAATCAAGCATAGGTGTTTTGGTTCTATCGCTATAGGCAAAGGACGAATAAGCTTCAATTGCTCTTTCGGTGTCATTCACCCACAAATAGCAAAGCGGTGTAATAAGCCTAAACAAAGCCAAACAGGTTGTTTTCGTTTCAAAGTACATAGAAAGAATAATCTTGGATTGCGCTTACTTCATGTCGTGTTCTTCTCTGTTAATGCACATTGACACAGAAATCGAAAAGTGTGTGCAATGAGACCAAAATAACACAACACCATCTTTTCGCTTCCATATGGGTAGAAAGAAGACGAATAAGTTTTGATTGGGCTTTTTCAATTCGCATGGTGTTATTTGGGTGTGCGCCAGAATCACACCAAAACCAAAGCAAAAAGGTGTCTTGGGTTCCATCTACATAAAAAGAAGATAATAAAGCTCTGATTGGGTATATTTCAGTTTGGTTTCTTTGGGGTTAGAATGCACAATCAGCCAAAAAACGCAGACATGTTTGTTACCAACCCAAATCAAGCATAAGTAAACATATGGTAACATCTCAATAGAAAAAGGACGAATAGGCTTCGATTGCCATTTCGGTGTTCATAGTAAGAATAATCTTGGATTGCGCTTACTTCATGTCATGTTCTTTGCTCTTAATGCACAGTGACACACAAATCGCAAAGTGTGTGCAATGAGACCAAAAATAACACAACACCATCTTTTCGCTTCCATATGCATAGAAAGAAGACGAATAAATCGCAGACATGTTAGTTACCAGCCCAAATCAAGCATAAGTAAACATATGGTAACATCTCAATAGAAAAAGGACGAACAACCTTCGATTGCCATTTCGGTGTTCATTCACCCACAAATAGCAAAGTGCAAGAACCCTAAACAAAGCCAAAAAGGTTGTTTTGGGTGCGAGCTACATAGTAAGAATAATCTTGGATTGCGCTTACTTCATGTCGTGTTCTCTGCTCTTAATGCACATTGACACAGAAATCGCAAAGTGTGTGCAATGAGACCAAAATAACACAACACCATCTTTTCGCTTCCATATGCATAGAAAGAAGACGAATAAGCTTTGATTGGGCTTTTTCAATTCGCATGGTGTCATTTGGGTGTGCGCCAGAATCACACCAAAACAAAAGCAAAAAGGTGTTTTGGGTTCCATCTACATAAAAAGAAGATAATAAAGCTCTATTGGGCTTATTTCAAATTGGTGTTTTGGGGATTAGAATGCACATTCAAACAAAAATCGCATAGTGACATATATGTTACCAGCGCAAATCAAGCATAGGTGTTTTGGTTCTATCGCAATAGGCAAAGGACGAATAAGTTTCGATTGCCATTTCGGTGTTCATTCACCCACAAATAGCAAAGTAAAGTGCAAGAACCCTAAACAAAGCCAAAAAGGTTTTTTTGGGTGCGAGCTACATAGTAAGAATAAATTTGGATTGCGCATACTTCATGTCGTGTTCTCTGCTCTTAATGCACAGTGACACAGAAATCGCAAAGTGTGTGCAAGGAGACCAAAATAACACAACACCATCTTTTCGCTTCCATATGCGTAGAAAGAAGACGAATAAGCTTTGATTGGGCTTTTTCAATTCGCATGGTGTTATTTGGGTGTGCGCCAGAATCACACCAAACCAAAGCAAAAAGGAGTCTTGGGTTCCATCTACATAAAAAGAAGATAATAAAGCTCTGATTGGGCTTATTTCAAATTGGTGTTTTGGGGATTAGAATGCACATTCAACCAAAAATCGCAGAGTGACATATCTCTTACCAGCGCAAATCAAGCATAGGTGTTTTGGTTCTATCGCAATAGGCAAAGGACGAATAAGTTTCGATTGCCATTTCGGTGTTCATTCACCCACAAATAGCAAAGTAAAGTGCAAGAACCCTAAACAAAGCCAAAAAGGTTTTTTTGGGTGCGAGCTACATAGTAAGAATAATCTTGGATTGCGCATACTTCATGTCGTGTTCTCTGCTCTTAATGCACAGTGACACAGAAATCGCAAAGTGTGTGCAATGAGACCAAAATAACACAACACCATCTTTTCGCTTCCATATGCGTAGAAAGAAGACGAATAAGTTTTGATTGGGCTTTTTCAATTCGCATGGTGTTATATGGGTGTGCGCCAGAATCACACCAAAACCAAAGCAAAAAGGTGTCGGGTTCCATCTACATAAAAAGAAGATAATAAAGCTTTGATTGGGCTTATCTCAGGTTGGTGTTTTGGGGGTTAGAATGCACATTCAACCAAAAATCGCAGTGACATATTTGTTACCAGCGCAAATCAAGCATAGGTGTGTTGGTTCTATCGCAATAGGCAAAGGACGAATAAGCTTCAATTGCTCTTTCGGTGTCATTCACCCACAAATAGCAAAGCGGTGTAATAAGCCTAAACAAAGCCAAACAGGTTGTTTTCGTTTCAAAGTACATAGAAAGAATAATCTTGGATTGCGCTTACTTCATGTCGTGTTCTTCTCTGTTAATGCACATTGACACAGAAATCGAAAAGTGTGTGCAATGAGACCAAAATAACACAACACCATCTTTTCGCTTCCATATGGGTAGAAAGAAGACGAATAAGTTTTGATTGGGCTTTTTCAATTCGCATGGTGTTATTTGGGTGTGCGCCAGAATCACACCAAAACCAAAGCAAAAAGGTGTCTTGGGTTCCATCTACATAAAAAGAAGATAATAAAGCTCTGATTGGGTATATTTCAGTTTGGTTTCTTTGGGGTTAGAATGCACAATCAGCCAAAAAACGCAGACATGTTTGTTACCAACCCAAATCAAGCATAAGTAAACATATGGTAACATCTCAATAGAAAAAGGACGAATAGGCTTCGATTGCCATTTCGGTGTTCATAGTAAGAATAATCTTGGATTGCGCTTACTTCATGTCATGTTCTTTGCTCTTAATGCACAGTGACACACAAATCGCAAAGTGTGTGCAATGAGACCAAAAATAACACAACACCATCTTTTCGCTTCCATATGCATAGAAAGAAGACGAATAAATCGCAGACATGTTAGTTACCAGCCCAAATCAAGCATAAGTAAACATATGGTAACATCTCAATAGAAAAAGGACGAACAACCTTCGATTGCCATTTCGGTGTTCATTCACCCACAAATAGCAAAGTGCAAGAACCCTAAACAAAGCCAAAAAGGTTGTTTTGGGTGCGAGCTACATAGTAAGAATAATCTTGGATTGCGCTTACTTCATGTCGTGTTCTCTGCTCTTAATGCACATTGACACAGAAATCGCAAAGTGTGTGCAATGAGACCAAAATAACACAACACCATCTTTTTGCTTCCATATGCGTAGAAAGAAGACTTTGATTGGTCTTATTCAATTGGCATGGTGTTATTTGGGTGTGCGCGAGAATCACACCAAAACCAAAGCAAAAAGGTGTCTTGGGTTCCATCTACATAAAAAGAAGGTAATAAAGCTTTGATTGGGCTTATCTCAGGTTGGTGTTTTTGGGGGTTAGAATGCACATTCAACCAAAAATCGCAGACATGTTTGTTACCAGCCCAAATCAAGCATAAGTAAACATATGGTAACATCTCAATTGAAAAAGGACGAATAAGCTTCGATTGGCATTTCAGTGTTCATTCAACCACAAATAGCAAAGCGGTGTAGTAAGCCTAAACAAAGCCAAACAGGTTGTTTTGGTTTCAAAGTACATAGAAAGAATAATCTTGGATTGTGCTTACTTCATGTGTTCTTTGCTCTTAATGCACAGTGACAGAGAAATCGCAAAGTGTGTGCAATGAGACCAAAATAACACACCATCTTTTCGCTTCCATATGCATAGAAAGAAGACGAATAAGCTTTGATTGGGCTTTTTCAATTCGCATGGTGTTATTTGGGTGTGCGCCAGAATCACACCAAAACCAAAGCAAAAAGGTGTCTTGGGTTCCATCTACATAAAAAGAAGGTAATAAAGCTTTGATTGGGCTTATCTCAGGTTGGTGTTTTTGGGGGTTAGAATGCACATTCAACCAAAAATCGCAGACATGTTTGTTACCAGCCCAAATCAAGCATAAGTAAACATATGGTAACATCTCAATTGAAAAAGGACGAATAAGCTTCGATTGGCATTTCAGTGTTCATTCAACCACAAATAGCAAAGCGGTGTAGTAAGCCTAAACAAAGCCAAACAGGTTGTTTTGGTTTCAAAGTACATAGAAAGAATAATCTTGGATTGTGCTTACTTCATGTGTTCTTTGCTCTTAATGCACAGTGACAGAGAAATCGCAAAGTGTGTGCAATGAGACCAAAATAACACACCATCTTTTCGCTTCCATATGCATAGAAAGAAGACGAATAAGCTTTGATTGGGCTTTTTCAATTCGCATGGTGTTATTTGGGTGTGCGCCAGAATCACACCAAAACCAAAGCAAAAAGGTGTCTTGGGTTCCATCTACATAAAAAGAAGATAATAAAGCTCTGATTGGGCATATTTCAGTTTGGTTTCTTTGGGGTTAGAATGCACAATCAGCCAAAAAACGCATACATGTTTGTTACCAACCCAAATCAAGCATAAGTAAACATCTCAATAGAAAAAGGACGAATAGGCTTCGATTGCCATTTCGGTGTTCATAGTAAGAATAATCTTGGATTGCGCTTACTTCATGTCGTGTTCTTTGCTCTTAATGCACAGTGACACACAAATCGCAAAGTGTGTGCAATGAGACCAAAAATAACACAACACCATCTTTTCGCTTCCATATGGATAGAAAGAAGACGAATAAATCGCAGACATGTTAGTTACCAGCCCAAATCAAGCATAAGTAAACATATGGTAACATCTCAATAGAAAAAGGACGAATAACCTTCGATTGCCATTTCGGTGTTCATTCACCCACAAATAGCAAAGAAAAGTGCAAGAACCCTAAACAAAGCTGTCAGAGCTGCCACCCAGTCCCAGCTCACATAGGACCAAGTCCGCCAGCGTTCATTTTATAAGAGTCTTTATTAAGTTACAGGTTTCATTTCCGAACTGCAGCGTGCAGCTCTACACCTTCTGCCCTAGGTCGGCGAAGACCCGTCTGAGTCCCCGCCTCTTGCACACCAGCTTAATACCCTAGCCTTGCTCCACCTCCTTCGCCTCTCCCTACGTCTCTGGGTCCTTCTGCCCCCCTGGGCCTCCTCCCTTCTACTCTCCTCTGACGCTGACCCCCCTGATCCTTCTGCCTCCTTGCGGCGGGCTTTGGGACCTGGCTCACTCTCCGGGCTGCTTACTGCTCCAGCTTCCGCTGCATTTGAACTTGGCGCGCGCGCCCAACTCTCTACTTTCCTCTTAACCGTTGCCTCGCTCTCTGAGGAGGGCGTGACCACCCCTGACTCGTGCCCTCCCTCCTGCTGACAGCCTCCGGAACCCGATGCCTGGCTACCTTCCTCCCTGCTGCTCTCAGTCTTGAGCGTGGGTCCCGACTTCCAGCTGCTGCCGCTCTCAGTTATGAGCGTGGGTCCCGACTTCCAGCTGCTACTCTCTGAATCTCCTCTGTTCCCTTCCTCCTGGGGTGTCCCCCCGGATCCCCCCCTTGCTCTGCTCACTGGGGCTCCCTTTTGGGAGTCCTCTGACTCACTGCTTAGGCTTGGAGATCTCGGGTCGTCATCATCACTCATTTTCCCTTCGGATTCCTCCCCCTCGCTCTCTGCTTCCTCCCTTCTCTGCGTCTCTGCTCCTGAACCCCTGACATCCATCCCCCCCTCGAAGCCCCCCCTTCCCCCCTCCCCGCTTTCAGGTGTGGGTGCTGGGTGCTCCATCATCACGGGAGGGAATGCCGGATACAGTTCGCTCCCCGTGGTTGGCCGCCAACTGAAGGCCTCCGAGTCTTCCTCCTCGCGGTCGCCGACGTTGACCTGTTCCGCTTCCATCTCTGTACCGCCGTGCTCGAACCCAAGGTCCTCCCCGAACACGTCCATGTCAGTCTCTGCGTCGGTCGCTCGACCTGGTATCTCCAGCCACTTCCGGCGCCATTGCTCCTCCGGTCGATCGTCCCACCAATACGAGGTGTCTGACGCCGAACCCGCCGGCGATCCTTCTGGGGAACGGGTGCTCAGTGCGGGTTCCCCGTCCGAGTCGAATCCATGGAACGTGCTGGAAGAAAGTGTGGGCGTGAACAGCCAGTCGTCGAAGAAGCTCGCTGGCATGGGTCTGTGTGGGAAAAGGGCATGAAACTCGTCCTTGAGCAAGGGTTCCTCCAAAGCGTAGTCTGGCACCCAGCTATTGGCGCTGGCCCGGGTGCCCTCTCTGGCTAGGAGGTATTCGACTCCCTCTTCCCCCCATCTGGAGTCCAAAATCTCCGTGACCTCGTTGATGGGGTCTTGCTGCGTCACCCCTCGCGTCTCCGTCCGCTCCCGGAACGGACTCGGTGCCGTCCCTGGCTCCTGGAATCTGTGAGGTGCCTTGTAGGGAGTGAGCACCGACCTGTGGAACACCGGATGCATTCTGGAACCCTCCGGCAGCACCAGTCGGAAGGCTACCGGGTTGATCTGTGCTTCGACTTGGTACGGACCAATTTGCTTGTGCCCCAACTTCTTCTTGGCTAGTGACCTGGTCGGCACTGCGTGGGCTGCCAACCAGACCCAGTCTCCCACTTGGATCTCTTCGCCAACCCGCCTGTGCTTGTCAGCTTGCACCTTGTAGGCGTGCTTAGCTAGCTCCAGCTGCCGTCTGAGTTGATCGTGTACCGCCTGCAACTCTGACGCGAACGCGTCCGCCGTCTGTGGTTCTCCGTCCCCCACTCTCTCCCGTCCCGGGAAGGTTCTGGGATTCCTCCCATTGTTGGCGAAGAACGGCGTCACCCCTGTGGACACGTGCTTCGTGTTGTTGTAAGCGAACTCGGCGAGCGGCAGGTAATCCACCCAGGTCGCAGGTTGTTGATTGGCATAGCATCTCAGGTACTGCTGCATGATGGCATTGACCCTCTCTGCTTGCCCGTTGGTCTGCGGGTGTCTTGCTGATGCCAGATCGACCTTGACATTTAGAAAACTCATCAGCTTCTGCCAGAAATTCGAGACGAACTGGCGCCCGCGGTCGGACAGGATAGACCGCGGCAGACCATGCACTTTGAACACGTGATCTATGAACAGTTTGGCGGTTTGTTCCGCCGTGGCCACCTTCGCACACGGAATGAAATGTGCCATCTTGGTGAACAAGTCCACCACCACTAGTACAGCTGTCTTGCCTCTCGAGCTGGGTAGATCCGTAACAAAGTCCAGGGCCACCCTCTCCCACGGTTCAAACGGCGTTTGCAGCGGTTCCAGCAGTCCCGCCGGTGGTTTGTGCACCGGTTTGGCCCTCTGGCAGGTGTCGCACCTCGCAACGTAGTCCGCGACTTCCCCTCTCAGTCTGGGCCACCAAAAGTCCCTTGCGACTAATTCCACCGTTTTTTCCGTGCCAAAGTGCCCGGCCGTGGGTGCGTCGTGCAGCTGCTGCAGTACCCTGGCGCGAAGTTCGTCTCCCGGCACGTAGATGGCCCCTTTACGTAAGAGCAAGCCGTCTCGTATCTGGAACTCGTCGCCCTTCGCCGTGCCCTTGTGCACCTCTGCCATCTTCGCCTGCGCGAAGGAGTCGTCCTGCAACGCCCGCCGCACCGCATCCAGGTCTACTGTGGCTGAAGCGCACGCCCACGCTGTTGGCGCGAAGATGTGCATGGCTGCCGCTGGCGTCGCCTCTTCGAGGTATTGCGGTTTGCGGGACAGTGCATCCGCCATGACGTTGGTGTCGCCTGGGACGTACTCTATTCGGAAATTGAAGTCAGCAAAGAACTCTGCCCAACGTATCTGCCTCTGGTTCAGGAACTGAGCCGTGCGCCAGTGCTCCAGATTCTTGTGATCCGTGCAGACCTGCACCGTGTGCTTGGCGCCGATCAGGAAGTGCCTCCACGCCTTGAAAGCTGCATGAATGGCCAGCAACTCCCTGTCCCAGATGGTGTAGTTCTGCTCCGACTTGCTGAGCTTTCTGGAGTAGAACGCTCCCGGCCTCCAGACCCCCTGTGGGTCCCTTTGCAGCAGGACAGCTCCCACTGCTCTATCGGACACGTCTGTCTCTACCCGCATCGGTCTGCTGGGGTCGATATGCAGCAGTTGCTCTTCCGACGCGAAGAGACGCTTGAGTGCCTGAAAGGACTGCTCCGCCTGCTCCGTCCAGATGAATTTCTTTTTCTTGGAGCTTAGCGTGTCCGTAATGGCCGCCGTCTGCATCGCGAACCCCTTGATAAACTTGCGATAGAAGTTGGCGAAGCCGACAAACCGCTGGACCTCCTTCCGGTTGCGCGGGCTCTTCCAATCCAACACCGCACGAACCTTGGCGCTGTCCATGGCTAGCCCCTTGTCCGACAACTTGTAACCCAAGAAATCCACCTCCGTCGTGTCGAACTGGCACTTCTCCAGTTTGGCGTACAGTCTATGCTGCTGCAGCCTCTTCAGCACCTCCCGAACATCTTGGTCATGGGCTTGCTGCGATTCGGAGAATATCAGGATGTCATCCAGAAAGCAGACGCACTTCTTGTAAAGGAGTCCCGCCAACACATGATGCATGAAAGCTTGGAAACAGTGAGAACCGTTTTGCAATCCAAACGGCATCACTCTGTATTCGTAGGTGCCCAGAGGCGTGAACATGGCTGTCTTCCACTCATC
This sequence comes from Podarcis vaucheri, assembly GCF_965113315.1. Classification (NCBI taxonomy): domain Eukaryota; kingdom Metazoa; phylum Chordata; class Lepidosauria; order Squamata; family Lacertidae; genus Podarcis; species Podarcis vaucheri. The sequence continues at coordinate 227,998 of NC_138755.1, forward strand.
GCCCTCCCTCATGCGGATGAGATTGTACGCACCTCGCAGGTCCAACTTGGTGAACACGCGTCCCTTGCGCACCGTCGCTAGTAGGTCGTCAATCCTGGGCATGGGGAAATCAGAAGGCTTGGTCATCTTGTTTAAGAGGCGAAAATCCACCACCAGTCTTTTTTGGGGCGTGTCTTTCTTCTTCACGAAGAAAACAGGACTGCCCCCTACTGCCCTGGACTCCCGGATGAAACCGCGCTGCAAATTGTGATCTATGAACTGTTTGAGTTCCTGTAATTCGTCCTCAGACATGGAATACAGCTTCCCTTTCGGCAGCGTCGCCCCTGGTAGGAGGTCAATCTTGCAGTCATATTGCCTGTGCGGTGGTAGCTTGTCAGCCTCTTTCTCGCAGAAGACCTCCAGAAAGTCTGCGTATTTGTGGGGGACTGCTTGCAACGTTCCCAACTGCAGTTGTGATTCCTCCTCCTCTCCCTCCTGTCTGGGCAGGATGCAGTGTTCTGCGCAATAAGAGGAGCCGAAGATCAGCTGTCTCTGGTACCAAGCCAGTGTCGGACTGTGCCTGTCCAGCCAACTCATGCCCAACACAATGGGCGTGTCCGACAGTTGGGTGACATTAAAACTGATGACTTCCCTGTGGTTGCCAAGGCGCATCACCATCGGTGGCGTTTGCTTCACCACCTGCCCCCCTAGCAACTCTCTGCCATCCACTGTGACGACTTGCAGGGGCAGAGTGGCAGGCAGTAGCTGTATAGCGTGCTGCTCCACAAAATCCTGCGCTATAAAGTCTGCGTTGCTTCCAGAATCCACAGAAAGCGGCACTTCGATAGTGACGCCATCGGGTAGCTGGAGAGATGCTGTGAGCTGCACTACTGGTTTGGGTGGGAGGGGGTCCGTGGGTTGCAAGATCGCTGGGGACTGCTTCACTGATGCGTCTGGCTGGGCCCCAGTGCCTCTGTCTCCAGCCAGACATCGTCGTTTCCCTGCTGTGGTTCTCCTTGCTGCGTTGCTGCAGTCACCATTGCTGAGGCTGCAGTGTGCTTGTGGAGCCTCCGGGGACACTCTTTCGCCAAATGGCCTGGATCCTCGCAGATGTAACACTTCCTGTTCCCTCTAGGAGGCTTCGCTTTCACTGCTGTCGGTGCTTGGGCTCTGGCTGCTGACTGAGCCCTTGCACCTCCAACCTCCATCGGTTCCCCTCCCCCTCCAGGCGGAGGTGTGGATTGCGCACGCGCTGCTTCTCTTGGAATGAAAGAGAAACTTCTCGCTGCTTCGCGCCCTCCACGTCCTTCATCTCTGCACCATGGACGTTCTTCCAGCCTCACCCCCACAGTCAGCGCCCTTTGGACCACCTCCTGCGTGCTTCGGGGCCTCTCCCCCCTTGCAATCTCATCCTTGACCGCAGAGCTCAGACCCTCCCAGAACAGGTCTCTGACAGGGGGCGAATCCCGGTCCCACTCTAAGGCACTGACCAGCGCAAAAAAGCGGGCGTGGTACTGCCGGACGCTTGCCCTCCCTTGTTTTAGTCCATGAATCTCCCGTCAGGCAAGATCCACATCAATAGTAGACAAAAAACACGCATCCATCGCTTTGATAAAGGCATCTGCATTCTGAAGCGCCGGATCTTTATCCCTCCACAAATTGCGTAGCCACGCTTTAGCATCCCCATGCAAATGGGATAGTATGAACCCCACTTTCTCTTCCTCATCTCTAAAGTCTTTTGCCAGCAGTTGCAGTGCGCACATTACGTCTGCTCGAAAATTGGGGTACTGTTGTAAATTCCCATCGAAGTGAGCCACGAGCCCTCCTGCTCTCCGTGCCAACCCAACCCCCTCCGGTCTGGGTCCTGGCTGCCCGTGTTTAACCCATGCTTCAAACCTGGCGTGGAGATCTCTGTAGGCGGCTGCCGCATCCTCCTCCCTCTCCTTGGATGCCAGTACCTCCGCGTTCAATTGGGTAACTGCCTGTTGCAGCGCTGCAACTGTCTCTGCTTCCGTCATCTCTGCTAACCGTCGTGAGCTTGCTCCCAAACACCGATCCCCTCCTCCAGCTGCCTCTCTCTCCGCTGCGAGATATCAGGTGTCCGAAGCTTTATGGCAGACGGGTCTTACTGTCAGAGCTGCCACCCAGTCCCAGCTCACATAGGACCAAGTCCGCCAGCGTTCATTTTATAAGAGTCTTTATTAAGTTACAGGTTTCATTTCCGAACTGCAGCGTGCAGCTCTACACCTTCTGCCCTAGGTCGGCGAAGACCCGTCTGAGTCCCCGCCTCTTGCACACCAGCTTAATACCCTAGCCTTGCTCCACCTCCTTCGCCTCTCCCTACGTCTCTGGGTCCTTCTGCCCCCCTGGGCCTCCTCCCTTCTACTCTCCTCTGACGCTGACCCCCCTGATCCTTCTGCCTCCTTGCGGCGGGCTTTGGGACCTGGCTCACTCTCCGGGCTGCTTACTGCTCCAGCTTCCGCTGCATTTGAACTTGGCGCGCGCGCCCAACTCTCTACTTTCCTCTTAACCGTTGCCTCGCTCTCTGAGGAGGGCGTGACCACCCCTGACTCGTGCCCTCCCTCCTGCTGACAGCCTCCGGAACCCGATGCCTGGCTACCTTCCTCCCTGCTGCTCTCAGTCTTGAGCGTGGGTCCCGACTTCCAGCTGCTGCCGCTCTCAGTTATGAGCGTGGGTCCCGACTTCCAGCTGCTACTCTCTGAATCTCCTCTGTTCCCTTCCTCCTGGGGTGTCCCCCCGGATCCCCCCCTTGCTCTGCTCACTGGGGCTCCCTTTTGGGAGTCCTCTGACTCACTGCTTAGGCTTGGAGATCTCGGGTCGTCATCATCACTCATTTTCCCTTCGGATTCCTCCCCCTCGCTCTCTGCTTCTTCCCTTCTCTGCGTCTCTGCTCCTGAACCCCTGACAAAAGCCAAAAAGGTTGTTTTGGGTGCGAGCTACATAGTAAGAATAATCTTGGATTGCGCATACTTCATGTCGTGTTCTCTGCTCTTAATGCACATTGACACAGAAATCGCAAAGTGTGTCCAATGAGACCAAAATAACACAACACCATCTTTTTGCTTCCATATGCGTAGAAAGAAGACTTTGATTGGTCTTATTCAATTGGCATGGTGTTATTTGGGTGTGCGCGAGAATCACACCAAAACCAAAGCAAAAAGGTGTCTTGGGTTCCATCTACATAAAAAGAAGGTAATAAAGCTTTGATTGGGCTTATCTCAGGTTGGTGTTTTGGGGGTTAGAATGCACATTCAACCAAAAATCGCAGACATGTTTGTTACCAGCCCAAATCAAGCATAAGTAAACATATGGTAACATCTCAATAGAAAAAGGACGAATAAGCTTCGATTGGCATTTCAGTGTTCATTCAACCACAAATAGCAAAGCGGTGTAGTAAGCCTAAACAAAGCCAAACAGGTTGTTTTGGTTTCAAAGTACATAGAAAGAATAATCTTGGATTGTGCTTACTTCATGTGTTCTTTGCTCTTAATGCACAGTGACAGAGAAATCGCAAAGTGTGTGCAATGAGACCAAAATAACACACCATCTTTTCGCTTCCATATGCATAGAAAGAAGACGAAATAAGCTTTGATTGGGCTTTTTCAATTCGCATGGTGTTATTTGGGTGTGCGCCAGAATCACACCAAAACCAAAGCAAATAGGTGTCTTGGGTTCCATCTACATAAAAAGAAGATAATAAAACTCTGATTGGGCTTATTTCAAATTGGTGTTTTGGGGATTAGAATGCACATTAAACCAAAAATCGCAGTGACATATTTGTTACCAGCGCAAATCAAGCATAGGTGTTTTGGTTCTATCGCTATAGGCAAAGGACGAATAAGCTTCAATTGCTCTTTCGGTGTCATTCACCCACAAATAGCAAAGCGGTGTAATAAGCCTAAACAAAGCCAAACAGGTTGTTTTGGTTTCAAAGTACATAGAAAGAATAATCTTCGATTGCGCTTACTTCATGTCGTGTTCTCTGCTCTTAATGCACATTGACACAGAAATCGCAAAGTGTGTGCAATGAGACCAAAATAACACAACACCATCTTTTTGCTTCCATATGCGTAGAAAGAAGACTTTGATTGGTCTTATTCAATTGGCATGGTGTTATTTGGGTGTGCGCGAGAATCACACCAAAACCAAAGCAAAAAGGTGTCTTGGGTTCCATCTACATAAAAAGAAGATAATAAAGCTCTGATTGGGCTTATCTCAGGTTGGTGTTTTTGGGTTTAGAATGCACATTCAACCAAAAATCGCAGACATGTTAGTTACCAGCCCAAATCAAGCATACGTAAACATATGGTAACATCTCAATAGAAAAAGGACGAATAGGCTTCGATTGCCATTTCGGTGTTCATTCACCCACAAATAGCAAAGTAAAGTGCAAGAACCCTAAACAAAGCCAAAAAGGTTGTTTTGGGTGCGAGCTACATAGTAAGAATAATCGTGGATTGCGCATACTTCATGTCGTGTTCTTTGCTCTTAATGCACAGTGACACAGAAATCGCAAAGTGTGTGCAATGAGACCAAAATAACACAACACCATCTTTTCGCTTCCATATGCATAGAAAGAAGACGAATAAGCTTTGATTGGGCTTTTTCAATTCGCATGGTGTCATTTGGGTGTGCGCCAGAATCACACCAAACCAAAAGCAAAAAGGTGTTTTGGGTTCCATCTACATAAAAAGAAGATAATAAAGCTCTATTGGGCTTATTTCAAATTGGTGTTTTGGGGATTAGAATGCACATTCAAACAAAAATCGCATAGTGACATATATGTTACCAGCGCAAATCAAGCATAGGTGTTTTGGTTCTATCGCAATAGGCAAAGGACGAATAAGTTTCGATTGCCATTTCGGTGTTCATTCACCCACAAATAGCAAAGTAAAGTGCAAGAACCCTAAACAAAGCCAAAAAGGTTTTTTTGGGTGCGAGCTACATAGTAAGAATAATCTTGGATTGCGCATACTTCATGTCGTGTTCTCTGCTCTTAATGCACAGTGACACAGAAATCGCAAAGTGTGTGCAATGAGACCAAAATAACACAACACCATCTTTTCGCTTCGATATGCGTAGAAAGAAGACGAATAAGCTTTGATTGGGCTTTTTCAATTCGCATGGTGTTATTTGGGTGTGCGCCAGAATCACACCAAAACCAAAGCAAAAAGGTGTCTTGGGTTCCATCTACATAAAAAGAAGATAATAAAGCTCTGATTGGGCTTATTTCAGGTTGGTGTTTTGGTGGTTAGAATGCACATTCAACCAAAAATCGCAGAAATGTTTGTTACCAGCCCAAATCAAGCATAAGTAAACATATGGTAACATCTCAATAGAAAAAGGACGATTAGGCTTCGATTGCCATTTCGGTGTTCATTCACCCACAAATAGCAAAGTAAAGTGCAAGAACCCTAAACAAAGCCAAAAAGGTTGTTTTGGATGCGAGCTACATAATAAGAATAAATTTGGATTGCGCATACTTCATGTCGTGTTCTCTGCTCTTAATGCACAGTGACACAGAAATCGCAAAGTGTGTGCAAGGAGACCAAAATAACACAACACCATCTTTTCGCTTCCATATGCGTAGAAAGAAGACGAATAAGCTTTGATTGGGCTTTTTCAATTCGCATGGTGTTATTTGGGTGTGCGCCAGAATCACACCAAACCAAAGCAAAAAGGAGTCTTGGGTTCCATCTACATAAAAAGAAGATAATAAAGCTCTGATTGGGCTTATTTCAAATTGGTGTTTTGGGGATTAGAATGCACATTCAACCAAAAATCGCAGAGTGACATATCTCTTACCAGCGCAAATCAAGCATAGGTGTTTTGGTTCTATCGCAATAGGCAAAGGACGAATAAGTTTCGATTGCCATTTCGGTGTTCATTCACCCACAAATAGCAAAGTAAAGTGCAAGAACCCTAAACAAAGCCAAAAAGGTTTTTTTGGGTGCGAGCTACATAGTAAGAATAATCTTGGATTGCGCATACTTCATGTCGTGTTCTCTGCTCTTAATGCACAGTGACACAGAAATCGCAAAGTGTGTGCAATGAGACCAAAATAACACAACACCATCTTTTCGCTTCCATATGCGTAGAAAGAAGACGAATAAGTTTTGATTGGGCTTTTTCAATTCGCATGGTGTTATTTGGGTGTGCGCCAGAATCACACCAAAACCAAAGCAAAAAGGTGTCTTGGGTTCCATCTACATAAAAAGAAGGTAATAAAGCTTTGATTGGGCTTATCTCAGGTTGGTGTTTTGGGGGTTAGAATGCACATTCAACCAAAAATCGCAGTGACATATTTGTTACCAGCGCAAATCAAGCATAGGTGTGTTGGTTCTATCGCAATAGGCAAAGGACGAATAAGCTTCAATTGCTCTTTCGGTGTCATTCACCCACAAATAGCAAAGCGGTGTAATAAGCCTAAACAAAGCCAAACAGGTTGTTTTCGTTTCAAAGTACATAGAAAGAATAATCTTGGATTGCGCTTACTTCATGTCGTGTTCTTCTCTGTTAATGCACATTGACACAGAAATCGAAAAGTGTGTGCAATGAGACCAAAATAACACAACACCATCTTTTCGCTTCCATATGCGTAGAAAGAAGACGAATAAGCTTTGATTGGGCTTTTTCAATTCGCATGGTGTTATTTGGGTGTGCGCCAGAATCACACCAAAACCAAAGCAAAAAGGTGTCTTGGGTTCCATCTACATAAAAAGAAGATAATAAAGCTCTGATTGGGCTTATTTCAGGTTGGTGTTTTTGGGGTTAGAATGCACATTCAACCAAAAATCGCAGACATGTTTGTTACCAGCCCAAATCAAGCAAAAGTAAACATATGGTAACATCTCAATAGAAAAAGGACGATTAGGCTTCGATTGCCATTTCGGTGTTCATTCACCCACAAATAGCAAAGTAAAGTGCAAGAACCCTAAACAAAGGCAAAAAGGTTGTTTTGGGTGCGAGCTACATAGTAAGAATAAATTTGGATTGCGCATACTTCATGTCGTGTTCTCTGCTCTTAATACACATTGACACAGAAATCGAAAAGTGTGTGCAATGAGACCAAAATAACACAACACCATCTTTTCGCTTCCATATGCGTAGAAAGAAGACGAATAAGCTTTGATTGGTCTTATTCAATTCGCATGGTGTTATTTGGGTGTGCGCCAGAATCACACCAAAACCAAAGCAAAAAGGTGTCTTGCGTTCCATCTACATAAAAAGAAGATGGTAAAGCTCTGATTGGGCTTATTTCAGGTTGGTGTTTTGGGGGTTAGAATGCACATTCAACCAAAAATCGCAGACATGTTAGTTACCAGCCCAAATCAAGCATTAGTAAACATATGGTAACATCTCAATAGAAAAAGGACGAATAACCTTCGATTGCCATTTCGGTGTTCATTCACCCACAAATAGCAAAGTAAAGTGCAAGAACCCTAAACAAAGCCAAAAAGGTTGTTTTGGGTGCGAGCTACATAGTAAGAATAATCTTGGATTGCGCTTACTTCATGTCGTGTTCTCTGCTCTTAATGCTCATTGACACAGAAATCGCAGTATGCAATGAGACCAAAATAACACACCATCTTTTCGCTTCCATATGCGTAGAAAGAAGACGAATAAGCTTTGATTGGGCTTTTTCAATTCGCATGGTGTTATTTGGGTGTGCGCCAGAATCACACCAAAACCAAAGCAAAAAGGTGTCTTGGGTTCCATCTACATAAAAAGAAGATAATAAAGCTTTGATTGGGCTTATCTCAGGTTGGTGTTTTGGGGGTTAGAATGCACATTCAACCAAAAATCGCAGTGACATATTTGTTACCAGCGCAAATCAAGCATAGGTGTGTTGGTTCTATCGCAATAGGCAAAGGACGAATAAGCTTCAATTGCTCTTTCGGTGTCATTCACCCACAAATAGCAAAGCGGTGTAATAAGCCTAAACAAAGCCAAACAGGTTGTTTTCGTTTCAAAGTACATAGAAAGAATAATCTTGGATTGCGCTTACTTCATGTCGTGTTCTTCTCTGTTAATGCACATTGACACAGAAATCGAAAAGTGTGTGCAATGAGACCAAAATAACACAACACCATCTTTTCGCTTCCATATGCGTAGAAAGAAGACGAATAAGCTTTGATTGGGCTTTTTCAATTCGCATGGTGTTATTTGGGTGTGCGCCAGAATCACACCAAAACCAAAGCAAAAAGGTGTCTTGGGTTCCATCTACATAAAAAGAAGATAATAAAGCTCTGATTGGGCTTATTTCAGGTTGGTGTTTTTGGGGTTAGAATGCACATTCAACCAAAAATCGCAGACATGTTTGTTACCAGCCCAAATCAAGCAAAAGTAAACATATGGTAACATCTCAATAGAAAAAGGACGATTAGGCTTCGATTGCCATTTCGGTGTTCATTCACCCACAAATAGCAAAGTAAAGTGCAAGAACCCTAAACAAAGCCAAAAAGGTTGTTTTGGGTGCGAGCTACATAGTAAGAATAAATTTGGATTGCGCATACTTCATGTCGTGTTCTTTGCTCTTAATACACATTGACACAGAAATCGCAAAGTGTGTGCAATGAGACCAAAATAACACAACACCATCTTTTCGCTTCCATATGCGTAGAAAGAAGACGAATAAGCTTTGATTGGTCTTATTCAATTCGCATGGTGTTATTTGGGTGTGCGCCAGAATCACACCAAAACCAAAGCAAAAAGGTGTCTTGCGTTCCATCTACATAAAAAGAAGATGGTAAAGCTCTGATTGGGCTTATTTCAGGTTGGTGTTTTGGGGGTTAGAATGCACATTCAACCAAAAATCGCAGACATGTTAGTTACCAGCCCAAATCAAGCATTAGTAAACATATGGTAACATCTCAATAGAAAAAGGACGAATAACCTTCGATTGCCATTTCGGTGTTCATTCACCCACAAATAGCAAAGTAAAGTGCAAGAACCCTAAACAAAGCCAAAAAGGTTGTTTTGGGTGCGAGCTACATAGTAAGAATATTCTTGGATTGCGCTTACTTCATGTCGTGTTCTCTGCTCTTAATGCACATTGACACAGAAATCGCAGTATGCAATGAGACCAAAATAACACACCATCTTTTCGCTTCCATATGCGTAGAAAGAAGACGAATAAGCTTTGATTGGGCTTTTTCAATTCGCATGGTGTTATTTGGGTGTGCGCCAGAATCACACCAAAACCAAAGCAAAAAGGTGTCTTGGATTCCATCTACATAAAAAGAAGATAATAAAGCTCTGATTGGGCTTATTTCAAATTGGTGTTTTGGGGGTTAGAAGTATAAGTAAACATCTGGTAACATCTCAATAGAAAAAGGACGAATAAGCTTCGATTGGCATTTCAGTGTTCATTCAACCACAAATAGCAAAGTAAAGTGCAAGAATCCTAAACAAAGCCAAAAAGGTTGTTTTGGGTGCGAGCTACATAGTAAGAATAATCGTGAGTTGCGCATACTTCATGTCGTGTTCTTTGGTCTTAATGCACAGTGACACAGAAATCGCAAAGTGTGTGCAATGAGACCAAAATAACACAACGCCATCTTTTCGCTTCCATATGCATAGAAAGAAGACGAATAAGCTTTGATTGGTCTTATTCAATTCGCATGGTGTTATTTGGGTGTGCGCCAGAATCACACCAAAACCAAAGCAAAAAGGTGTCTTGCGTTCCATCTACATAAAAAGAAGATGGTAAAGCTCTGATTGGGCTTATTTCAGGTTGGTGTTTTGGGGGTTAGAATGCACATTCAACCAAAAATCGCAGACATGTTAGTTACCAGCCCAAATCAAGCATTAGTAAACATATGGTAACATCTCAATAGAAAAAGGACGAATAACCTTCGATTGCCATTTCGGTGTTCATTCACCCACAAATAGCAAAGTAAAGTGCAAGAACCCTAAACAAAGCCAAAAAGGTTGTTTTGGGTGCGAGCTACATAGTAAGAATAATCTTGGATTGCGCTTACTTCATGTCGTGTTCTCTGCTCTTAATGCTCATTGACACAGAAATCGCAGTATGCAATGAGACCAAAATAACACACCATCTTTTCGCTTCCATATGCGTAGAAAGAAGACGAATAAGCTTTGATTGGGCTTTTTCAATTCGCATGGTGTTATTTGGGTGTGCGCCAGAATCACACCAAAACCAAAGCAAAAAGGTGTCGGGTTCCATCTACATAAAAAGAAGATAATAAAGCTTTGATTGGGCTTATCTCAGGTTGGTGTTTTGGGGGTTAGAATGCACATTCAACCAAAAATCGCAGTGACATATTTGTTACCAGCGCAAATCAAGCATAGGTGTGTTGGTTCTATCGCAATAGGCAAAGGACGAATAAGCTTCAATTGCTCTTTCGGTGTCATTCACCCACAAATAGCAAAGCGGTGTAATAAGCCTAAACAAAGCCAAACAGGTTGTTTTCGTTTCAAAGTACATAGAAAGAATAATCTTGGATTGCGCTTACTTCATGTCGTGTTCTTCTCTGTTAATGCACATTGACACAGAAATCGAAAAGTGTGTGCAATGAGACCAAAATAACACAACACCATCTTTTCGCTTCCATATGCGTAGAACGAAGACGAATAAGCTTTGATTGGGCTTATTCTATTCACATGGTGTTATTTGGGTGTGCGCCAGAATCACACCAAAACCAAAGCAAAAAGGTGTCTTGGGTTCCATCTCCATAAAAAGAAGATAATAAAGCTCTGATTGGGCTTATTTCAAATTGGTGTTTTGGGGGTTAGAAGTATAAGTAAACATCTGGTAACATCTCAATAGAAAAAGGACGAATAAGCTTCAATTGCCATTTCGGTGTTCATTCACCCACAAATAGCAAAGTAAAGTGCAAGAATCCTAAACAAAGCCAAAAAGGTTGTTTTGGGTGCGAGCTACATAGTAAGAATAATCGTGAGTTGCGCATACTTCATGTCGTGTTCTTTGGTCTTAATGCACAGTGACACAGAAATCGCAAAGTGTGTGCAATGAGACCAAAATAACACAACGCCATCTTTTCGCTTCCATATGCATAGAAAGAAGACGAATAAGCTTTGATTGGGCTTTTTTAATTCGCATGGTGTTATTTGGGTGTGCGCCAGAAACACACCAAAACCAAAGCAAAAAGGTGTCTTGGGTTCCATCTACATAAAAAGAAGATAATAAAGCTCTGATTGGGCTTATTTCAGGTTGGTGTTTTGGTGGTTAGAATGCACATTCAACCAAAATTCGCAGAAATGTTTGTTACCAGCCCAAATCAAGCATAAGTAAACATATGGTAACATCTCAATAGAAAAAGGACGATTAGGCTTCGATTGCCATTTCGGTGTTCATTCACCCACAAATAGCAAAGTAAAGTGCAAGAACCCTAAACAAAGGCAAAAAGGTTGTTTTGGGTGCGAGCTACGTAGTAAGAATAAATTTGGATTGCGCATACTTCATGTCGTGTTCTCTGCTCTTAATGCACAGTGACACAGAAATCGCAAAGTGTGTGCAATGAGACCAAAATAACACAACACCATCTTTTCGCTTCCATATGCGTAGAAAGAAGACGAATAAGCTTTGATTGGGCTTTTTCAATTCGCATGGTGTTATTTGGGTGTGCGCCAGAATCACACCAAACCAAAGCAAAAAGGAGTCTTGGGTTTCATCTACATAAAAAGAAGATAATAAAGCTCTGATTGGGCTTATTTCAAATTGGTGTTTTGGGGATTAGAATGCACATTCAACCAAAAATCGCAGAGTGACATATCTCTTACCAGCGCAAATCAAGCATAGGTGTTTTGGTTCTATCGCAATAGGCAAAGGACGAATAAGTTTCGATTGCCATTTCGGTGTTCATTCACCCACAAATAGCAAAGTAAAGTGCAAGAACCCTAAACAAAGCCAAAAAGGTTTTTTTGGGTGCGAGCTACATAGTAAGAATAATCTTGGATTGCGCATACTTCATGTCGTGTTCTCTGCTCTTAATGCACAGTGACACAGAAATCGCAAAGTATGTGCAATGAGACCAAAATAACACAACACCATCTTTTCGCTTCCATATGCGTAGAAAGAAGACTTTGATTGGTCTTATTCAATTGGCATGGTGTTATTTGGGTGTGCGGGGGAATCACACCAAAACCAAAGCAAAAAGGTGTCTTGGGTTCCATCTACATAAAAAGAAGATAATAAAGCTTTGATTGGGCTTATCTCAGGTTGGTGTTTTGGGGGTTAGAATGCACATTCAACCAAAAATCGCAGTGACATATTTGTTACCAGCGCAAATCAAGCATAGGTGTTTTGGTTCTATCGCAATAGGCAAAGGACGAATAAGCTTCAATTGCTCTTTCGGTGTCATTCACCCACAAATAGCAAAGCGGTGTAATAAGCCTAAACAAAGCCAAACAGGTTGTTTTCGTTTCAAAGTACATAGAAAGAATAATCTTGGATTGCGCTTACTTCATGTCGTGTTCTTCTCTGTTAATGCACATTGACACAGAAATCGAAAAGTGTGTGCAATGAGACCAAAATAACACAACACCATCTTTTCGCTTCCATATGCATAGATAGAAGACGAATAAGCTTTGATTGGGCTTTTTTAATTCGCATGGTGTTATTTGGGTGTGCGCCAGAAACACACCAAAACCAAAGCAAAAAGGTGTCTTGGGTTCCATCTACATAAAAAGAAGATAATAAAGCTCTGATTGGGCTTATTTCAGGTTGGTGTTTTGGTGGTTAGAATGCACATTCAACCAAAATTCGCAGAAATGTTTGTTACCAGCCCAAATCAAGCATAAGTAAACATATGGTAACATCTCAATAGAAAAAGGACGATTAGGCTTCGATTGCCATTTCGGTGTTCATTCACCCACAAATAGCAAAGTAAAGTGCAAGAACCCTAAACAAAGGCAAAAAGGTTGTTTTGGGTGCGAGCTACGTAGTAAGAATAAATTTGGATTGCACATACTTCATGTCGTGTTCTCTGCTCTTAATGCACAGTGACACAGAAATCGCAAAGTGTGTGCAATGAGACCAAAATAACACAACACCATCTTTTCGCTTCCATATGCGTAGAAAGAAGACGAATAAGCTTTGATTGGGCTTTTTCAATTCGCATGGTGTTATTTGGGTGTGCGCCAGAATCACACCAAACCAAAGCAAAAAGGAGTCTTGGGTTTCATCTACATAAAAAGAAGATAATAAAGCTCTGATTGGGCTTATTTCAAATTGGTGTTTTGGGGATTAGAATGCACATTCAACCAAAAATCGCAGAGTGACATATCTCTTACCAGCGCAAATCAAGCATAGGTGTTTTGGTTCTATCGCAATAGGCAAAGGACGAATAAGTTTCGATTGCCATTTCGGTGTTCATTCACCCACAAATAGCAAAGTAAAGTGCAAGAACCCTAAACAAAGCCAAAAAGGTTTTTTTGGGTGCGAGCTACATAGTAAGAATAATCTTGGATTGCGCATACTTCATGTCGTGTTCTCTGCTCTTAATGCACAGTGACACAGAAATCGCAAAGTATGTGCAATGAGACCAAAATAACACAACACCATCTTTTCGCTTCCATATGCGTAGAAAGAAGACTTTGATTGGTCTTATTCAATTGGCATGGTGTTATTTGGGTGTGCGGGGGAATCACACCAAAACCAAAGCAAAAAGGTGTCTTGGGTTCCATCTACATAAAAAGAAGATAATAAAGCTTTGATTGGGCTTATCTCAGGTTGGTGTTTTGGGGGTTAGAATGCACATTCAACCAAAAATCGCAGTGACATATTTGTTACCAGCGCAAATCAAGCATAGGTGTTTTGGTTCTATCGCAATAGGCAAAGGACGAATAAGCTTCAATTGCTCTTTCGGTGTCATTCACCCACAAATAGCAAAGCGGTGTAATAAGCCTAAACAAAGCCAAACAGGTTGTTTTCGTTTCAAAGTACATAGAAAGAATAATCTTGGATTGCGCTTACTTCATGTCGTGTTCTTCTCTGTTAATGCACATTGACACAGAAATCGAAAAGTGTGTGCAATGAGACCAAAATAACACAACACCATCTTTTCGCTTCCATATGCGTAGAAAGAAGACTTTGATTGGTCTTATTCAATTGGCATGGTGTTATTTGGGTGTGCGCGAGAATCACACCAAAACCAAAGCAAAAAGGTGTCTTGGGTTCCATCTACATAAAAAGAAGGTAATAAAGCTTTGATTGGGCTTATCTGAGGTTGGTGTTTTGGGGGTTAGAATGCACATTCAACCAAAAATCGCAGACATGTTTGTTACCAGCCCAAATCAAGCATAAGTAAACATATGGTAACATCTCAATAGAAAAAGGACGAATAAGCTTCGATTGGCATTTCAGTGTTCATTCAACCACAAATAGCAAAGTAAAGTGCAAGAATCCTAAACAAAGCCAAAAAGGTTGTTTTGGGTGCGAGCTACATAGTAAGAATAATCGTGAGTTGCGCATACTTCATGTCGTGTTCTTTGGTCTTAATGCACAGTGACACAGAAATCGCAAAGTGTGTGCAATGAGACCAAAATAACACAACGCCATCTTTTCGCTTCCATATGCATAGAAAGAAGACGAATAAGCTTTGATTGGGCTTTTTTAATTCGCATGGTGTTATTTGGGTGTGCGCCAGAATCACACCAAAACCAAAGCAAAAAGGTGTCTTGGGTTCCATCTACATAAAAAGAAGATAATAAAGCTCTGATTGGGCTTATTTCAGGTTGGTGTTTTGGTGGTTAGAATGCACATTCAACCAAAAATCGCAGAAATGTTTGTTACCAGCCCAAATCAAGCAAAAGTAAACATATGGTAACATCTCAATAGAAAAAGGACGATTAGGCTTCGATTGCCATTTCGGTGTTCATTCACCCACAAATAGCAAAGTAAAGTGCAAGAACCCTAAACAAAGCCAAAAAGGTTGTTTTGGGTGCGAGCTACATAGTAAGAATAATCTTGGATTGCGCATACTTCATGTCGTGTTCTCTGCTCTTAATGCACAGTGACACAGAAATCGCAAAGTATGTGCAATGAGACCAAAATAACACAACACCATCTTTTCGCTTCCATATGCGTAGAAAGAAGACTTTGATTGGTCTTATTCAATTGGCATGGTGTTATTTGGGTGTGCGGGGGAATCACACCAAAACCAAAGCAAAAAGGTGTCTTGGGTTCCATCTACATAAAAAGAAGATAATAAAGCTTTGATTGGGCTTATCTCAGGTTGGTGTTTTGGGGGTTAGAATGCACATTCAACCAAAAATCGCAGTGACATATTTGTTACCAGCGCAAATCAAGCATAGGTGTTTTGGTTCTATCGCAATAGGCAAAGGACGAATAAGCTTCAATTGCTCTTTCGGTGTCATTCACCCACAAATAGCAAAGCGGTGTAATCAGCCTAAACAAAGCCAAACAGGTTGTTTTCGTTTCAAAGTACATAGAAAGAATAATCTTGGATTGCGCTTACTTCATGTCGTGTTCTTCTCTGTTAATGCACATTGACACAGAAATCGAAAAGTGTGTGCAATGAGACCAAAATAACACAACACCATCTTTTCGCTTCCATATGCATAGAAAGAAGACGAATAAGCTTTGATTGGGCTTTTTTAATTCGCATGGTGTTATTTGGGTGTGCGCCAGAAACACACCAAAACCAAAGCAAAAAGGTGTCTTGGGTTCCATCTACATAAAAAGAAGATAATAAAGCTCTGATTGGGCTTATTTCAGGTTGGTGTTTTGGTGGTTAGAATGCACATTCAACCAAAATTCGCAGAAATGTTTGTTACCAGCCCAAATCAAGCATAAGTAAATATATGGTAACATCTCAATAGAAAAAGGACGATTAGGCTTCGATTGCCATTTCGGTGTTCATTCACCCACAAATAGCAAAGTAAAGTGCAAGAACCCTAAACAAAGGCAAAAAGGTTGTTTTGGGTGCGAGCTACGTAGTAAGAATAAATTTGGATTGCACATACTTCATGTCGTGTTCTCTGCTCTTAATGCACAGTGACACAGAAATCGCAAAGTGTGTGCAATGAGACCAAAATAACACAACACCATCTTTTCGCTTCCATATGCGTAGAAAGAAGACGAATAAGCTTTGATTGGGCTTTTTCAATTCGCATGGTGTTATTTGGGTGTGCGCCAGAATCACACCAAACCAAAGCAAAAAGGAGTCTTGGGTTTCATCTACATAAAAAGAAGATAATAAAGCTCTGATTGGGCTTATTTCAAATTGGTGTTTTGGGGATTAGAATGCACATTCAACCAAAAATCGCAGAGTGACATATCTCTTACCAGCGCAAATCAAGCATAGGTGTTTTGGTTCTATCGCAATAGGCAAAGGACGAATAAGTTTCGATTGCCATTTCGGTGTTCATTCACCCACAAATAGCAAAGTAAAGTGCAAGAACCCTAAACAAAGCCAAAAAGGTTTTTTTGGGTGCGAGCTACATAGTAAGAATAATCTTGGATTGCGCATACTTCATGTCGTGTTCTCTGCTCTTAATGCACAGTGACACAGAAATCGCAAAGTATGTGCAATGAGACCAAAATAACACAACACCATCTTTTCGCTTCCATATGCGTAGAAAGAAGACTTTGATTGGTCTTATTCAATTGGCATGGTGTTATTTGGGTGTGCGGGGGAATCACACCAAAACCAAAGCAAAAAGGTGTCTTGGGTTCCATCTACATAAAAAGAAGATAATAAAGCTTTGATTGGGCTTATCTCAGGTTGGTGTTTTGGGGGTTAGAATGCACATTCAACCAAAAATCGCAGTGACATATTTGTTACCAGCGCAAATCAAGCATAGGTGTTTTGGTTCTATCGCAATAGGCAAAGGACGAATAAGCTTCAATTGCTCTTTCGGTGTCATTCACCCACAAATAGCAAAGCGGTGTAA
Organism: Podarcis vaucheri; assembly: GCF_965113315.1. NCBI lineage: Eukaryota > Metazoa > Chordata > Lepidosauria > Squamata > Lacertidae > Podarcis > Podarcis vaucheri. Next base: position 244,900 of record NC_138755.1, read on the forward strand.
TAAGCCTAAACAAAGCCAAACAGGTTGTTTTCGTTTCAAAGTACATAGAAAGAATAATCTTGGATTGCGCTTACTTCATGTCGTGTTCTTCTCTGTTAATGCACATTGACACAGAAATCGAAAAGTGTGTGCAATGAGACCAAAATAACACAACACCATCTTTTCGCTTCCATATGCGTAGAAAGAAGACTTTGATTGGTCTTATTCAATTGGCATGGTGTTATTTGGGTGTGCGCGAGAATCACACCAAAACCAAAGCAAAAAGGTGTCTTGGGTTCCATCTACATAAAAAGAAGGTAATAAAGCTTTGATTGGGCTTATCTCAGGTTGGTGTTTTGGGGGTTAGAATGCACATTCAACCAAAAATCGCAGACATGTTTGTTACCAGCCCAAATCAAGCATAAGTAAACATATGGTAACATCTCAATAGAAAAAGGACGAATAAGCTTCGATTGGCATTTCAGTGTTCATTCAACCACAAATAGCAAAGTAAAGTGCAAGAATCCTAAACAAAGCCAAAAAGGTTGTTTTGGGTGCGAGCTACATAGTAAGAATAATCGTGAGTTGCGCATACTTCATGTCGTGTTCTTTGGTCTTAATGCACAGTGACACAGAAATCGCAAAGTGTGTGCAATGAGACCAAAATAACACAACGCCATCTTTTCGCTTCCATATGCATAGAAAGAAGACGAATAAGCTTTGATTGGGCTTTTTTAATTCGCATGGTGTTATTTGGGTGTGCGCCAGAATCACACCAAAACCAAAGCAAAAAGGTGTCTTGGGTTCCATCTACATAAAAAGAAGATAATAAAGCTCTGATTGGGCTTATTTCAGGTTGGTGTTTTGGTGGTTAGAATGCACATTCAACCAAAAATCGCAGAAATGTTTGTTACCAGCCCAAATCAAGCAAAAGTAAACATATGGTAACATCTCAATAGAAAAAGGACGATTAGGCTTCGATTGCCATTTCGGTGTTCATTCACCCACAAATAGCAAAGTAAAGTGCAAGAACCCTAAACAAAGCCAAAAAGGTTGTTTTGGGTGCGAGCTACATAGTAAGAATAAATTTGGATTGCGCATACTTCATGTCGTGTTCTCTGCTCTTAATGCACAGTGACACAGAAATCGCAAAGTGTGTGCAATGAGACCAAAATAACACACCATCTTTTCGCTTCCATATGCGTAGAAAGAAGACGAATAAGCTTTGATTGGGCTTTTTCAATTCGCATGGTGTTATTTGGGTGTGCGCCAGATTCACACCAAACCAAAGCAAAAAGGAGTCTTGGGTTCCATCTACATAAAAAGAAGATAATAAAGCTCTGATTGGGCTTATTTCAAATTGGTGTTTTGGGGATTAGAATGCACATTCAACCAAAAATCGCAGAGTGACATATCTCTTACCAGCGCAAATCAAGCATAGGTGTTTTGGTTCTATCGCAATAGGCAAAGGACGAATAAGTTTCGATTGCCATTTCGGTGTTCATTCACCCACAAATAGCAAAGTAAAGTGCAAGAACCCTAAACAAAGCCAAAAAGGTTGTTTTGGGTGCGAGCTACATAGTAAGAATAATCTTGGATTGCGCATACTTCATGTCGTGTTCTCTGCTCTTAATGCACAGTGACACAGAAATCGCAAAGTGTGTGCAATGAGACCAAAATAACACAACACCATCTTTTCGCTTCCATATGCGTAGAAAGAAGACGAATAAGTTTTGATTGGGCTTTTTCAATTCGCATGGTGTTATTTGGGTGTGCGCCAGAATCACACCAAAACCAAAGCAAAAAGGTGTCGGGTTCCATCTACATAAAAAGAAGATAATAAAGCTTTGATTGGGCTTATCTCAGGTTGGTGTTTTGGGGGTTAGAATGCACATTCAACCAAAAATCGCAGTGACATATTTGTTACCAGCGCAAATCAAGCATAGGTGTTTTGGTTCTATCGCAATAGGCAAAGGACGAATAAGCTTCAATTGCTCTTTCGGTGTCATTCACCCACAAATAGCAAAGCGGTGTAATAAGCCTAAACAAAGCCAAACAGGTTGTTTTCTTTTCAAAGTACATAGAAAGAATAATCTTGGATTGCGCTTACTTCATGTCGTGTTCTTCTCTGTTAATGCACATTGACACAGAAATCGAAAAGTGTGTGCAATGAGACCAAAATAACACAACACCATCTTTTCGCTTCCATATGCGTAGAAAGAAGACTTTGATTGGTCTTATTCAATTGGCATGGTGTTATTTGGGTGTGCGGGGGAATCACACCAAAACCAAAGCAAAAAGGTGTCTTGGGTTCCATCTACATAAAAAGAAGGTAATAAAGCTTTGATTGGGCTTATCTCAGGTTGGTGTTTTGGGGGTTAGAATGCACATTTGTCAGAGCTGCCACCCAGTCCCAGCTCACATAGGACCAAGTCCGCCAGCGTTCACTTTATAAGAGTCTTTATTAAGTTACAGGTTTCATTTCCGAACTGCAGCGTGCAGCTCTACACCTTCTGCCCTAGGTCGGCGAAGACCCGTCTGAGTCCCCGCCTCTTGCACACCAGCTTAATACCCTAGCCTTGCTCCACCTCCTTCGCCTCTCCCTACGTCTCTGGGTCCTTCTGCCCCCCTGGGCCTCCTCCCTTCTACTCTCCTCTGACGCTGACCCCCCTGATCCTTCTGCCTCCTTGCGGCGGGCTTTGGGACCTGGCTCACTCTCCGGGCTGCTTACTGCTCCAGCTTCCGCTGCATTTGAACTTGGCGCGCGCGCCCAACTCTCTACTTTCCTCTTAACCGTTGCCTCGCTCTCTGAGGAGGGCGTGACCACCCCTGACTCGTGCCCTCCCTCCTGCTGACAGCCTCCGGAACCCGATGCCTGGCTACCTTCCTCCCTGCTGCTCTCAGTCTTGAGCGTGGGTCCCGACTTCCAGCTGCTGCCGCCCTCAGTTATGAGCGTGGGTCCCGACTTCCAGCTGCTACTCTCTGAATCTCCTCTGTTCCCTTCCTCCTGGGGTGTCCCCCCGGATCCCCCCCTTGCTCTGCTCACTGGGGCTCCCTTTTGGGAGTCCTCTGACTCACTGCTTAGGCTTGGAGATCTCGGGTCGTCATCATCACTCATTTTCCCTTCGGATTCCTCCCCCTCGCTCTCTGCTTCCTCCCTTCTCTGCGTCTCTGCTCCTGAACCCCTGACATCCATCCCCCCCTCGAAGCCCCCCCTTCCCCCCTCCCCGCTTTCAGGTGTGGGTGCTGGGTGCTCCATCATCACGGGAGGGAATGCCGGATACAGTTCGCTCCCCGTGGTTGGCCGCCAACTGAAGACCTCCGAGTCTTCCTCCTCGCGGTCGCCGACGTTGACCTGTTCCGCTTCCATCTCTGTACCGCCGTGCTCGAACCCAAGGTCCTCCCCGAACACGTCCATGTCAGTCTCTGCGTCGGTCGCTCGACCTGGCATCTCCAGCCACTTCCGGCGCCATTGCTCCTCCGGTCGATCGTCCCACCAATACGAGGTGTCTGACGCCGAACCCGCCGGCGATCCTTCTGGGGAACGGGTGCTCAGCGCGGGTTCCCCGTCCGAGTCGAATCCATGGAACGTGCTGGAAGAAAGTGTGGGCGTGAACAGCCAGTCGTCGAAGAAGCTCGCTGGCATGGGTCTGTGTGGGAAAAGGGCATGAAACTCGTCCTTGAGCAGGGGTTCCTCCAAAGCGTAGTCTGGCACCCAGCTATTGGCGCTGGCCCGGGTGCCCTCTCTGGCTAGGAGGTATTCGACTCCCTCTTCCCCCCATCTGGAGTCCAAAATCTCCGTGACCTCGTTGATGGGGTCTTGCTGCGTCACCCCTCGCGTCTCCGTCCGCTCCCGGAACGGACTCGGTGCCGTCCCTGGCTCCTGGAATCTGTGAGGTGCCTTGTAGGGAGTGAGCACCGACCTGTGGAACACCGGATGCATTCTGGAACCCTCCGGCAGCACCAGTCGGAAGGCTACCGGGTTGATCTGTGCTTCGACTTGGTACGGACCAATTTGCTTGTGCCCCAACTTCTTCTTGGCTAGTGACCTGGTCGGCACTGCGTGGGCTGCCAACCAGACCCAGTCTCCCACTTGGATCTCTTCGCCAACCCGCCTGTGCTTGTCAGCTTGCACCTTGTAGGCGTGCTTAGCTAGCTCCAGCTGCCGTCTGAGTTGATCGTGTACCGCCTGCAACTCTGACGCGAACGCGTCCGCCGTCTGTGGTTCTCCGTCCCCCACTCTCTCCCGTCCCGGGAAGGTTCTGGGATTCCTCCCATTGTTGGCGAAGAACGGCGTCACCCCTGTGGACACGTGCTTCGTGTTGTTGTAAGCGAACTCGGCGAGCGGCAGGTAATCCACCCAGGTCGCAGGTTGTTGATTGGCATAGCATCTCAGGTACTGCTGCATGATGGCATTGACCCTCTCTGCTTGCCCGTTGGTCTGCGGGTGTCTTGCTGATGCCAGATCGACCTTGACATTTAGAAAACTCATCAGCTTCTGCCAGAAATTCGAGACGAACTGGCGCCCGCGGTCGGACAGGATAGACCGCGGCAGACCATGCACTTTGAACACGTGATCTATGAACAGTTTGGCGGTTTGTTCCGCCGTGGCCACCTTCGCACACGGAATGAAATGTGCCATCTTGGTGAACAAGTCCACCACCACTAGTACAGCTGTCTTGCCTCTCGAGCTGGGTAGATCCGTAACAAAGTCCAGGGCCACCCTCTCCCACGGTTCAAACGGCGTTTGCAGCGGTTCCAGCAGTCCCGCCGGTGGTTTGTGCACCGGTTTGGCCCTCTGGCAGGTGTCGCACCTCGCAACGTAGTCCGCGACTTCCCCTCTCAGTCTGGGCCACCAAAAGTCCCTTGCGACTAATTCCACCGTTTTTTCCGTGCCAAAGTGCCCGGCCGTGGGTGCGTCGTGCAGCTGCTGCAGTACCCTGGCGCGAAGTTCGTCTCCCGGCACGTAGATGGCCCCTTTACGTAAGAGCAAGCCGTCTCGTATCTGGAACTCGTCGCCCTTCGCCGTGCCCTTGTGCACCTCTGCCATCTTCGCCTGCGCGAAGGAGTCGTCCTGCAACGCCCGCCGCACCGCATCCAGGTCTACTGTGGCTGAAGCGCACGCCCACGCTGTTGGCGCGAAGATGTGCATGGCTGCCGCTGGCGTCGCCTCTTCGAGGTATTGCGGTTTGCGGGACAGTGCATCCGCCATGACGTTGGTGTCGCCTGGGACGTACTCTATTCGGAAATTGAAGTCAGCAAAGAACTCCGCCCAACGTATCTGCCTCTGGTTCAGGAACTGAGCCGTGCGCCAGTGCTCCAGATTCTTGTGATCCGTGCAGACCTGCACCGTGTGCTTGGCGCCGATCAGGAAGTGCCTCCACGCCTTGAAAGCTGCATGAATGGCCAGCAACTCCCTGTCCCAGATGGTGTAGTTCTGCTCCGACTTGCTGAGCTTTCTGGAGTAGAACGCTCCCAGCCTCCAGACCCCCTGTGGGTCCCTTTGCAGCAGGACAGCTCCCACTGCTCTATCGGACGCGTCTGTCTCTACCCGCATCGGTCTGCTGGGGTCGATATGCAGCAGTTGCTCTTCCGACGCGAAGAGACGCTTGAGTGCTTGAAAGGACTGCTCCGCCTGCTCCGTCCAGATGAATTTCTTTTTCTTGGAGCTTAGCGTGTCCGTAATGGCCGCCGTCTGCATCGCGAACCCCTTGATAAACTTGCGATAGAAGTTGGCGAAGCCGACAAACCGCTGGACCTCCTTCCGGTTGCGCGGGCTCTTCCAATCCAACACCGCACGAACCTTGGCGCTGTCCATGGCTAGCCCCTTGTCCGACAACTTGTAACCCAAGAAATCCACCTCCGTCGTGTCGAACTGGCACTTCTCCAGTTTGGCGTACAGTCTATGCTGCTGCAGCCTCTTCAGCACCTCCCGAACATCTTGGTCATGGGCTTGCTGCGATTCGGAGAATATCAGGATGTCATCCAGAAAGCAGACGCACTTCTTGTAAAGGAGTCCCGCCAACACATGATGCATGAAAGCTTGGAAACAGTGAGAACCGTTTTGCAATCCAAACGGCATCACTCTGTATTCGTAGGTGCCCAGAGGCGTGAACATGGCTGTCTTCCACTCATCGCCCTCCCTCATGCGGATGAGATTGTACGCACCTCGCAGGTCCAACTTGGTGAACACGCGTCCCTTGCGCACCGTCGCTAGTAGGTCGTCAATCCTGGGCATGGGGAAATCAGAAGGCTTGGTCATCTTGTTTAAGAGGCAAAAATCCACCACCAGTCTTTTTTGGGGCGTGTCTTTCTTCTTCACGAAGAAAACAGGACTGCCCCCTACTGCCCTGGACTCCCGGATGAAACCGCGCTGCAAATTGTGATCTATGAACTGTTTGAGTTCCTGTAATTCGTCCTCAGACATGGAATACAGCTTCCCTTTCGGCAGCGTCGCCCCTGGTAGGAGGTCAATCTTGCAGTCATATTGCCTGTGCGGTGGTAGCTTGTCAGCCTCTTTCTCGCAGAAGACCTCCAGAAAGTCTGCGTATTTGTGGGGGACTGCTTGCAACGTTCCCAACTGCAGTTGTGATTCCTCCTCCTCTCCCTCCTGTCTGGGCAGGATGCAGTGTTCTGCGCAATAAGAGGAGCCGAAGATCAGCTGTCTCTGGTACCAAGCCAGTGTCGGACTGTGCCTGTCCAGCCAACTCATGCCCAACACAATGGGCGTGTCCGACAGTTGGGTGACATTAAAACTGATGACTTCCCTGTGGTTGCCAAGGCGCATCACCATCGGTGGCGTTTGCTTCACCACCTGCCCCCCTAGCAACTCTCTGCCATCCACTGTGACGACTTGCAGGGGCAGAGTGGCAGGCAGTAGCTGTATAGCGTGCTGCTCCACAAAATCCTGCGCTATAAAGTCTGCGTTGCTTCCAGAATCCACAGAAAGCGGCACTTCGATAGTGACGCCATCGGGTAGCTGGAGAGATGCTGTGAGCTGCACTACTGGTTTGGGTGGGAGGGGGTCCGTGGGTTGCAAGATCGCTGGGGACTGCTTCACTGATGCGTCTGGCTGGGCCCCAGTGCCTCTGTCTCCAGCCAGACATCGTCGTTTCCCTGCTGTGGTTCTCCTTGCTGCGTTGCTGCAGTCACCATTGCTGAGGCTGCAGTGTGCTTGTGGAGCCTCCGGGGACACTCTTTCGCCAAATGGCCTGGATCCTCGCAGATGTAACACTTCCTGTTCCCTCTAGGAGGCTTCGCTTTCACTGCTGTCGGTGCTTGGGCTCTGGCTGCTGACTGAGCCCTTGCACCTCCAACCTCCATCGGTTCCCCTCCCCCTCCAGGCGGAGGTGTGGATTGCGCACGCGCTGCTTCTCTTGGAATGAAAGAGAAACTTCTCGCTGCTTCGCGCCCTCCACGTCCTTCATCTCTGCACCATGGACGTTCTTCCAGCCTCACCCCCACAGTCAGCGCCCTTTGGACCACCTCCTGCGTGCTTCGGGGCCTCTCCCCCCTTGCAATCTCATCCTTGACCGCAGAGCTTAGACCCTCCCAGAACAGGTCTCTGACAGGGGGCGAATCCCGGTCCCACTCTAAGGCACTGACCAGCGCAAAAAAGCGGGCGTGGTACTGCCGGACGCTTGCCCTCCCTTGTTTTAGTCCATGAATCTCCCGTCGGGCAAGATCCACATCAATAGTAGACAAAAAACACGCATCCATCGCTTTGATAAAGGCATCTGCATTCTGAAGCGCCGGATCTTTATCCCTCCACAAATTGCGTAGCCACGCTTTAGCATCCCCATGCAAATGGGATAGTATGAACCCCACTTTCTCTTCCTCATCTCTAAAGTCTTTTGCCAGCAGTTGCAGTGCGCACATTACGTCTGCTCGAAAATTGGGGTACTGTTGTAAATTCCCATCGAAGTGAGCCACAAGCCCTCCTGCTCTCCGTGCCAACCCAACCCCCTCCGGTCTGGGTCCTGGCTGCCCGTGTTTAACCCATGCTTCAAACCTGGCGTGTAGATCTCTGTAGGCGGCTGCCGCATCCTCCTCCCTCTTCTTGGATGCCAGTACCTCCGCGTTCAATTGGGTAACTGCCTGTTGCAGCGCTGCAACTGTCTCTGCTTCCGTCATCTCTGCTAACCGTCGTGAGCTTGCTCCCAAACACCGATCCCCTCCTCCAGCTGCCTCTCTCTCCGCTGCGAGATATCAGGTGTCCGAAGCTTTTGAGAGACGGGTCTTACTGTCAGAGCTGCCACCCAGTCCCAGCTCACATAGGACCAAGTCCGCCAGCGTTCACTTTATAAGAGTCTTTATTAAGTTACAGGTTTCATTTCCGAACTGCAGCGTGCAGCTCTACACCTTCTGCCCTAGGTCGGCGAAGACCCGTCTGAGTCCCCGCCTCTTGCACACCAGCTTAATACCCTAGCCTTGCTCCACCTCCTTCGCCTCTCCCTACGTCTCTGGGTCCTTCTGCCCCCCTGGGCCTCCTCCCTTCTACTCTCCTCTGACGCTGACCCCCCTGATCCTTCTGCCTCCTTGCGGCGGGCTTTGGGACCTGGCTCACTCTCCGGGCTGCTTACTGCTCCAGCTTCCGCTGCATTTGAACTTGGCGCGCGCGCCCAACTCTCTACTTTCCTCTTAACCGTTGCCTCGCTCTCTGAGGAGGGCGTGACCACCCCTGACTCGTGCCCTCCCTCCTGCTGACAGCCTCCGGAACCCGATGCCTGGCTACCTTCCTCCCTGCTGCTCTCAGTCTTGAGCGTGGGTCCCGACTTCCAGCTGCTGCCGCCCTCAGTTATGAGCGTGGGTCCCGACTTCCAGCTGCTACTCTCTGAATCTCCTCTGTTCCCTTCCTCCTGGGGTGTCCCCCCGGATCCCCCCCTTGCTCTGCTCACTGGGGCTCCCTTTTGGGAGTCCTCTGACTCACTGCTTAGGCTTGGAGATCTCGGGTCGTCATCATCACTCATTTTCCCTTCGGATTCCTCCCCCTCGCTCTCTGCTTCCTCCCTTCTCTGCGTCTCTGCTCCTGAACCCCTGACAACATTCAACCAAAAATCGCAGACATGTTTGTTACCAGCCCAAATCAAGCATAAGTAAACATATGGTAACATCTCAATAGAAAAAGGACGAATAAGCTTCGATTGGCATTTCAGTGTTCATTCAACCACAAATAGCAAAGTAAAGTGCAAGAATCCTAAACAAAGCCAAAAAGGTTGTTTTGGGTGCGAGCTACATAGTAAGAATAATCGTGAGTTGCGCATACTTCATGTCGTGTTCTTTGGTCTTAATGCACAGTGACACAGAAATCGCAAAGTGTGTGCAATGAGACCAAAATAACACAACGCCATCTTTTCGCTTCCATATGCATAGAAAGAAGACGAATAAGCTTTGATTGGGCTTTTTTAATTCGCATGGTGTTATTTGGGTGTGCGCCAGAATCACACCAAAACCAAAGCAAAAAGGTGTCGGGTTCCATCTACATAAAAAGAAGATAATAAAGCTCTGATTGGGCTTATTTCAGGTTGGTGTTTTGGTGATTAGAATGCACATTCAACCAAAAATCGCAGAAATGTTTGTTACCAGCCCAAATCAAGCATAAGTAAACATATGGTAACATCTCAATAGAAAAAGGACGATTAGGCTTCGATTGCCATTTCGGTGTTCATTCACCCACAAATAGCAAAGTAAAGTGCAAGAACCCTAAACAAAGCCAAAAAGGTTGTTTTGGGTGCGAGCTACATAGTAAGAATAAATTTGGATTGCGCATACTTCATGTCGTGTTCTCTGCTCTTAATGCACAGTGACACAGAAATCGCAAAGTGTGTGCAATGAGACCAAAATAACACACCATCTTTTCGCTTCCATATGCGTAGAAAGAAGACGAATAAGCTTTGATTGGGCTTTTTCAATTCGCATGGTGTTATTTGGGTGTGCGCCAGAATCACACCAAACCAAAGCAAAAAGGAGTCTTGGGTTCCATCTACATAAAAAGAAGATAATAAAGCTCTGATTGGGCTTATTTCAAATTGGTGTTTTGGGGATTAGAATGCACATTCAACCAAAAATCGCAGAGTGACATATCTCTTACCAGCGCAAATCAAGCATAGGTGTTTTGGTTCTATCGCAATAGGCAAAGGACGAATAAGTTTCGATTGCCATTTCGGTGTTCATTCACCCACAAATAGCAAAGTAAAGTGCAAGAACCCTAAACAAAGCCAAAAAGGTTGTTTTGGGTGCGAGCTACATAGTAAGAATAATCTTGGATTGCGCATACTTCATGTCGTGTTCTCTGCTCTTAATGCACAGTGACACAGAAATCGCAAAGTGTGTGCAATGAGACCAAAATAACACAACACCATCTTTTCGCTTCCATATGCGTAGAAAGAAGACGAATAAGTTTTGATTGGGCTTTTTCAATTCGCATGGTGTTATTTGGGTGTGCGCCAGAATCACACCAAAACCAAAGCAAAAAGGTGTCGGGTTCCATCTACATAAAAAGAAGATAATAAAGCTTTGATTGGGCTTATCTCAGGTTGGTGTTTTGGGGGTTAGAATGCACATTCAACCAAAAATCGCAGTGACATATTTGTTACCAGCGCAAATCAAGCATAGGTGTTTTGGTTCTATCGCAATAGGCAAAGGACGAATAAGCTTCAATTGCTCTTTCGGTGTCATTCACCCACAAATAGCAAAGCGGTGTAATAAGCCTAAACAAAGCCAAACAGGTTGTTTTTCAAAGTACATAGAAAGAATAATCTTGGATTGCGCTTACTTCATGTCGTGTTCTTCTCTGTTAATGCACATTGACACAGAAATCGAAAAGTGTGTGCAATGAGACCAAAATAACACAACACCATCTTTTCGCTTCCATATGCGTAGAAAGAAGACGAATAAGCTTTGATTGGTCTTATTCAATTCGCATGGTGTTATTTGGGTGTGCGCCAGAATCACACCAAAACCAAAGCAAAAAGGTGTCTTGGGTTCCATCTACATAAAAAGAAGATAGTAAAGCTCTGATTGGGCTTATTTCAGGTTGGTGTTTTGGGGGTTAGAATGCACATTCAACCAAAAATCGCAGACATGTTAGTTACCAGCCCAAATCAAGCATAAGTAAACATATAAGTATTGAGTAAGTAAACATATAAGTAAACATATATCTCAATAGAAAAAGGACGAATAACCTTCGATTGCCATTTCGGTGTTCATTCACCCACAAATAGCAAAGTAAAGTGCAAGAACCCTAAACAAAGCCAAAAAGGTTGTTTTGGGTGCGAGCTACATAGTAAGAATAATATTGGATTGCGCTTACTTCATGTCGTGTTCTCTGCTCTTAATGCACATTGACACAGAAATCGCAGTATGCAATGAGACCAAAATAACACACCATCTTTTCGCTTCCATATGCGTAGAAAGAAGACGAATAAGCTTTGATTGGGCTTTTTCAATTCGCATGGTGTTATTTGGGTGTGCGCCAGAATCACACCAAAACCAAAGCAAAAAGGTGTCTTGGATTCCATCTACATAAAAAGAAGATAATAAAGCTCTGATTGGGCTTATTTCAAATTGGTGTTTTGGGGGTTAGAAGTATAAGTAAACATCCGGTAACATCTCAATAGAAAAAGGACGAATAAGCTTCAATTGCCATTTCGGTGTTCATTCACCCACAAATAGCAAAGTAAAGTGCAAGAATCCTAAACAAAGCCAAAAAGGTTGTTTTGGGTGCGAGCTACATAGTAAGAATAATCGTGAGTTGCGCATACTTCATGTCGTGTTCTTTGGTCTTAATGGACAGTGACACAGAAATCGCAAAGTGTGTGCAATGAGACCAAAATAACACAACGCCATCTTTTCGCTTCCATATGCATAGAAAGAAGACGAATAAGCTTTGATTGGGCTTTTTTAATTCGCATGGTGTTATTTGGGTGTGCGCCAGAATCACACCAAAACCAAAGCAAAAAGGTGTCTTGGGTTCCATCTACATAAAAAGAAGATAATAAAGCTCTGATTGGGCTTATTTCAGGTTGGTGTTTTGGTGGTTAGAATGCACATTCAACCAAAATTCGCAGAAATGTTTGTTACCAGCCCAAATCAAGCATAAGTAAACATATGGTAACATCTCAATAGAAAAAGGACGATTAGGCTTCGATTGCCATTTCGGTGTTCATTCACCCACAAATAGCAAAGTAAAGTGCAAGAACCCTAAACAAAGGCAAAAAGGTTGTTTTGGGTGCGAGCTACGTAGTAAGAATAAATTTGGATTGCGCATACTTCATGTCGTGTTCTCTGCTCTTAATGCACAGTGACACAGAAATCGCAAAGTGTGTGCAATGAGACCAAAATAACACGACACCATCTTTTCGCTTCCATATGCGTAGAAAGAAGACGAATAAGCTTTGATTGGGCTTTTTCAATTCGCATGGTGTTATTTGGGTGTGCGCCAGAATCACACCAAACCAAAGCAAAAAGGAGTCTTGGGTTCCATCTACATAAAAAGAAGATAATAAAGCTCTGATTGGGCTTATTTCAAATTGGTGTTTTGGGGATTAGAATGCACATTCAACCAAAAATCGCAGAGTGACATATCTCTTACCAGCGCAAATCAAGCATAGGTGTTTTGGTTCTATCGCAATAGGCAAAGGACGAATAAGTTTCGATTGCCATTTCGGTGTTCATTCACCCACAAATAGCAAAGTAAAGTGCAAGAACCCTAAACAAAGCCAAAAAGGTTTTTTTGGGTGCGAGCTACATAGTAAAAATAATCTTGGATTGCGCATACTTCATGTCGTGTTCTCTGCTCTTAATGCACAGTGACACAGAAATCGCAAAGTGTGTGCAATGAGACCAAAATAACACAACACCATCTTTTCGCTTCCATATGCGTAGAAAGAAGACGAATAAGTTTTGATTGGGCTTTTTCAATTCGCATGGTGTTATTTGGGTGTGCGCCAGAATCACACCAAAACCAAAGCAAAAAGGTGTCGGGTTCCATCTACATAAAAAGAAGATAATAAAGCTTTGATTGGGCTTATCTCAGGTTGGTGTTTTGGGGGTTAGAATGCACATTCAACCAAAAATCGCAGTGACATATTTGTTACCAGCGCAAATCAAGCATAGGTGTTTTGGTTCTATCGCAATAGGCAAAGGACGAATAAGCTTCAATTGCTCTTTCGGTGTCATTCACCCACAAATAGCAAAGCGGTGTAATAAGCCTAAACAAAGCCAAACAGGTTGTTTTCGTTTTCAGGTTGGTGTTTTGGGGGTTAGAATGCACATTCAACCAAACAGAAATCGCAAAGTGTGTGCAATGAGACCAAAATAACACAACACCATCTTTTCGCTTCCATATGCGTAGAAAGAAGACGAATAAGCTTTGATTGGGCTTTTTCAATTCGCATGGTGTTATTTGGGTGTGCGCCAGAATCACACCAAACCAAAGCAAAAAGGAGTCTTGGGTTCCATCTACATAAAAAGAAGATAATAAAGCTCTGATTGGGCATATTTCAGTTTGGTTTTTTTGGGGTTAGAATGCACAATCAGCCAAAAATCGCAGACATGTTTGTTACCAACCCAAATCAAGCATAAGTAAACATATGGTAACATCTCAGTAGAAAAAGGACGAATAGGCTTCGATTGCCATTTCGGTGTTCATAGTAAGAATAATCTTGGATTGCGCTTACTTCATGTCGTGTTCTTTGCTCTTAATGCACAGTGACACACAAATCGCAAAGTGTGTGCAATGAGACCAAAATAACACAACACCATCTGTCAGGGGTTTAGGAGCAGAGGCGAGGGCAAGGGAGAAAACAGAGAGCAAGGGGGAGGAGGCAGAAGAAAGGATGAGTGACGACGACGACCCGAGATCTCCGAGTCTGTCCAGTGAATCAGAAGATTCACAAAGAGGAGCACCAGTGGCAAGGGCAAGGGGGGAGACTAGGGGGACACCCCAGGAAGAAAGAGCCAGAGGGGACTCAGAGGGGAGCAGTTGGAGATCGGGACCTACGTCACCGCCAGAGAGTAGGGAAGAGGAAGAGCGCCTGGGAACTAGCGCTGGCAGCTCACAACAGGAGGGAGGGCACGAGTCAGGAGTGGCCACACCTTCATCGGGGAGCGAAGTGACGGTTAGACGGAAAGTGGAAGGTTGGGCGCGCGCGCCAAGTTCAAATGCACAGGAAGGTGGCGCAGTAGGCAGCCCGGAAAGAGAGCCAGGTCCTAAAGCCCGGCGCAAGGAGACAGGGGAGTCAGGGGGGTCAGCGTCAGAAGAATCCCGGAAGGGAGAGACCCAGGGGGGCAGAGGGACCCAGAGGAGAACTGTCAGGCGGAAAAGGTGGAGCAGGGCTAGGATATTAAGTTGGTGCGCAAGGGGCGGAGACTCAGAAGGAGCTTCGCCGACCTAAGCATAAGGCGTAGGGTTGCACGCAGCAGCTCAAGAATGGAGACTGTAACTCAATAAAGACTTTTAATCAACAACCGCTGGCTAGCGTGATCCTCTGTGAGCTAGGATCTGGAAGTAACCCTGACAGTAAGCTCCTTCTCTTCAAATTGTGGACATCCACGACCTCGCGGAGAGGAGGGAAAGCGGGTGCCTACAAGAAAGCTCACGAACGGTAGACAATATGACGGCCGAACAGCAAATAACGGAACTCAGAGACGCGGTTTCACGACTGACTGCCGAGGCGGTGGCGTCCAGGAAGAGAGAGGAGGACGCAGCGGCCGCCTACAGGGATCTCCAGGTCAGGTTGGACGTGCTTACGAAGCAGGGGCAACAGACACCCAAATCAGAGGGGATTGGGTTGGGGAGACGCACAGGCAGTCTGGTCTCGCACTTCGATGGGAATTTGCAACAGTACCCCAATTTTAGAGCAGACGTAATGTGTGCACTACAACTACTGCACAAAGACTTTAGAGATGAACAAGAGAAAGTGGGGTTCATCATGTCCCATTTGCATGGAGACGCTAAAGCATGGCTGCGCAATTTGTGGAGGGATAAGGATCCTGCGCTCCAAAATGCGGACGCCTTTATTAAAGCGATGGATGGCTGTTTTTTATCAAGCATTGACGTGGATCTTGCCCGAAGGGAGGTGCACGGACTAAGACAAGGGAGGGCCAGCGTACGGCAATATCATGCCCGCTTTTTCGCGTTGGTCAGTGCCCTGGAATGGGACAGAGATTCGGCTCCCGTCAGAGACCTTTTTTGGGAGGGCTTGAACAGCTCGGTGAAAGATGAGATTGCGAGGGGGGAGAGACCCCGGACCACGCAGGAGATCGTTCAGAGGGCGCTGGCGGTGGGAGTGCGGCTGGAAGAACGTCCGTGGAGCAGGGACGAAGGGCGCAGCGGGCGCGAACCAGCCAGGGGCTCCTCCTTCCTTCCCAGAGAAGCAGCGCGTGCGCAATCCACGCCCCCAACAGGGGGAGGGGTGGAACCGATGGAGGTTGGGAGTGCAAGGGCTCAGTCAGCAGCCAGAGCCCTAGCACCGGCAGCAGTGAAAGCGAAGCCTCCTAGAGGGAACAGGAAGTGTTACATCTGCGAGGATCCAGGCCATTTGGCGAAAGAGTGTCCCCGGAGGCTCCACAAGCACACTGCAGCCTCAGCAATGGTGACTGCAGCAACGCAGCAAGGAGAACCACAGCAGGGAAACGACGATGTCTGGCTGGAAGAGGAGGCACTGGGGCCCAGCCAGACGTGTCAGTGAAGCAGTCCCCAGAGATTTTACCGCCCATGGACCCCCTCCCGCCCAAGCCAGTAGTGAGGCTCACCGCATCGCTCCAGCTACCCAATGGAATCACCATGGACGTGCCAATCACCGTCGACTCGGGAAGCAATGCAGACTTCATAGGGCAGGACTTTGTCGACCGGCACGCTATACAGTTGCTGCCTGCCGCGCTGCCACTGCAGGTTGTCACGGTGGATGGCAGGGAGCTGTTAGGGGGGCAAGTGGTGAAGCAGACGCCACCTATGGTGCTGCGGCTTGGAAATCACAAGGAGATTATCAGCTTCAACGTCACTCAACTCTCAGACACGCCTATCGTATTGGGCATGAGTTGGCTGGACAGGCACAGCCCGACGCTGGCTTGGTACCAGAGGCAGCTGACCTTCGGTTCTTCCTTTTGTGCTGAACACTGCATCATGCCCCAGCAAGAAGGGGAGCAAGAGGAGTCACAGCTGCTGCTCGGCACGCTGCAAGCGATTCCCCACAAGTACGCAGAATTTTTGGAGGTTTTCTGCGAGAAGGAGGCAGACAAGCTACCCCCCCACAGACCATATGACTGCAAGATTGACCTGCTGCCGGGGGCGGCGCTGCCCAAAGGGAAGCTGTATTCCATGTCTGAAGACGAACTGCAGGAACTCAAGGAGTTCATTGATCATAATTTGAAACGCGGTTTCATCCGAGAGTCCCAGGCAGCGGGGGGCAGTCCTGTATTCTTTGTGAAGAAGCGAGACACGCCCCAGAAAAGGCTCGTGGTGGACTACCGCATTTTGAACAGTGTCACCAAGCCGTCGGACTTCCCCATGCCCCGAATCGACGACCTCCTCGCGAAAGTACGCAAGGGCAGCGTGTTCACCAAGTTGGACCTGCGAGGGGCGTACAAGCTGATTCGCATGCGGGAAGGAGATGAGTGGAAGACAGCCATGTTCACACCCCTGGGCACCTACGAATATAGAGTTATGCCTTTTGGATTGCAAAATGGCTCCCACGTTTTTCAAGCTTTCATGCATCACGTGTTGGCGGGGCTCCTCTACAAGACGTGCGTCTGTTTCTTGGATGACATCCTGATCTTTTCGGAATCGCAGCAGGAGCATGACAGACACGTCCAGCAACATAGGCTTTACGCCAAGCTGGAGAAGTGCCAATTCGACGTGACGGAGGTGGATTTCCTGGGATACAGGTTGTCTGACAAGGGGCTCGCCATGGACAGCGCCAAGGTTCGAGCGGTGTTG
The DNA here is from genome assembly GCF_965113315.1 of Podarcis vaucheri. Classification (NCBI taxonomy): domain Eukaryota; kingdom Metazoa; phylum Chordata; class Lepidosauria; order Squamata; family Lacertidae; genus Podarcis; species Podarcis vaucheri. The sequence continues at coordinate 261,818 of NC_138755.1, forward strand.
GATTGGAAAAGCCCACGCAACCGGAAGGAGGTCCAACGATTTGTCGGCTTCGCGAACTTCTATCGCAAGTTCATCAAAGGCTTCGCTATGCAGACTGCAGCCATTACAGACACGCTCAGTTCCAAGAAAAAGAAGTTCATCTGGACAGCGCAGGCGGAGCAGTCCTTTCAGGCACTCAAGCGTCTTTTCGCCTCGGAGGAACAGCTGCTTCATGTCGATCCTAGCAGGCCGATGAGAGTTGAAACAGACGCCTCGGACAGGGCCGTCGGAGCAGTCCTGCTGCAGAAGGACCCGCAGGGGGTTTGGAGGCCCGGAGCGTTTTACTCCAGGAAGCTCAGCAAGTCCGAACAGAATTACACCATCTGGGACAGGGAGTTGCTGGCTATTCATGCAGCGTTCAAAGCATGGAGGCACTTCCTGATTGGAGCCAAGCACACGGTGCAGGTCTGCACGGACCACAAGAATCTGGAGCACTGGCGCACGGCACAGTTCCTGAACCAGAGGCAGATACGTTGGGCTGAGTTCTTTGCGAATTTCGACTTCCGAATAGAGTATGTCCCGGGGGACACCAACATCATGGCGGACGCGCTATCCCGTAAGCCACAGTATCTGGAGGACGCCACGCCAGCGGCCGCCATGCACATCTTCGCGCCAACAGTGTGGGCGTGCGCTGCGGCGACAGTGGACCTGGAGGCGGTGCGACAAGCGTTGCAGAATGACTCTTTCGCGCAAGCAAAGATGGCTGAGATGCGAAGGGGCACGGCAGCGACCAACGGGTTCCAGCTGAGAGATGGATTGCTCATCCGCAAAGGGGCCATCTACGTGCCGGGAGACGAACTTCGCGCCAAGGTACTGCATCAGCTGCACGACGCGCCCACTGCCGGGCACTTTGGCAAGGAGAAGACGGTGGAATTAGTCGCCAGGGATTTCTGGTGGCCCGGAATGAGAGGGGAGGTCGCGGACTACGTGGCGAGGTGCGACACCTGCCAGAGGGCCAAACCAGTGCACAGACCGCCGGCCGGACTGTTGGAACCGCTGCAAACTCCGGTCGAGCCATGGGAGAGAGTCGCCCTGGACTTCGTCACGGATCTGCCCAGCTCGAGGGGCAAGACGGCCGTGCTGGTGGTGGTGGACTTGTTCTCCAAGATGGCGCATTTCATCCCGTGTGCGAAGGTGGCCACGGCGGAACAAACCGCCAAACTGTTCATAGACCACGTGTTCAAGGTTCACGGTCTGCCACGGTCTATTCTGTCCGACCGCGGGCGGCAGTTCATCTCGAACTTCTGGCAGAAGCTGATGGGCTTCCTAAACGTCAAGATCAACCTGGCGTCGGCGAGACACCCGCAGACCAACGGGCAAGCGGAGCGGGTCAATGCCATCATGCAGCAGTACCTGAGATGCTATGCGAATCAACAGCCTGCGACGTGGGTGGATTACCTGCCGCTCGCCGAGTTCGCCTACAACAACACGAAGCACGTGTCCACGGGGGTCACGCCGTTCTTCGCCAACAACGGGAGGCACCCCAGAACCTTCCCGGGACTGGAAAGACTGGTGGAGGGGGAGCCGCAGACAGCAGATGCGTTCGCGTCGGAGTTGCAAGAGGTTCACGATCAGCTGCGGCGGCACCTGGAGCTGGCCAAACACGCATACAAGGTGCAGGCAGACAAACACAGAAGGGTTGGCGAAGAGATCCAGGTGGGAGACTGGGTCTGGTTAGCAGCCCACGCAGTGCCGGCCAGGTCGTTGGCCAAGAAGAAACTAGGGCATAAGCAACTGGGGCCCTACCAAGTCGAAGAGCAGGTCAACCCGGTGGCTTTCAGGCTGGCGCTTCCGGAGGGTTCCAGAATGCATCCGGTGTTCCACAGATCGGTGCTCACTCCCTACAAGGCACCGCACAGGTTTCAGGAACCCGGCACGGCGCCGAGTCCACTCCGAGAGGGAACCAGGCAACGGGGAGTGGCACAGGAGGTGCGCCTCAACGAAGTCACGGAGATTTTGGACTCCAGATGGGGGGAAGAGGGGGTAGAATACCTTCTCGCTAAGGAGGGCACCCCGGCCAATGCCAACAGCTGGGTGCCGGGCTACGCTCTAGATGAACCTCTGCTCAAGGAAGAGTTTCATGCCCTCTTTCCCCATAGGGCAATGCCGGCGGACTTTTTCGACGACTGGCTTTTCACGCCCACGCTTTCAGCCAGCACGTTCCGGGGGTTCGACTCGGATGAGGAACCGACACGAGACGCCCGTTCCCCGGAGGGGTCACCCTCGGGATCTGCCTCAGAACCCTCGTATTGGTGGGATGATCGACCAGAGGAGCAGTGGCGCAGGAAGTGGCTGGAGGGTCCAGGACGAGCTACGCCTACAGAAGGAAGCGAGGGAGAGACCGACATGGACTTTTTCGGGGACAACCAGGGTCTCGAGCACGGCGGCACGGAGATGGAAGCAGAGGTGACCGTCGTTGACGAGAGCAGGGAGGAAGAACCGGGAGTCTGCGGATGGAGGCCGGCCACGGGAAGCGAACTGTACCCGACATTCGTCCCTTTGACACTGCAGCACCCAGTTCCCGCACCGGAGGGAGGGGAGGGGGGAAGGGGGGGCTTTGAGGGGGGGATGGATGTCAGGGGTTCAGGAGCAGAGGCGAGGGCAAGGGAGGAAACAGAGAGCGAGGGGGAGGAGGCAGAAGAAAGGATGAGTGATGACGACGACCCGAGATCTCCGAGTCTGTCCAGTGAATCAGAAGATTCACAAAGAGGAGCACCAGTGGCAAGGGCAAGGGGGGAGACTAGGGGGACACCCCAGGAAGAAAGAGCCAGAGGGGACTCAGAGGGGAGCAGTTGGAGATCGGGACCTACGTCACCGCCAGAGAGTAGGGAAGAGGAAGAGCGCCTGGGAACTAGCGCTGGCAGCTCACAACAGGAGGGAGGGCACGAGTCAGGAGTGGCCACACCTTCATCGGGGAGCGAAGTGACGGTTAGACGGAAAGTGGAAGGTTGGGCGCACGCGCCAAGTTCAAATGCACAGGAAGGTGGCGCAGTAGGCAGCCCGGAAAGAGAGCCAGGTCCTAAAGCCCGGCGCAAGGAGACAGGGGAGTCAGGGGGGTCAGCGTCAGAAGAATCCCGGAAGGGAGAGACCCAGGGGGGCAGAGGGACCCAGAGGAGAACTGTCAGGCGGAAAAGGTGGAGCAGGGCTAGGATATTAAGTTGGTGCGCAAGGGGCGGAGACTCAGAAGGAGCTTCGCCGACCTAAGCATAAGGCGTAGGGTTGCACACAGCAGCTCAAGAATGGAGACTGTAACTCTATAAAGACTTTTAATCAACAACCGCTGGCTAGCGTGATCCTCTGTGAGCTAGGATCTGGAAGTAACCCTGACACCATCTTTTCGCTTCCATATGCATAGAAAGAAGACGAATAAGCTTTGATTGGGATTTTTTAATTCGCATGGTGTTATTTGGGTGTGCGCCAGAATCACACCAAAACCAAAGCAAAAAGGTGTCTTGGGTTCCATCTACATAAAAAGAACATAATAAAGCTCTGATTGGGCTTATCTCAGGTTGGTGTTTTGGGGGTTAGAATGCACATTCAACCAAAAATCGCAGACATGTTTGTTACCAGCCCAAATCAAGCATAAGTAAACATAATGGTAACATCTCAATAGAAAAAGGACGAATAAGCTTCGATTGGCATTTCAGTGTTCATTCACCCACAAATAGCAAAGCGGTGTAGTAAGCCTAAACAAAGCCAAACAGGTTGTTTTGGTTTCAAAGTACATAGATAGAATAATCTTGGATTGTGCTTACTTCATGTGTTCTTTGCTCTTAATGCACAGTGACAGAGAAATCGCAAAGTGTGTGCAATGAGACCAAAATAACACACCATCTTTTCGCTTCCATATGCATAGAAAGAAGACGAATAAGCTTTGATTGGGCTTTTTCAATTCGCATGGTGTTATTTGGGTGTGCGCCAGAATCACACCAAAACCAAAGCAAAAAGGTGTCTTGGGTTCCATCTACATAAAAAGAAGATAATAAAGCTCTGATTGGGCATATTTCAGTTTGGTTTTTTGCGGGTTAGAATGCACATTCAGCCAAAAATCGCAGACATGTTTGTTACCAACCCAAATCAAGTAAACATCTGGTAAAATCTCAATAGAAAAAGGACGAATAGGCTTCGATTGCCATTTCGGTGTTCATTCACCCACAAATAGCAAAGTAAAGTGCAAGAACCCTAAACAAAGCCAAAAAGGTTGTTTTGGGTGCGAGCTACATAGTAAGAATAATCGTGGATTGCGCATACTTCATGTCGTGTTCTTTGCTCTTAATGCACAGTGACACAGAAATCGCAAAGTGTGTGCAATGAGACCAAAATAACACAACACCATCTTTTCGCTTCCATATGCATAGAAAGAAGACGAATAAGCTTTGATTGGGCTTTTTCAATTCGCATGGTGTCATTTGGGTGTGCGCCAGAATCACACTAAAACCAAAGCAAATAGGTGTTTTGGGTTCCATCTACATAAAAAGAAGATAATAAAGCTCTGATTGGGCTTATTTCAAATTGGTGTTTTGGGGATTAGAATGCACATTCAACCAAAAATCGCAGAGTGACATATCTCTTACCAGCGCAAATCAAGCATAGGTGTTTTGGTTCTATCGCAATAGGCAAAGGACGAATAAGTTTCGATTGCCATTTCGGTGTTCATTCACCCACAAATAGCAAAGTAAAGTGCAAGAACCCTAAACAAAGCCAAAAAGGTTGTTTTGGGTGCGAGCTACATAGTAAGAATAATCGTGGATTGCGCATACTTCATGTCGTGTTCTTTGCTCTTAATGCACAGTGACACAGAAATCGCAAAGTGTGTGCAATAAGACCAAAATAACACAACACCATCTTTTTGCTTCCATATGCGTAGAAAGAAGACTTTGATTGGTCTTATTCAATTGGCATGGTGTTATTTGGGTGTGCGCGAGAATCACACCAAAACCAAGCAAAAAGGTGTCTTGGGTTCCATCTACATAAAAAGAAGATAATAAAGTTTTGATTGGGCTTATCTCAGGTTGGTGTTTTGGGGGTTAGAATGCACATTCAACCAAAAATCGCAGACATGTTTGTTACCAGCCGAAATCAAACATAAGTAAACATATGGTAACATCTCAATAGAAAAAGGACGAATAAGCTTCGATTGGCATTTCAGTGTTCATTCACCCACAAATAGCAAAGCGGTGTAGTAAGCCTAAACAAAGCCAAACTGGTTGTTTTTGTTTCAAAGTACATAGAAAGAATAATCTTGGATTGTGCTTACTTCATGTGTTCTTTGCTCTTAATGCACAGTGACAGAGAAATCGCAAAGTGTGTGCAATGAGACCAAAATAACACACCATCTTTTCGCTTCCATATGCATAGAAAGAAGACGAATAAGCTTTGATTGGGCTTTTTCAATTCGCATGGTGTTATTTGGGTGTGCGCCAGAATCACACCAAAACCAAAGCAAAAAGGTGTCTTGGGTTCCATCTACATAAAAAGAAGATAATAAAACTCTTATTGGGCTTATTTCAAATTGGTGTTTTGGGGATTAGAATGCACATTAAACCAAAAATCGCACAGTGACATATTTGTTACCAGCGCAAATCAAGCATAGGTTCTATCGCTATAGGCAAAGGACGAATAAGCTTCAATTGCTCTTTCGGTGTCATTCACCCACAAATAGCAAAGCGGTGTAATAAGCCTAAACAAAGCCAAACAGGTTGTTTTGGTTTCAAAGTACATAGAAAGAATAATCTTGGATTGCGCTTACTTCATGTCGTGTTCTTCTCTGTTAATGCACATTGACACAGAAATCGAGAAGTGTGTGCAATGAGACCAAAATAACACACCATCTTTTTGCTTCCTTATGCGTAGAAAGAAGACTAATAAGCTTTGATTGGTCTTATTCAATTCGCATGGTGTGCGCCAGAATCACACCAAAACCAAAGCAAAAAGGTATCTTGGGTTCCATCTACATAAAAAGAAGATAATAAAGCTCTGATTGGGCATATTTCAGTTTGTTTTTTTGGGGGTTAGAATGCACATTCAGCCAAAAATCGCAGACATGTTTGTTACCAACCCAAATCAAGTAAACATCTGGTAACATCACAATAGAAAAAGGACGAATAAGCTTCAATTGACATTTCGGTGTTCATTCACCCACAAATAGCAAAGTAAAGTGCAAGAATCCTAAACAAAGCCGAAAAGGTTGTTTTGGGTGCGAGCTACATAGTAAGAATAATCTTGGATTGGGCTTACTTCATGTCGTATTCTTTGCTCTTAATGCACAGTGACAGAGAAATCGCAAAGTGTGTGCAATGAGACCAAAATAACACAACACCATCTTTTCGCTTCCATATGCATAGAAAGAGGACTTTGATTGGTCTTATTCAATTCGCATGGTGTTATTTGGGTGTGCGCCAGAATCACACCAAAACCAAAGCAAAAAGGTGTCTTGTCTATTTCAGGTTGGTGTTTTGGGGGTTAGAATGCACATTCAACCAAAAATCGCAGAGATGTTTGTTACCAGCCCAAATCAAGCATAAGAAAACATATGATAACATCTCAATAGAAAAAGGACGAATAAGCTTCGATTGCCATTTCGGTGTTCATTCACCCACAAATAGCAAAGTAAAGTGCAAGAACCCTAAACAAAGCCAAAAAGTTTGTTTTGGGTGCGAGCTACATAGTAAGAATAATCTTGGATTGCGCTTACTTCATGTGGTGTTCTTTGCTATTAATGCACAGTGACACAGAAATCGCAAAATGTGTGCAATGAGACCAAAATAACACACCATCTTTTCGCTTCCATATGCGTAGAAAGAAGACGAATAAGCTTTGATTGGGCTTTTTCAATTCGCATGGTGTTATTTGGGTGTGCGCCAGAATCACACCAAAACCAAAGCAAAAAGGTGTCTTGGGTTCTGTCAGGGGTTCAGGAGCAGAGGCGAGGGCAAGGGAGGAAACAGAGAGCGAGGGGGAGGAGGCAGAAGAAAGGATGAGTGATGACGACGACCCGAGATCTCCGAGTCTTTCCAGTGAATCAGAAGATTCACAAAAAGGAGCACCAGTGGCCAGGGCAAGGGGGGAGACTAGGGGGACACCCCAGGAAGAAAGAGCCAGAGGGGACTCAGAGGGGAGCAGTTGGAGATCGGGACCAACGTCACCGCCAGAGTGTAGGAAAGAGGAAGAGCGCCAGGGAGCAAGCACTGGCAGCTCGCAACAGGAGGGAGGGCATGAGTCAGGAGTGGCCACACCTTCATCGGGGAGCGAAGTGACGGTTAGACGGAAAGTGGAAGGTTGGGCGCGCGCGCCAAGTTCAAATGCACAGGAAGGTGGCGCAGTAGGCAGCCCGGAAAGGGAGCCAGGTCCTAAAGCCCGGCGCAAGGAGACAGGAGAGTCAGGGGGGTCAGCGTCAGAAGAATCCCGGAAGGAAGAGACCCAGGGGGGCAGAGGGACCCAGAGGAGAACTGTCAGGCGGAAAAGATGGAGCAGGGCTAGGATATTAAGTTGGTGCGCAAGGGGCGGAGACTCAGACGGAGCTTCGCCGATCTAAGCATAAGACGTAGGGTTGCACGCAGCAGCTCGAGAATGGAGACTGTAACTCAATAAAGACTTTTATTTAACGATCGCTGGCTATCGTGATCCTCTGTGAGCTAGGATCTGGAAGTAACCCTGACAGTAAGCTCCGTCTCTTCAAATTGTGGGCATCCACGGCCTCGCGGAGAGGAGGGAAAGCGGGTGCCTACAAGAGAGCTCACGAACGGCAGACAATATGACGGCCGAACAGCAAATAACGGAACTCAGAGAAGCAGTTTCACGACTGAATGCCGAGGCGCTGGCGTCCAGGAAGAGAGAGGAGGAAGCAGCGGCCGCCTACAGGGATCTCCAGGTCAGGTTGGATGTGCTTACGAAGCAAGGGCAACAGACACCCAAATCAGAGGGGATTGGGTTGGGGAGACGCACAGGCGGTCTGGTCTCGCACTTCGATGGGAATTTGCAACAGTACCCCAACTTTAGAGCAGACGTAATGTGTGCACTGCAACTACTGCAGAAAGACTTTAGAGATGAACAAGAGAAAGTGGGGTTCATCATGTCCCATTTGCATGGAGACGCAAAAGCATGGCTGCGCAATTTGTGGAGAGATAAGGATCCTGCGCTCCAAAATGCGGACGCCTTTATTAAAGCGATGGATGGCTGTTTTTTATCAAGCATTGACGTGGATCTTGCCCGAAAGGAGGTGCATGGACTAAGGCAAGGGAGGGCCAGCGTAAGGCAGTATCATGCCCGCTTTTTCGCTTTGGTCAGTGCCCTGGAATGGGACAGAGATTCGGCTCCTGTCAGAGACCTTTTTTGGGAGGGCTTGCACAACTCGGTTAAAGATGAGATTGCGAGGGGGGAGAGACCCCGGACCACGCAGGAGATCGTTCAGAGGGCGCTGGCGGTGGGGGTGCGGCTGGAAGAACGTCCGTGGAGCAGGGACGAAGGGCGCAGCGGGCGCGAACCAGCCAGAGGCTCCTCCTTCCTTCCCAGAGAAGCAGCGCGTGCGCAATCCACGCCTCCAACAGGGGGAGGGGTGGAACCGATGGAGGTTGGGAGTGCAAGGGCTCAGTCAGCAGCCAGAGCCCTAGCACCGGCAGCAGTGAAAGCGAAGCCTCCTAGAGGGAACAGGAAGTGTTATATCTGCAAGGATCCAGGGCATATGGCGAAAGAGTGTCCCCGGAGGCTCCACAAGCACACTGCAGCCTCAGCAATGGTGACTGCAGCAACGCAGCACGGAGAACCACAGCAGGGAAACGACGATGTCTGGCTGGAGGAAGAGGCACTGGGGCCCAGCCAGACGTGTCAGTGAAGCAGTCCCCAGAGATTTTACCGCCCATGGACCCCCTCCCGCCCAAGCCAGTAGTGAGGCTCACCGCATCGCTCCAGCTACCCAATGGAATCACCATGGACGTGCCAATCACCGTCGACTCGGGAAGCAATGCAGACTTCATAGGGCAGGAATTTGTCGACCGGCACGCTATACAGTTGCTGCCTGCCACGCTGCCCCTGCAGGTTGTCACGGTGGATGGCAGGGAGCTGTTAGGGGGGCAAGTGGTGAAGCAGACGCCACCTATGGTGCTGCGGCTTGGAAATCACAGGGAAATCATCAGCTTCAACGTCACTCAACTCTCGGACACGCCTATTGTATTGGGCATGAGTTGGCTGGACAAGCACAGCCCGACGCTGGCTTGGTACCAGAGGCAGCTGACCTTCGGCTCTTCCTTTTGTGCTGAACACTGCATCATGCCCCAGCAGGAAGGGGAGCAAGAGGAGTCACAGCTGCTGCTAGGCACGCTGCAAGCGATTCCCCACAAGTACGCAGAATTTTTGGAGGTTTTCTGCGAGAAGGAGGCAGACAAGCTACCCCCCCCCACAGACCATATGACTGCAAAATTGACCTGCTGCCGGGGGCGGCGCTGCCCAAAGGGAAGCTGTATTCCATGTCTGAAGACGAACTGCAGGAACTCAAAGAGTTCATAGATCATAATTTGAAGCGCGGTTTCATCCGAGAGTCCCAGGCAGCGGGGGGCAGTCCTGTATTCTTTGTGAAGAAGCGAGACACGCCCCAAAAAAGACTCGTAGTGGACTACCGCATTTTGAACAGTGTGACCAAGCCATCGGACTTCCCCATGCCCCGAATCGACGACCTCCTCGCAAAAGTACGCAAGGGCAGCGTGTTCACCAAGTTGGACCTGCGAGGGGCGTACAACCTCATTCGCATGCGGGAAGGAGATGAGTGGAAGACAGCCATGTTCACGCCCCTGGGCACCTACGAATATAGAGTTATGCCTTTTGGATTGTGTCAGAGCTGCCACCCAGTCCCAGCTCACATAGGACCAAGTCCGCCAGCGTTCACTTTATAAGAGTCTTTATTAAGTTACAGGTTTCATTTCCGAACTGCAGCGTGCAGCTCTACACCTTCTGCCCTAGGTCGGCGAAGACCCGTCTGAGTCCCCGCCTCTTGCACACCAGCTTAATACCCTAGCCTTGCTCCACCTCCTTCGCCTCTCCCTACGTCTCTGGGTCCTTCTGCCCCCCTGGGCCTCCTCCCTTCTACTCTCCTCTGACGCTGACCCCCCTGATCCTTCTGCCTCCTTGCAGCGGGCTTTAGGACCTGGCTCACTCTCCGGGCTGCTTACTGCTCCAGCTTCCGCTGCATTTGAACTTGGCGCGCGCGCCCAACTCTCTACTTTCCTCTTAACCGTTGCCTCGCTCTCTGAGGAGGGCGTGACCACCCCTGACTCGTGCCCTCCCTCCTGCTGACAGCCTCCGGAACCCGATGCCTGGCTACCTTCCTCCCTGCTGCTCTCAGTCTTGAGCGTGGGTCCCGACTTCCAGCTGCTGCCGCCCTCAGTTATGAGCGTGGGTCCCGACTTCCAGCTGCTGCTCTCTGAATCTCCTCTGTTCCCTTCCTCCTGGGGTGTCCCCCCGGATCCCCCCCTTGCTCTGCTCACTGGGGCTCCCTTTTGGGAGTCCTCTGACTCACTGCTTAGGCTTGGAGATCTCGGGTCGTCATCATCACTCATTTTCCCTTCGGATTCCTCCCCCTCGCTCTCTGCTTCCTCCCTTCTCTGCGTCTCTGCTCCTGAACCCCTGACATCCATCCCCCCCTCGAAGCCCCCCCTTCCCCCCTCCCTGCTTTCAGGTGTGGGTGCTGGGTGCTCCATCATCACGGGAGGGAATGCTGGATACAGTTCGCTCCCCGTGGTTGGCCGCCAACTGAAGACCTCCGAGTCTTCCTCCTCGCGGTCGCCGACGTTGACCTGTTCCGCTTCCATCTCTGTACCGCCGTGCTCGAACCCAAGGTCCTCCCCGAACACGTCCATGTCAGTCTCTGCGTCGGTCGCTCGACCTGGCATCTCCAGCCACTTCCGGCGCCATTGCTCCTCCGGGCGATCGTCCCACCAATACGAGGTGTCTGACGCCGAACCCGCCGGCGATCCTTCTGGGGAACGGGTGCTCAGTGCGGGTTCCCCGTCCGAGTCGAATCCATGGAACGTGCTGGAAGAAAGTGTGGGCGTGAACAGCCAGTCGTCGAAGAAGCTCGCTGGCATGGGTCTGTGTGGGAAAAGGGCATGAAACTCGTCCTTGAGCAGGGGTTCCTCCAAAGCGTAGTCTGGCACCCAGCTATTGGCGCTGGCCCGGGTGCCCTCTCTGGCTAGGAGGTATTCGACTCCCTCTTCTCCCCATCTGGAGTCCAAAATCTCCGTGACCTCGTTGATGGGGTCTTGCTGCGTCACCCCTCGCGTCTCCGTCCGCTCCCGGAACGGACTCGGTGCCGTCCCTGGCTCCTGGAATCTGTGAGGTGCCTTGTAGGGAGTGAGCACCGACCTGTGGAACACCGGATGCATTCTGGAACCCTCCGGCAGCGCCAGTCGGAAGGCTACCGGGTTGATCTGTGCTTCGACTTGGTACGGACCAATTTGCTTGTGCCCCAACTTCTTCTTGGCTAGTGACCTGGTCGGCACTGCGTGGGCTGCCAACCAGACCCAGTCTCCCACTTGGATCTCTTCGCCAACCCGCCTGTGCTTGTCAGCTTGCACCTTGTAGGCGTGCTTAGCTAGCTCCAGCTGCCGTCTGAGTTGATCGTGTACCGCCTGCAACTCTGACGCGAACGCGTCCGCCGTCTGTGGTTCTCCGTCCCCCACTCTCTCCCGTCCCGGGAAGGTTCTGGGATTCCTCCCATTGTTGGCGAAGAACGGCGTCACCCCTGTGGACACGTGCTTCGTGTTGTTGTAAGCGAACTCGGCGAGCGGCAGGTAATCCACCCAGGTCGCAGGTTGTTGATTGGCATAGCATCTCAGGTACTGCTGCATGATGGCATTGACCCTCTCTGCTTGCCCGTTGGTCTGCGGGTGTCTTGCTGATGCCAGATCGACCTTGACATTTAGAAAACTCATCAGCTTCTGCCAGAAATTCGAGACGAACTGGCGCCCGCGGTCGGACAGGATAGACCGCGGCAGACCATGCACTTTGAACACGTGATCTATGAACAGTTTGGCGGTTTGTTCCGCCGTGGCCACCTTCGCACACGGAATGAAATGTGCCATCTTGGTGAACAAGTCCACCACCACTAGTACAGCTGTCTTGCCTCTCGAGCTGGGTAGATCCGTAACAAAGTCCAGGGCCACTCTCTCCCACGGTTCAAACGGCGTTTGCAGCGGTTCCAGCAGTCCCGCCGGTGGTTTGTGCACCGGTTTGGCCCTCTGGCAGGTGTCGCACCTCGCAACGTAGTCCGCGACTTCCCCTCTCAGTCTGGGCCACCAAAAGTCCCTTGCGACTAATTCCACCGTTTTTTCCGTGCCAAAGTGCCCGGCCGTGGGTGCGTCGTGCAGCTGCTGCAGTACCCTGGCGCGAAGTTCGTCTCCCGGCACGTAGATGGCCCCTTTACGTAAGAGCAAGCCGTCTCGTATCTGGAACTCGTCGCCCTTCGCCGTGCCCTTGTGCACCTCTGCCATCTTCGCCCGCGCGAAGGAGTCGTCCTGCAACGCCCGCCGCACCGCATCCAGGTCTACTGTGGCTGAAGCGCACGCCCACGCTGTTGGCGCGAAGATGTGCATGGCTGCCGCTGGCGTCGCCTCTTCGAGGTATTGCGGTTTGCGGGACAGTGCATCCGCCATGACGTTGGTGTCACCTGGGACGTACTCTATTCGGAAATTGAAGTCAGCAAAGAACTCCGCCCAACGTATCTGCCTCTGGTTCAGGAACTGAGCCGTGCGCCAGTGCTCCAGATTCTTGTGATCCGTGCAGACCTGCACCGTGTGCTTGGCGCCGATCAGGAAGTGCCTCCACGCCTTGAAAGCTGCATGAATGGCCAGCAACTCCCTGTCCCAGATGGTGTAGTTCTGCTCCGACTTGCTGAGCTTTCTGGAGTAGAACGCTCCCGGCCTCCAGACCCCCTGTGGGTCCCTTTGCAGCAGGACAGCTCCCACTGCTCTATCGGACGCGTCTGTCTCTACCCGCATCGGTTTGCTGGGGTCGATATGCAGCAGTTGCTCTTCCGACGCGAAGAGACGCTTGAGTGCCTGAAAGGACTGCTCCGCCTGCTCCGTCCAGATGAATTTCTTTTTCTTGGAGCTTAGCGTGTCCGTAATGGCCGCCGTCTGCATCGCGAACCCCTTGATAAACTTGCGATAGAAGTTGGCGAAGCCGACAAACCGCTGGACCTCCTTCCGATTGCGCGGGCTCTTCCAATCCAACACCGCACGAACCTTGGCGCTGTCCATGGCTAGCCCCTTGTCCGACAACTTGTAACCCAAGAAATCCACCTCCGTCGTGTCGAACTGGCACTTCTCCAGTTTGGCGTACAGTCTATGCTGCTGCAGCCTCTGCAGCACCTCCCGAACATCTTGGTCATGGGCTTGCTGCGAGTCGGAGAATATCAGGATGTCATCCAGAAAGCAGACGCACTTCTTGTAAAGGAGTCCCGCCAACACATGATGCATGAAAGCTTGGAAACAGTGAGAACCGTTTTGCAATCCAAACGGCATCACTCTGTATTCGTAGGTGCCCAGAGGCGTGAACATGGCTGTCTTCCACTCATCGCCCTCCCTCATGCGGATGAGATTGTACGCACCTCGCAGGTCCAACTTGGTGAACACGCGTCCCTTGCGCACCGTCGCTAGCAGGTCGTCAATCCTGGGCATGGGGAAATCAGAAGGCTTGGTCATCTTGTTTAAGAGGCGAAAATCCACCACCAGTCTTTTCTGGGGCGTGTCCTTCTTCTTCACGAAGAAAACAGGACTGCCCCCTACTGCCCTGGACTCCCGGATGAAACCGCGCTGCAAATTGTGATCTATGAACTGTTTGAGTTCCTGTAATTCGTCCTCAGACATGGAATACAGCTTCCCTTTCGGCAGCGTCGCCCCTGGTAGGAGGTCAATCTTGCAGTCATATTGCCTGTGCGGTGGTAGCTTGTCAGCCTCTTTCTCGCAGAAGACCTCCAGAAAGTCTGCGTATTTGTGGGGGACTGCTTGCAACGTTCCCAACTGCAGTTGTGATTCCTCCTCCTCTCCCTCCTGTCTGGGCAGGATGCAGTGTTCTGCGCAATAAGAGGAGCCGAAGATCAGCTGTCTCTGGTACCAAGCCAGTGTCGGACTGTGCCTGTCCAGCCAACTCATGCCCAACACAATGGGCGTGTCCGACAGTTGGGTGACATTAAAACTGATGACTTCCCTGTGGTTGCCAAGGCGCATCACCATCGGTGGCGTTTGCTTCACCACCTGCCCCCCTAGCAACTCTCTGCCATCCACTGTGACGACTTGCAGGGGCAGAGTGGCAGGCAGTAGCTGTATAGCGTGCTGCTCCACAAAATCCTGCGCTATAAAGTCTGCGTTGCTTCCAGAATCCACAGAAAGCGGTACTTCGATAGTGACGCCATCGGGTAGCTGGAGAGATGCCGTGAGCTGCACTACTGGTTTGGGTGGGAGGGGGTCCGTGGGTTGCAAGATCGCTGGGGACTGCTTCACTGATGCGTCTGGCTGGGCCCCAGTGCCCCTGTCTCCAGCCAGACATCGTCGTTTCCCTGCTGTGGTTCTCCTTGCTGCGTTGCTGCAGTCACCATTGCTGAGGCTGCAGTGTGCTTGTGGAGCCTCCGGGGACACTCTTTCGCCAAATGGCCTGGATCCTCGCAGATGTAACACTTCCTGTTCCCTCTAGGAGGCTTCGCTTTCACTGCTGTCGGTGCTTGGGCTCTGGCTGCTGACTGAGCCCTTGCACCTCCAACCTCCATCGGTTCCCCTCCCCCTCCTGGCGGAGGTGTGGATTGCGCACGCGCTGCTTCTCTTGGAACGAAAGAGAAACTTCTCGCTGCTTCGCGCCCTCCACGTCCTTCATCTCTGCACCAGGGACGTTCTTCCAGCCTCACCCCCACAGTCAGCGCCCTTTGGACCACCTCCTGCGTGCTTCGGGGCCTCTCCCCCCTTGCAATTTCATCCTTGACCGCTGAGCTTAGACCCTCCCAGAACAGGTCTCTGACAGGGGGCGAATCCCGGTCCCACTCTAAGGCACTGACCAGCGCAAAAAAGCGGGCGTGGTACTGCCGGACGCTTGCCCTCCCTTGTTTCAGTCCATGAATCTCCCGTCGGGCAAGATCCACATCAATAGTAGACAAAAAACACGCATCCATCGCTTTGATAAAGGCATCTGCATTCTGAAGCGCCGGATCTTTATCCCTCCACAAATTGCGTAGCCACGCTTTAGCATCCCCATGCAAATGGGATAGTATGAACCCCACTTTCTCTTCCTCATCTCTAAAGTCTTTTGCCAGCAGTTGCAGTGCGCACATTACGTCTGCTCGAAAATTGGGGTACTGTTGTAAATTCCCATCGAAGTGAGCCACAAGCCCTCCTGCTCTCCGTGCCAACCCAACCCCCTCCGGTCTGGGTCCTGGCTGCCCGTGTTTAACCCATGCTTCAAACCTGGCGTGGAGATCTCTGTAGGCGGCTGCCGCATCCTCCTCCCTCTTCTTGGATGCCAGTACCTCCGCGTTCAATTGGGTAACTGCCTGTTGCAGCGCTGCAACTTTCTCTGCTTCCGTCATCTCTGCTAACCGTCGTGAGCTTGCTCCCAAACACCGATCCCCTCCTCCAGCTGCCTCTCTCTCCGCTGCGAGATATCAGGTGTCCGAAGCTTTTATGAGACGGGTCTTACTGTCAGAGCTGCCACCCAGTCCCAGCTCACATAGGACCAAGTCCGCCAGCGTTCACTTTATAAGAGTCTTTATTAAGTTACAGGTTTCATTTCCGAACTGCAGCGTGCAGCTCTACACCTTCTGCCCTAGGTCGGCGAAGACCCGTCTGAGTCCCCGCCTCTTGCACACCAGCTTAATACCCTAGCCTTGCTCCACCTCCTTCGCCTCTCCCTACGTCTCTGGGTCCTTCTGCCCCCCTGGGCCTCCTCCCTTCTACTCTCCTCTGACGCTGACCCCCCTGATCCTTCTGCCTCCTTGCGGCGGGCTTTAGGACCTGGCTCACTCTCCGGGCTGCTTACTGCTCCAGCTTCCGCTGCATTTGAACTTGGCGCGCGCGCCCAACTCTCTACTTTCCTCTTAACCGTTGCCTCGCTCTCTGAGGAGGGCGTGACCACCCCTGACTCGTGCCCTCCCTCCTGCTGACAGCCTCCGGAACCCGATGCCTGGCTACCTTCCTCCCTGCTGCTCTCAGTCTTGAGCGTGGGTCCCGACTTCCAGCTGCTGCCGCCCTCAGTTATGAGCGTGGGTCCCGACTTCCAGCTGCTGCTCTCTGAATCTCCTCTGTTCCCTTCCTCCTGGGGTGTCCCCCCGGATCCCCCCCTTGCTCTGCTCACTGGGGCTCCCTTTTGGGAGTCCTCTGACTCACTGCTTAGGCTTGGAGATCTCGGGTCGTCATCATCACTCATTTTCCCTTCGGATTCCTCCCCCTCGCTCTCTGCTTCCTCCCTTCTCTGCGTCTCTGCTCCTGAACCCCTGACAGATTGCAAAATGGCTCCCACGTTTTTCAAGCTTTCATGCATCACGTGTTGGCGGGGCTCCTCTACAAGACGTGCGTCTGTTTCTTGGATGACATCCTGATCTTTTCGGAATCGCAGCAGGAGCATGACAGACGCGTCAGGGAAGTGCTGAGCAGGCTACAGCAACATAGGCTTTACGCCAAGCTGGAGAAGTGCCAGTTCGACGTGACGGAGGTGGATTTCCTGGGCTACAAGTTGTCTGACAAGGGGCTCGCCATGGACAGTGCCAAGGTTCGAGCGGTGTTGGATTGGAAAAGCCCACGCAACCGGAAGGAGGTCCAACGGTTTGTCGGCTTCGCGAACTTCTATCGCAAGTTCATCAAAGGCTTCGCTATGCAGACAGCGGCCATCACGGACACGCTCAGTTCCAAGAAAAAGAAGTTCATCTGGACAGCGCAGGCGGAGCAGTCCTTTCAGGCACTCAAGCGTCTTTTCGCGTCGGAGGAACAGCTGCTTCATGTCGACCCCAGCAGGCCGATGAGAGTTGAAACAGACGCCTCGGACAGGGCCGTCGGAGCAGTCCTGCTGCAGAAGGGGACCCGCAGGGGGTTTGGAGGCCCGGAGCGTTTTACTCCAGGAAGCTCAGCAAGTCCGAACAGAACTACACCATCTGGGACAGGGAGTTGCTGGCTATTCATGCAGCGTTCAAAGCATGGAGGCACTTCCTGATTGGAGCCAAGCACACGGTGCAGGTCTGCACGGACCACAAGAATCTGGAGCACTGGCGCACGGCACAGTTCCTGAACCAGAGGCAGATACGTTGGGCTGAGTTCTTTGCGAACTTCGACTTCCGAATAGAGTATGTCCCGGGGGACACCAACATCATGGCGGACGCGCTCTCCCGTAAGCCACAGTATCTGGAGGACGCCACGCCAGCGGCCGCCATGCACATCTTCGCACCAACAGTGTGGGCGTGCGCTGCGGCGACAGTGGACCTGGAGGCGGTGCGACGAGCGTTGCAGAATGACTCCTTCGCGCAAGCAAAGATGGCAGAGATGCAAAGGGGCACGGCAGCGACCGACGGGTTCCAGCTGAGAGATGGATTGCTCATCCGCAAAGGGGCCATCTACGTGCCGGGAGACGAACTTCGCGCCAAGGTACTGCATCAGCTGCACGACGCGCCCACTGCCGGGCACTTTGGCAAGGAGAAGACGGTGGAATTAGTCGCCAGGGATTTCTGGTGGCCCGGAATGAGAGGGGAGGTCGTGGACTACGTGGCGAGGTGCGACACCTGCCAGAGGGCCAAACCAGTGCACAGACCGCCGGCCGGACTGTTGGAACCGCTGCAAACTCCGGTCGAGCCATGGGAGAGAGTCGCCCTGGACTTCGTCACGGATCTGCCCAGCTCGAGGGGCAAGACGGCCGTGCTGGTGGTGGTGGACTTGTTCTCCAAGATGGCACATTTCATCCCGTGTGCGAAGGTGGCCACGGCGGAACAAACCGCCAAACTGTTCATAGACCACGTGTTCAAGGTTCACGGTCTGCCACGGTCTATTCTGTCCGACCGCAGGCGGCAGTTCATCTCGAATTTCTGGCAGAAGCTGATGGGCTTCCTAAACGTCAAGATCAACCTGGCGTCGGCGAGACACCCGCAGACCAACGGGCAAGCGGAGCGGGTCAATGCCATCATGCAGCAGTACCTGAGATGCTATGCGAATCAACAGCCTGCGACGTGGGTGGATTACCTGCCGCTCGCCGAATTCGCCTACAACAACACGAAGCACGTGTCCACGGGGGTCACGCCGTTCTTCGCCAACAACGGGAGGCACCCCAGAACCTTCCCGGGACTGGAAAGACTGGTGGAGGGGGAGCCGCAGACAGCAGATGCGTTCGCGTCGGAGTTGCAGGAGGTCCACGATCAGCTGCGGCGGCACCTGGAGTTGGCCAAACACGCATACAAGGTGCAGGCAGACAAACACAGAAGGGTTGGCGAAGAGATCCATGTGGGAGACTGGGTCTGGTTAGCAGCCCACGCAGTGCCGGCCAGGTCGTTGGCCAAGAAGAAACTAGGGCATAAGCAACTGGGGCCCTACCAAGTCGAAGAGCAGGTCAACCCGGTGGCCTTCAGGCTGGTGCTTCCGGAGGGTTCCAGAATGCATCCGGTGTTCCACAGATCGGTGCTCACTCCCTACAAAGCACCGCACAGGTTTCAGGAACCCTGAACGGCGCCGAGTCCGCTCCGAGAGGGAACCAGGCAACGGGGAGTGGCACAGGAGGTGCGCCTCAACGAAGTCACGGAGATTTTGGACTCCAGATGGGGGGAAGAGGGGGTAGAATACCTTCTCGCTAAGGAGGGCACCCCGTAGGGTTGCACGCAGCAGCTCAAGAATGGAGACTGTAACTCAATAAAGACTTTTATTTAACGATCGCTGGCTAGCGTGATCCTCTGTGAGCTAGGATCTGGAAGTAACCCTGACAGGTTCCATCTACATAAAAAGAAGATAATAAAGCTTTGATTGGGCTTATCTCAGGTTGGTGTTTTGGGGGTTAGAATGCACATTCAACCAAAAATCGCAGACGTGTTTGTTACCAGCCCAAATCAAGCATAAGTAAACATATGGTAACACATGTCAGGGGTTCAGGAGCAGAGGCAAGGGCAAGGGAGGAAACAGAGAGCGAGGGGGAGGAGGCAGAGGAAAAGATGAGTGATGACGACGACCCGAGATCTCCGAGTCTTTCCAGTGAATCAGAAGATTCACAGAAAGGAGCACCAGTGGCCAGGGCAAGGGGGGAGCCTAGGGGGACACCCCAGGGAGATAGAGCCAGAGGGGACTCAGAGGAGAGCAGTTGGAAATCGGGACCAGCGTCACCGCCAGAGAGCAGGGAAAAGGAAGAGAGCCAGGGATCAAGCGCTGGCAGCTCACAACAGGGGGGAGGGCATGAGTCAGGAGTGGCCACACCTCCATCGGGGAGCGAAGAAACGGTCAGACGGAAAGTGGAAAGTTGGGCGCGCGCGCCGAGTTCAAATGCACAGGGAAGTGACGCAGTAGGCAGCCCTGAAAGAGAGCCAGGTCCTAAAGCCCGGCGCAAGGAGACAGGAGAGTCCGGGGGGTCGGCGTCAGAAGAATCCAGGAAGGAAGAGACCCCGGGGGGCAGAGGGACCCAGAGGAGAACAGTCAGGCGGAAAAGGTGGAGCAGGGCTAGGATATTAAGTTGGTGTGCAAGGGGCGGAGACTCAGACGGGACTTCGCCGATCTAGCCATTAGACGTAGAGTTGCACGCAGCAGCTTGAGAATGGAAAATGTAACTCAATAAAGACTTTTACTAAATGATCGCTGGCTTGCGTGATCCTCTGTGAGCTAGGATCTGGAAGCAGCTCTGACAGTAAGTCCCGTCCCATTAATTGTGGGCATCTACAGCATCGAGGAGAGGAGAGAAGCAGGTGCCTACTAGCGAGCTCATGAATGGCAGACGACATGACGGCTGAGCAGCAGATAGCGGAACTCAGAGAAGCAGTGTCACAACTTGTCAGGGGTTCAGGAGCAGAGACGCAGAGAAGGGAGGAGACAGAGAGCGAGGGGGAGGAATACGAAGGAAGGATGAGTGGGGATGACGACCCGAGATCACCGAGCCTGTCCAGTGAGTCCGAGGATTCCCAGAAGGGAGCGCCAGCGGTCAGAGCAAGGGGGGAAAGCAGGGGGACACCCCAGGAAGAAGGGTCCAGAGAGGGATCAGAGAGCAGCAGTTGGAGATCGGGACCCACGTGCCCAGCCGGGAGCAGCGAGGAGAAAGGGGACCAGACATCGGGTTCCGGAGGCTTTCAGCAGGAGGGAGGGCATGAGTCAGGAGTAGTCACGCCCACCTCGGGGAGCGACGAAACGATCAAGAGGAAGGTAGAGAGTTGGGCGCGCGCGCCAAGTTCAAATGCAGCGGAAGCTGGCGCAGTAAGCAGCCGGGAGAGTGAGCCAGGTCCCAAAGCCCGCTGCAAGGAGGTGGAAGGGTCAGGGGGGTCCGCGTCAGAAGAGAGTAGGAGAGAAGAGACCACGGGGGGCAGAAGGACCCAGAGACGGAAGGAAAGGCGCAGGAGGTGGAGCAAGGCTAGGGTATTAAGCTGGTGTGCTAGAGGCGGAGACTCAGACGGGTCTTCGCCGGTCTGACATAGAAGACGTGGGGCTGCACATTGCAGTTTGGAAATGGAACCTGTAACCCAATAAAGACTCTTTTAACGTGAACGCTGGCTAACGTGGTCCTATGTGAGCTGGGACTGGGTAGCAGCTCTGACAGTAAGACCCGTCTGCGTATAGCTTCGGACAGGGAGTTGCTGGCCATTCATGCAGCGTTCAAAGCGTGGAGGCATTTCCTGATCGGAGCCAAGCACACAGTGCAAGTCTGCACGGACCACAAGAATCTGGAGCACTGGCGCACGGCGCAGTTCCTGAACCAGAGGCAGATACGTTGGGCAGAGTTCTTTGCTGACTTCAATTTCCGAATAGAGTACGTCCCAGGCGACACCAACATCATGGCGGATGCACTGTCCCGAAAACCGCAATACCTCGAAGAGGCGACGCCAGCGGCAGCCATGCACATCTTCGCGCCAACAGCGTGGGCGTGCGCTTCAGCCACAGTAGACCTGGATGCGGTGCGGCGGGCGTTGCAGGACGACTCATTCGCGCAGGCGAAGATGGCCGAGGTGCACAAGGGCACGGTGAAGAGCGACGAGTTCCAGATACGAGACGGCTTGCTCTTACGTAAAGGGGCCATCTACGTGCCGGGAGACGAACTTCGCGCCAAGGTACTGCAACAGTTGCACGACGCACCCACGGCCGGACACTTTGGCACAGAAAAAACGGTGGAATTAGTCGCAAGGGACTTTTGGTGGCCCAGACTGAGAGGGGAGGTCGCGGACTACGTCGCGAGGTGCGACACCTGCCAGAGGGCCAAGCCGGTGCACAAACCACCGGCGGGACTGCTGGAACCGCTGCAAACGCCGTTTGAACCGTGGGAGAGGGTGGCCCTGGACTTTGTCACGGATCTACCCAGCTCGAGAGGCAAGACAGCTGTACTAGTGGTGGTGGACTTGTTCACCAAGATGGCACATTTCATACCGTGTGCGAAGGTGGCCACGGCGGAACAAACAGCCAAACTGTTCATAGATCACGTGTTCAAAGTGCACGGTCTGCCGCGGTCTATACTGTCCGACCGCGGACGCCAGTTCATCTCGAATTTCTGGCAGAAGCTGATGGGCTTCCTGAACGTCAAGATCAACCTGACATCAGCGAGACACCCGCAGACCAACGGGCAAGCGGAGAGGGTCAATGCCATCATGCAGCAGTACCTGAGATGCTATGCCAATCAACAGCCTGCGACGTGGGTGGATTACCTGCCGCTAGCCGAGTTCGCCTACAACAACACGAAGCACGTGTCCACAGGGGTGACGCCGTTCTTCGCCAACAATGGGAGGAATCCCAGAACCTTCCCGGGACTGGAGAGAGTGGGGGAAGGGGAACCGCATACGGCGGACGCTTTCGCGTCTGAGTTGCAGGAGGTCCACGATCAACTCCGACGGCAGCTGGAGCTAGCGAAGCACGCATACAAGGTGCAAGCTGACAGGCACAGGCGGGTTGGCGAAGAGATCCGAGTGGGAGACTGGGTCTGGTTGGCAGCCCACGCAGTGCCGACCAGATCGTTAGCCAAGAAGAAGTTGGGGCACAAGCAACTCGGTCCATACCAAGTCGAAGCACAGATCAACCCAGTAGCTTTCCGGCTGGTGCTGCCGGAGGGTTCCAGGATGCATCCGGTGTTCCACAGGTCGGTGCTCACTCCCTACAAGGCACCTCACAGATTCCAGGAACCAGGAACAGCACCGAGTCCGTCTCAGGAGCGGACGGAGGCGGGGAGATTGCCACAGCAGGACCCCATCAACGAAGTCACGGAGATTTTGGACTCCAGATGGGGGGAAGAGGGAGTAGAATACCTCCTAGCCAGAGAGGGCACCCGGGCCAGTGCTAATAGCTGGGTGCCAGACTACGCTTTGGAGGAACCCCTGCTCAAGGACGAGTTTCATGCCCTTTTCCCACACAGACCCATGCCAGCAGGCTTCTTCGACGACTGGTTGTTCACGCCCACACTTTCCTCCAGCACGTTCCATGGATTCGACTCGGACGGGGAGCCCGCACCGGGCACCCATTCCCCAGAGGGGTCACCGGAGGGTTCGGCGTCAGACTCCTCGTATTGGTGGGACGATCGACCAGAGGAGCAATGGCGCTGGAGGTGGCTGGAGATGCCAGGTCGAGCGACCGACGCAGAGACTGACATGGACGTGTTCGGGGAGGATCTTGGGTTCGAGCACGGCGGCACTGAAATGGAGGCGGAGCAGATCAACGTTGACGAACGCGAGGAGGAAGACTCG
Organism: Podarcis vaucheri; assembly: GCF_965113315.1. NCBI lineage: Eukaryota > Metazoa > Chordata > Lepidosauria > Squamata > Lacertidae > Podarcis > Podarcis vaucheri. The sequence continues at coordinate 284,715 of NC_138755.1, forward strand.
GAGGTCTTCAGTTGGCGGCCAGCGACGGGGAGCGAACTGTATCCGGCATTCACTCCCGTGATGATGGAGCACCCAGCACCCACACCTGAAAGCGGGGAGGGGGGAAGGGGGGGCTTCGAGGGGGGGATGGATGTCAGGGGTTCAGGAGCAGAGACGCAGAGAAGGGAGGAGACAGAGAGCGAGGGGGAGGAATACGAAGGAAGGATGAGTGGGGATGACGACCCGAGATCACCGAGCCTGTCCAGTGAGTCCGAGGATTCCCAGAAGGGAGCGCCAGCGGTCAGAGCAAGGGGGGAAAGCAGGGGGACACCCCAGGAAGAAGGGTCCAGAGAGGGATCAGAGAGCAGCAGTTGGAGATCGGGACCCACGTGCCCAGCCGGGAGCAGAGGGGAGAAAGGGGACCAGACATCGGGTTCCGGAGGCTTTCAGCAGGAGGGAGGGCATGAGTCAGGAGTAGTCACGCCCACCTCGGGGAGCGACGAAACGATCAAGAGGAAGGTAGAGAGTTGGGCGCGTGCGCCAAGTTCAAATGCAGCGGAAGCTGGCGCAGTAAGCAGCCCGGAGAGTGAGCCAGGTCCCAAAGCCCGCCGCAAGGAGGCGGAAGGGTCAGGGGGGTCCGCGTCAGAAGAGAGTAGGAGAGAAGAGACCACGGGGGGCAGAAGGACCCAGAGACGGAAGGAAAGGCGCAGGAGGTGGAGCAAGGCTAGGGTATTAAGCTGGTGTGCTAGAGGCGGAGACTCAGACGGGTCTTCGCCGGTCTGACATAGAAGACGTGGGGCTGCACATTGCAGTTTGGAAATGGAACCTGTAACCCAATAAAGACTCTTTTAACGTGAACGCTGGCTAACGTGGTCCTATGTGAGCTGGGACTGGGTAGCAGCCCTGACACAACTGAATGCCGAGGCTCTCGCATCCAGGAAGAGAGAGGAGGAGGCAGCTGCCGCCTGCAGGGATCTCCAGATCAGGTTGGACATGCTTACTAAGCAAGGGCAACTGACACCCAAACAGGAGGGAATTGGGTTGGCGAGACGAACAGGCGGTCTGGTCTCTCACTTCGATGGGAATCTGCAACAGTACCCCAACTTTAGAGCAGATGTAATGTGTGCACTGCAACTGCTGAAAAGAGACTTTAGAGATGAGCAAGAGAAAGTGGGATTCATCATGTCTCATTTGCATGGAGATGCTAAAGCATGGCTGCGCAATTTGTGGAGGGATAAGGATCCGGCACTCCAAAATGCGGATGCCTTTATTAAAGCGATGGATGGATGTTTCTTATCAAGTATTGACGTGGATCTTGCTCGGCAGCAGATACATGGATTGAAACAAGGGAGGTCCAGCATAAGGCAGTATCATGCACGCGTTTTCGCCTTGGTCAGTGCCCTGGAATGGGACAGAGATTCGGCTCCGGTAAGAGACCTGTTTTGGGAGGGATTGCACAGCTCGGTTAAAGATGAAATTGCGAGGGGGGAGAGACCCCGGACCACGCAGGAGATCGTTCAGAGGGCGCTGGCGGTGGGGGTGCGGCTGGAAGAACGTCCGTGGAGCAGGGACGAAGGGCGTAGCGGGCGCGAACCAGCCAGGGGCTCCTCCTTCCTTCCCAGAGAAGCAGCGCGTGCGCAATCCACGCCTCCAACAGGGGGAGGGGTGGAACCGATGGAGGTTGGAAGTGCAAGGGCTCAGTCAGCAGCCAGAGCCCTAGCACCGGCAGCAGTGAAAGCGAAGCCTCCTAGAGGGAACAGGAAGTGTTATATCTGCGATGATCCACAGCATATGGCGAAAGAGTGTCCCCGGAGGCTCCACAAGCACACTGCAGCCTCAGCAATGGTGACTGCAGCAACGCAGCAAGGAGAACCACAGCAGGGAAACGACGCAGTCTGGCTGGAGGAAGAGGCACTGGGGCCCAGCCAGACGTGTCAGTGAAGCAGTCCCCAGGGATTTTACCGCCCATGGACCCCCTCCCGCCCAAGCCAGTAGTGAGGCTCACCGCATCGCTCCAGCTACCCAATGGAATCACCATGGATGTGCCAATCACCGTCGACTCGGGAAGCAATGCAGACTTCATAGGGCAGGACTTTGTCGACCGGCACGCTATACAGTTGCTGCCTGCCACGCTGCCCCTGCAGGTTGTCACGGTGGATGGCAGGGAGCTGCTAGGGGGGCAAGTGGTGAAGCAGATGCCACCTATGGTGCTGCGGCTTGGAAATCACAGGGAAATCATCAGCTTCAACGTCACTCAACTCTCGGACACGCCTATTGTATTGGGCATGAGTTGGCTGGACAAGCACAGCCCGACGCTGGCTTGGTACCAGAGGCAGCTGACCTTCGGCTCTTCCTTTTGTGCTGAACACTGCATCATGCCCCGGCAGGAAGGAGAGCAAGAGGAGTCACAGCTGCTGCTAGGCACGCTGCAAGCGATTCCCCACAAGTACGCAGAATTTTTGGAGGTTTTCTGCGAGAAGGAGGCAGACAGGCTACCCCCCCACAGACCATATGACTGCAAAATTGACCTGCTGCCGGGGGCGGCGCTGCCCAAAGGGAAGCTGTATTCCATGTCTGAGGACGAACTGCAGGAACTCAAAGAGTTCATAGATCATAATTTGGAGCGCGGTTTCATCCGGGAGTCCAAGGCAGCGGGGGGCAGTCCTGTATTCTTTGTTAAGAAGCGGGACACACCCCAAAAAAGGCTGGTCGTGGACTATCGCATCTTAAACAGTGTGACCAAGCCATCGGACTTCCCCATGCCCCGAATCGACGACCTCCTCGCAAAGGTACGGAAGGGCAGCGTGTTCACCAAGTTAGACCTGCGGGGGGCGTACAACCTCATTCGCATGCGGGAGGGAGATGAGTGGAAGACAGCCATGTTCACGCCACTGGGCACCTACGAGTATAGAGTTATGCCTTTTGGATTGCAAAATGGCTCCCACGTTTTTCAAGCGTTCATGCATCACGTGTTGGCGGGGCTCCTCTACAAGACGTGCGTCTGTTTCTTAGATGACATCCTGATCTTTTCGGAATCGCAGCAGGAGCATGACAGACGCGTCAGGGAAGTGCTGAGCAGGCTACAGCAACATAGGCTTTACGCCAAGCTGGAGAAGTGCCAGTTCGACGTGACGGAGGTGGATTTTCTGGGCTACAAGTTGTCTGACAAGGGGCTCGCCATGGACAGCGCCAAGGTTCGAGCGGTGTTGGATTGGAAAAGCCCGCGCAACCGGAAGGAGGTCCAACGATTTGTCGGCTTCGCGAATTTCTATCGCAAGTTCATCAAAGGCTTCGCTATGCAGACAGCGGCTGTCAGGGGTTCAGGAGCAGAGACGCAGAGAAGGGAGGAAGCAGAGAGCGAGGGGGAGGAATCCGAAGGGAAAATGAGTGATGATGACGACCCGAGATCTCCAAGCCTAAGCAGTGAGTCAGAGGACTCCCAAAAGGGAGCCCCAGTGAGCAGAGCAAGGGGGGGATCCGGGGGGACACCCCAGGAGGAAGGGAACAGAGGAGATTCAGAGAGTAGCAGCTGGAAGTCGGGACCCACGCTCATAACTGAGGGCGGCAGCAGCTGGAAGTCGGGACCCACGCTCAAGACTGAGAGCAGCAGGGAGGAAGGTAGCCAGGCATCGGGTTCCGGAGGCTGTCAGCAGGAGGGAGGGCACGAGTCAGGGGTGGTCACGCCCTCCTCAGAGAGCGAGGCAACGGTTAAGAGGAAAGTAGAGAGTTGGGCGCGCGCGCCAAGTTCAAATGCAGCGGAAGCTGGAGCAGTAAGCAGCCCGGAGAGTGAGCCAGGTCCCAAAGCCCGCCGCAAGGAGGCAGAAGGATCAGGGGGGTCAGCGTCAGAGGAGAGTAGAAGGGAGGAGGCCCAGGGGGGCAGAAGGACCCAGAGACGTAGGGAGAGGCGAAGGAGGTGGAGCAAGGCTAGGGTATTAAGCTGGTGTGCAAGAGGCGGGGACTCAGACGGGTCTTCGCCGACCTAGGGCAGAAGGTGTAGAGCTGCACGCTGCAGTTCGGAAATGAAACCTGTAACTTAATAAAGACTCTTATAAAGTGAACGCTGGCGGACTTGGTCCTATGTGAGCTGGGACTGGGTGGCAGCTCTGACAGTAAGACCCGTCTCACAAAAGCTTTGGACACCTGATATCTCGCAGCGGAGAGAGAGGCAGCTGGAGGAGGGGATCGGTGTTTGGGAGCAAGCTCACGACGGTTAGCAGAGATGACGGAAGCAGAGACAGTTGCAGCGCTGCAACAGGCAGTTACCCAATTGAACGCGGAGGTACTGGCATCCAAGAAGAGGGAGGAGGATGCGGCAGCCGCCTACAGAGATCTCCACGCCAGGTTTGAAGCATGGGTTAAACACGGGCAGCCAGGACCCAGACCGGAGGGGGTTGGGTTGGCACGGAGAGCAGGAGGGCTTGTGGCTCACTTCGATGGGAATTTACAACAGTACCCCAATTTTCGAGCAGACGTAATGTGCGCACTGCAACTGCTGGCAAAAGACTTTAGAGATGAGGAAGAGAAAGTGGGGTTCATACTATCCCATTTGCATGGGGATGCTAAAGCGTGGCTACGCAATTTGTGGAGGGATAAAGATCCGGCGCTTCAGAATGCAGATGCCTTTATCAAAGCGATGGATGCGTGTTTTTTGTCTACTATTGATGTGGATCTTGCCCGACGGGAGATTCATGGACTAAAACAAGGGAGGGCAAGCGTCCGGCAGTACCACGCCCGCTTTTTTGCGCTGGTCAGTGCCTTAGAGTGGGACCGGGATTCGCCCCCTGTCAGAGACCTGTTCTGGGAGGGTCTAAGCTCTGCGGTCAAGGATGAGATTGCAAGGGGGGAGAGGCCCCGAAGCACGCAGGAGGTGGTCCAAAGGGCGCTGACTGTGGGGGTGAGGCTGGAAGAACGTCCATGGTGCAGAGATGAAGGACGTGGAGGGCGCGAAGCAGCGAGAAGTTTCTCTTTCATTCCAAGAGAAGCAGCGCGTGCGCAATCCACACCTCCGCCTGGAGGGGGAGGGGAACCGATGGAGGTTGGAGGTGCAAGGGCTCAGTCAGCAGCCAGAGCCCAAGCACCGACAGCAGTGAAAGCGAAGCCTCCTAGAGGGAACAGGAAGTGTTACATCTGCGAGGATCCAGGCCATTTGGCGAAAGAGTGTCCCCGGAGGCTCCCCAAGCACACTGCAGCCTCAGCAATGGTGACTGCAGCAACGCAGCAAGGAGAACCACAGCAGGGAAACGACGATGTCTGGCTGGAGACAGAGGCACTGGGGCCCAGCCAGACGCATCAGTGAAGCAGTCCCCAGCGATCTTGCAACCCACGGACCCCCTCCCACCCAAACCAGTAGTGCAGCTCACAGCATCTCTCCAGCTACCCGATGGCGTCACTATCGAAGTGCCGCTTTCTGTGGATTCTGGAAGCAACGCAGACTTTATAGCGCAGGATTTTGTGGAGCAGCACGCTATACAGCTACTGCCTGCCACTCTGCCCCTGCAAGTCGTCACAGTGGATGGCAGAGAGTTGCTAGGGGGGCAGGTGGTGAAGCAAACGCCACCGATGGTGATGCGCCTTGGCAACCACAGGGAAGTCATCAGTTTTAATGTCACCCAACTGTCGGACACGCCCATTGTGTTGGGCATGAGTTGGCTGGACAGGCACAGTCCGACACTGGCTTGGTACCAGAGACAGCTGATCTTCGGCTCCTCTTATTGCGCAGAACACTGCATCCTGCCCAGACAGGAGGGAGAGGAGGAGGAATCACAACTGCAGTTGGGAACGTTGCAAGCAGTCCCCCACAAATACGCAGACTTTCTGGAGGTCTTCTGCGAGAAAGAGGCTGACAAGCTACCACCGCACAGGCAATATGACTGCAAGATTGACCTCCTACCAGGGGCGACGCTGCCGAAAGGGAAGCTGTATTCCATGTCTGAGGACGAATTACAGGAACTCAAACAGTTCATAGATCACAATTTGCAGCGCGGTTTCATCCGGGAGTCCAGGGCAGTAGGGGGCAGTCCTGTTTTCTTCGTGAAGAAGAAAGACACGCCCCAAAAAAGACTGGTGGTGGATTTTCGCCTCTTAAACAAGATGACCAAGCCTTCTGATTTCCCCATGCCCAGGATTGACGACCTACTAGCGACGGTGCGCAAGGGACGCGTGTTCACCAAGTTGGACCTGCGAGGTGCGTACAATCTCATCCGCATGAGGGAGGGCGATGAGTGGAAGACAGCCATGTTCACGCCTCTGGGCACCTACGAATACAGAGTGATGCCGTTTGGATTGCAAAACGGTTCTCACTGTTTCCAAGCTTTCATGCATCATGTGTTGGCGGGACTCCTTTACAAGAAGTGCGTCTGCTTTCTGGATGACATCCTGATATTCTCCGAATCGCAGCAAGCCCATGACCAAGATGTTCGGGAGGTGCTGAAGAGGCTGCAGCAGCATAGACTGTACGCCAAACTGGAGAAGTGCCAGTTCGACACGACGGAGGTGGATTTCTTGGGTTACAAGTTGTCGGACAAGGGGCTAGCCATGGACAGCGCCAAGGTTCGTGCGGTGTTGGATTGGAAGAGCCCGCGCAACCGGAAGGAGGTCCAGCGGTTTGTCGGCTTCGCCAACTTCTATCGCAAGTTTATCAAGGGGTTCGCGATGCAGACGGCGGCCATTACGGACACGCTAAGCTCCAAGAAAAAGAAATTCATCTGGACGGAGCAGGCGGAGCAGTCCTTTCAAGCACTCAAGCGTCTCTTCGCGTCGGAAGAGCAACTGCTGCATATCGACCCCAGCAGACCGATGCGGGTAGAGACAGACGCGTCCGATAGAGCAGTGGGAGCTGTCCTGCTGCAAAGGGACCCACAGGGGGTCTGGAGGCCGGGAGCGTTCTACTCCAGAAAGCTCAGCAAGTCGGAGCAGAACTACACCATCTGGGACAGGGAGTTGCTGGCCATTCATGCAGCTTTCAAGGCGTGGAGGCACTTCCTGATCGGCGCCAAGCACACGGTGCAGGTCTGCACGGATCACAAGAATCTGGAGCACTGGCGCACGGCTCAGTTCCTGAACCAGAGGCAGATACGTTGGGCGGAGTTCTTTGCTGACTTCAATTTCCGAATAGAGTACGTCCCAGGCGACACCAACGTCATGGCGGATGCACTGTCCCGCAAACCGCAATACCTCGAAGAGGCGACGCCAGCGGCAGCCATGCACATCTTCGCGCCAACAGCGTGGGCGTGCGCTTCAGCCACAGTAGACCTGGATGCGGTGCGGCGGGCGTTGCAGGACGACTCCTTCGCGCAGGCGAAGATGGCAGAGGTGCACAAGGGCACGGCGAAGGGCGACGAGTTCCAGATACGAGACGGCTTGCTCTTACGTAAAGGGGCCATCTACGTGCCGGGAGACGAACTTCGCGCCAGGGTACTGCAGCAGCTGCACGACGCACCCACGGCCGGGCACTTTGGCACGGAAAAAACGGTGGAATTAGTCGCAAGGGACTTTTGGTGGCCCAGACTGAGAGGGGAAGTCGCGGACTACGTTGCGAGGTGCGACACCTGCCAGAGGGCCAAACCGGTGCACAAACCACCGGCGGGACTGCTGGAACCGCTGCAAACGCCGTTTGAACCGTGGGAGAGGGTGGCCCTGGACTTTGTTACGGATCTACCCAGCTCGAGAGGCAAGACAGCTGTACTAGTGGTGGTGGACTTGTTCACCAAGATGGCACATTTCATTCCGTGTGCGAAGGTGGCCACGGCGGAACAAACCGCCAAACTGTTCATAGATCACGTGTTCAAAGTGCATGGTCTGCCGCGGTCTATCCTGTCCGACCGCGGGCGCCAGTTCGTCTCGAATTTCTGGCAGAAGCTGATGAGTTTTCTAAATGTCAAGGTCGATCTGGCATCAGCAAGACACCCGCAGACCAACGGGCAAGCAGAGAGGGTCAATGCCATCATGCAGCAGTACCTGAGATGCTATGCCAATCAACAACCTGCGACCTGGGTGGATTACCTGCCGCTCGCCGAGTTCGCTTACAACAACACGAAGCACGTGTCCACAGGGGTGACGCCGTTCTTCGCCAACAATGGGAGGAATCCCAGAACCTTCCCGGGACGGGAGAGAGTGGGGGACGGAGAACCACAGACGGCGGACGCGTTCGCGTCAGAGTTGCAGGCGGTACACGATCAACTCAGACGGCAGCTGGAGCTAGCTAAGCACGCCTACAAGGTGCAAGCTGACAAGCACAGGCGGGTTGGCGAAGAGATCCAAGTGGGAGACTGGGTCTGGTTGGCAGCCCACGCAGTGCCGACCAGGTCACTAGCCAAGAAGAAGTTGGGGCACAAGCAAATTGGTCCGTACCAAGTCGAAGCACAGATCAACCCGGTAGCCTTCCGACTGGTGCTGCCGGAGGGTTCCAGAATGCATCCGGTGTTCCACAGGTCGGTGCTCACTCCCTACAAGGCACCTCACAGATTCCAGGAGCCAGGGACGGCACCGAGTCCGTTCCGGGAGCGGACGGAGACGCGAGGGGTGACGCAGCAAGACCCCATCAACGAGGTCACGGAGATTTTGGACTCCAGATGGGGGGAAGAGGGAGTCGAATACCTCCTAGCCAGAGAGGGCACCCGGGCCAGCGCCAATAGCTGGGTGCCAGACTACGCTTTGGAGGAACCCCTGCTCAAGGACGAGTTTCATGCCCTTTTCCCACACAGACCCATGCCAGCGAGCTTCTTCGACGACTGGCTGTTCACGCCCACACTTTCTTCCAGCACGTTCCATGGATTCGACTCGGACGGGGAACCCGCGCTGAGCACCCGTTCCCCAGAAGGATCGCCGGCGGGTTCGGCGTCAGACACCTCGTATTGGTGGGACGATCGACCGGAGGAGCAATGGCGCCGGAAGTGGCTGGAGATGCCAGGTCGAGCGACCGACGCAGAGACTGACATGGACGTGTTCGGGGAGGACCTTGGGTTCGAGCACGGCGGTACAGAGATGGAAGCGGAACAGGTCAACGTCGGCGACCGCGAGGAGGAAGACTCGGAGGTCTTCAGTTGGCGGCCAACCACGGGGAGCGAACTGTATCCGGCATTCCCTCCCGTGATGATGGAGCACCCAGCACCCACACCTGAAAGCGGGGAGGGGGGAAGGGGGGGCTTCGAGGGGGGGATGGATGTCAGGGGTTCAGGAGCAGAGACGCAGAGAAGGGAGGAAGCAGAGAGCGAGGGGGAGGAATCCGAAGGGAAAATGAGTGATGATGACGACCCGAGATCTCCAAGCCTAAGCAGTGAGTCAGAGGACTCCCAAAAGGGAGCCCCAGTGAGCAGAGCAAGGGGGGGATCCGGGGGGACACCCCAGGAGGAAGGGAACAGAGGAGATTCAGAGAGTAGCAGCTGGAAGTCGGGACCCACGCTCATAACTGAGGGCGGCAGCAGCTGGAAGTCGGGACCCACGCTCAAGACTGAGAGCAGCAGGGAGGAAGGTAGCCAGGCATCGGGTTCCGGAGGCTGTCAGCAGGAGGGAGGGCACGAGTCAGGGGTGGTCACGCCCTCCTCAGAGAGCGAGGCAACGGTTAAGAGGAAAGTAGAGAGTTGGGCGCGCGCGCCAAGTTCAAATGCAGCGGAAGCTGGAGCAGTAAGCAGCCCGGAGAGTGAGCCAGGTCCCAAAGCCCGCCGCAAGGAGGCAGAAGGATCAGGGGGGTCAGCGTCAGAGGAGAGTAGAAGGGAGGAGGCCCAGGGGGGCAGAAGGACCCAGAGACGTAGGGAGAGGCGAAGGAGGTGGAGCAAGGCTAGGGTATTAAGCTGGTGTGCAAGAGGCGGGGACTCAGACGGGTCTTCGCCGACCTAGGGCAGAAGGTGTAGAGCTGCACGCTGCAGTTCGGAAATGAAACCTGTAACTTAATAAAGACTCTTATAAAGTGAACGCTGGCGGACTTGGTCCTATGTGAGCTGGGACTGGGTGGCAGCTCTGACAGCGGCCATCACGGACACGCTTAGCTCCAAGAAAAAGAAGTTCATCTGGACGGAGCAGGCGGAGCGGTCCTTTCAGGCACTCAAACGTCTCTTCGCGTCGGAAGAGCAGCTGCTGCATGTCGACCCCAGCAGGCCGATGAGGGTCGAGACAGACGCCTCGGACAGAGCCGTGGGAGCAGTCCTGCTGCAGAGAGACCCGCAGGGGGTTTGGCGGCCGGGGGCGTTTTACTCCAGGAAGCTCAGCAAGTCCGAACAGAACTACACCATCTGGGACAGGGAGTTGCTGGCCATTCATGCAGCATTCAAAGCGTGGAGGCACTTCCTGATCGGCGCCAAGCACACGGTGCAGGTCTGCACGGACCACAAGAATCTGGAGCACTGGCGCACGGCACAGTTCCTGAATCAGAGGCAGATACGTTGGGCTGAGTTCTTTGCGAACTTCGACTTCCGAATAGAGTATGTCCCGGGGGACACCAACATCATGGCGGACGCGCTCTCCCGTAAGCCACAGTATCTGGAGGACGCCACGCCAGCGGCCGCCATGCACATCTTCGCACCAACAGTGTGGGCGTGCGCTGCGGCGACAGTGGACCTGGAGGCGGTGCGACGAGCGTTGCAGAATGACTCCTTCGCGCAAGCAAAGATGGCAGAGGTGCAAAGGGGCACGGCAGCGACCGACGGGTTCCAGCTGAGAGATGGATTGCTCATCCGTAAAGGGGCCATCTACGTGCCGGGAGACGAACTTCGCGCCAAGGTACTGCATCAGCTGCACGACGCGCCCACTGCCGGGCACTTTGTCAAGGAGAAGACGGTGGAATTAGTCGCCAGGGATTTCTGGTGGCCCGGAATGAGAGGGGAGGTCGCGGACTACGTGGCGAGGTGCGACACCTGCCAGAGGGCCAAACCAGTGCACAGACCGCCGGCCGGACTGTTGGAACCGCTGCAAACTCCGGTCGAACCATGGGAGAGAGTCGCCCCGGACTTCGTCACGGATCTGCCCAGCTCGAGGGGCAAGACGGCCGTGCTGGTGGTGGTGGACTTGTTCTCCAAGATGGCACATTTCATCCCGTGTGCGAAGGTGGCCACGGCGGAACAAACCGCCAAACTGTTCATAGACCACGTGTTCAAGGTTCACGGTCTGCCACGGTCTATTCTGTCCGACCGCGGGCGGCAGTTCATCTCGAATTTCTGGCAGAAGCTGATGGGCTTCCTAAACGTCAAGATCAACCTGGCGTCGGCGAGACACCCGCAGACCAACGGGCAAGCGGAGCGGGTCAATGCCATCATGCAGCAGTACCTGAGATGCTATGCGAATCAACAGCCTGCGACGTGGGTGGATTACCTGCCGCTCGCCGAGTTCGCCTACAACAACACGAAGCACGTGTCCACGGGGGTCACGCCGTTCTTCGCCAACAACGGGAGGCACCCCAGAACCTTCCCGGGACTGGAAAGAATGGTGGAGGGGGAGCCGCAGACAGCAGATGCGTTCGCGTCGGAGTTGCAGGAGGTCCACGATCAGCTGCGGCGGCACCTGGAGCTGGCCAAACACGCATACAAGGTGCAGGCGGACAAACACAGAAGGGTTGGCGAAGAGATCCATGTGGGAGACTGGGTCTGGTTAGCAGCCCACGCAGTGCCGGCAAGGTCGTTGGCCAAGAAGAAACTAGGGCATAAGCAACTGGGGCCCTACCAAGTCGAAGAGCAGGTCAACCCGGTGGCTTTCAGGCTGGCGCTTCCGGAGGGTTCCAGAATGCATCCGGTGTTCCACAGATCGGTGCTCACTCCCTACAAGGCACCGCACAGGTTTCAGGAACCCGGAACGGCGCCGAGTCCGCTCAGGGAAAGAACCGGGCACACGGGGGTGGCACAGGAGGAGCGCATCAATGAAGTCACGGAAATTTTGGACTCCAGGTGGGGGGAAGAGGGTGTAGAATACCTTCTCGCCAAGGAGGGCACCCCGGCCAGTGCGAACAGCTGGGTGCCGGGCTACGCCTTGCACGAACCTCTGCTCAAAGACGAGTTTCATGCCCTCTTCCCACATAGACCAATGCCAGCAGACCTTTTCGACGACTGGCTTTTCACTCCCACACTTTCTGCAAGCACGTTCCGGGGGTTCGACTCGGACGAGAACCCGATACGAGATGCCCGTTCCCCGGAGGGGTCACCCTCGGGATCTGCCTCAGAACCCTCGTATTGGTGGGACGATAGACCAGAGGAGCAGTGGCGCAAGAGGTGGCTGGAAGGTCCCGGACGAGCAACGCCGCCAGGAGGCAGTGAGGGAGAGACGGACATGGACGTTTTCGGGGACGACCTTGGTTTCGAGCACGGCGGCACAGAGATGGACGTGGAGGTGACCGTCGTCGACGAGAGCAGGGAGGAAGAACCGGGAGACTTCAAATGGAGGCCCACCACGGGAAGCGAACGGTATCCGACGTTCGTCCCTCTGCCGCAGCAGCACCCAGCTCCCGCACCGGAAGGAGGGGAGGGGGGAACGGGGGGCTTCGAGGGGGGGATGGATGTCAGGGGTTCAGGAGCAGAGGCAAGGGCAAGGGAGGAAACAGAGAGCGAGGGGGAGGAGGCAGAGGAAAAGATGAGTGATGACGACGACCCGAGATCTCCGAGTCTTTCCAGTGAATCAGAAGATTCACAGAAAGGAGCACCAGTGGCCAGGGCAAGGGGGGAGCCTAGGGGGACACCCCAGGGAGATAGAGCCAGAGGGGACTCAGAGGAGAGCAGTTGGAAATCGGGACCAGCGTCACCGCCAGAGAGCAGGGAAAAGGAAGAGAGCCAGGGATCAAGCGCTGGCAGCTCACAACAGGGGGGAGGGCATGAGTCAGGAGTGGCCACACCTCCATCGGGGAGCAAAGAAACGGTCAGACGGAAAGTGGAAAGTTGGGCGCGCGAGCCGAGTTCAAATGCACAAGGAAGTGACGCAGTAGGCAGCCCTGAAAGAGAGCCAGGTCCTAAAGCCCGGCGCAAGGAGACAGGAGAGTCCGGGGGGTCGGCGTCAGAAGAATCCAGGAAGGAAGAGACCCCGGGGGGGCAGAGGGACCCAGAGGAGAACAGTCAGGCGGAAAAGGTGGAGCAGGGCTAGGATATTAAGTTGGTGCGCAAGGGGCGGAGACTCAGACGGGACTTCGCCGATCTAGCCATTAGACGTAGAGTTGCACGCAGCAGCTTGAGAATGGAAAATGTAACTCAATAAAGACTTTTACTAAATGATCGCTGGCTAGCGTGATCCTCTGTGAGCTAGGATCTGGAAGCAGCTCTGACAACACAGAAATCGCAAAGTGTGTGCAATGAGACCAAAATAGCACAACACCATCTTTTCGCTTCCATATGCGTAGAAAGAAGACGAATAAGCTTTGATTGGGCTTTTTCAATACGCATGGTGTTATTTGGGTGTGCGCCAGAATCACACCAAAACCAAAGCAAAAAGGAGTCTTGGGTTCCATCTACATAAAAAGAAGAAAATAAAGCTCTGATTGGGCTTATCTCAGGTTGGTGTTTTGGGGGTTAGAATGCACATTCAACCAAAAATCGCAGACATGTTTGATACCAGCCCAAATCAAGCATAAGTAAACATATGGTAACATCTCAATAGAAAAAGGACGAATAAGCTTCGATTGCCATTTCGGTGTTCATTCACCCACAAATAGCAAAGTAAAGTGCAAGAACCCTAAACAAAGCCAAAAAGGTTGTTTTGGGTGCGAGCTACATAGTAAGAATAATCTTGGATTGCGCTTACTTCATGTCGTGTTCTCTGCTCTTAATGCACATTGACACAGAAATCGCAAAGTGTGTGCAATGAGACCAAAATAACACAACACCATCTTTTCGCTTCCATATGCGTAGAAAGAAGACGAATAAGCTTTGATTGGGCTTTTTCAATTCGCATGGTGTTATTTGGGTGTGCGCCAGAATCACACCAAAACCAAAGCAAAAAGGAGTCTTGGGTTCCATCTACATAAAAAGAAGAAAATAAAGCTCTGATTGGGCTTATCTCAGGTTGTCCCATAGGGGCCCCTCATTCACTGTAGAGGAGCACGAGGTGAGACAAGTATTGAGGATGGTGAATCCGAGGAAGGCGGCTGGACCTGATGGTATCACTGGAAAGGTGTTGAAGGGCTGTGCGGATCAGCTGGCGAGGGTCTTCACTAAGATCTTCAATAAGTCCTTACACCAGTCTATTGTCCCACCCTGCCTGAAGTCGTCAACTATTGTCCCTCTGCCTAAAAAATCCACAATCAGTAGTTTGAATGACTACAGACCAGTTGCACTGACTCCAATCATCATGAAGTGTTTTGAGAAACTGGTGCGCCGTCATATTATTTCCTGTCTTCCATTAACTTTTGACAACTACCAGTTTGCATACAGGGCAAATAGATCCACAGAAGACGCTATCACCACCACTCTCCATGCTGCTCTGTCCCATCTGGAGCGGCCGGGGAATTATGTGAGGCTGCTGTTTGTGGATTTTAGCTCTGCTTTTAACACTATCCTCCCCCATAGACTGGTGCCCAAGCTAGAGATGATTGGACTCCCCAACTCCACCTGCCTCTGGGTTTTGGATTTTTTGTCAGAACGTTCTCAGAGGGTTAGAGTAGGGTCACATGTGTCCACAGCCCTTAGCCTTAACACCGGCTCACCACAGGGTTGCGTGTTGAGTCCCCTGCTCTATGCTCTCTATACGTATGACTGTACAGCCATCTACTCCAGCAACAAAATCATCAAGTTTGCTGATGATACTACGGTGGTGGGGCTCATTTCAGGAGGGGATGAGTCCGCCTATCGGGACGAGGTGGAGCGGCTCTGTGTTTGGTGTGGAGAGAACAATCTGGCTCTTAATACGGCTAAGACCAAGGAATTGGTGGTGGATTACAGGAAGAAAAAGGCGGACATTCAGCCCTTGTATATCAACGGGGAACGGGTGGAGAGGGTGGCGGAATTCAGGTTTTTGGGAGTGACTATGGATCAGGGCATGACTTGGAGCGCAAATACCACTGCTCTGGTGAAGAAGGCCCAGCAGAGAATTTATTTCCTCAGACTTTTAAAAAAGAACAATCTGAGTGAGAGACTGCTGGTGTCCTTCTACCGAGGCTCCATAGAGAGCATACTTACATACTGTATTTGTGCTTGGTTCTCCAGTTGTACAGCTAGGGAGAGGAAGGTGCTCCAGAAGGTCATAACCACAGCCCAAAGGATTATTGGTCACCCTCTCCCACCTTTGGAAGAACTGTACGGTTCCCGTTGCCTTAGGAAAGCAAACAACATCCTGCAGGATGTTTGCACTACTGCCTTCTGGCAGGAGGTATAGAAACATCAAGTCAAGGACAAATAGACTAAAAAACAGTTTCTATCCAAGAGCTGTGGCCTTTTTGAATGCTGTAACTCGATAGTGAGACCTGGGAGTTTGATGGGTGTGGGTGTGGGTGTGGTTGGAAGGTGGTTTGTTTGGTTGTTGCTGTTGTTTTGCTTTTGTTGTTTTTAAGGGATGGCATCCAATTTCGTTGCACTTGTGCAATGTTGCACTAGTGTAATGACAATAAAGAATCTATCTATCTATCTATCTATCTATCTATCTATCTATCTATCATCTATCTAAAATAACACAACACCATCTTTTCGCTTCCATATGCGTAGAAAGAAGACGAATAAGCTTTGATTGGGCTTTTTCAATACGCATGGTGTTATTTGGGTGTGCGCCAGAATCACACCAAAACCAAAGCAAAAAGGAGTCTTGGGTTCCATCTACATAAAAAGAAGAAAATAAAGCTCTGATTGGGCTTATCTCAGGTTGGTGTTTTGGGGGTTAGAATGCACATTCAACCAAAAATCGCAGACATGTTTGTTACCAGCCCAAATCAAGCATAAGTAAACATATGGTAACATCTCAATAGAAAAAGGACGAATAAGCTTCGATTGCCATTTCAGTGTTCATTCACCCACAAATAGCAAAGCGGTGTAATAAGCCTAAACAAAGCAAAACAGGTTGTCTTGTTTTCAAAGTACATAGAAAGAATAATCTTGGATTGCGCTTACTTCATGTCGTGTTCTCTGCTCTTAATGCACATTGACACAGAAATCGCAAAGTGTGTGCAATGAGACCAAAATAACACAACACCATCTTTTCGCTTCCATATGCGTAGAAAGAAGACGAATAAGCTTTGATTGGGCTTTTTCAATTCGCATGGTGTTATTTGGGTGTGCGCCAGAATCACACCAAAACCAAAGCAAAAAGGAGTCTTGGGTTCCATCTACATAAAAAGAAGAAAATAAAGCTCTGATTGGGCTTATCTCAGGTTGGTGTTTTGGGGGTTAGAATGCACATTCAACCAAAAATCGCAGACATGTTTGATACCAGCCCAAATCAAGCATAAGTAAACATATGGTAACATCTCAATAGAAAAAGGACGAATAAGCTTCGATTGCCATTTCGGTGTTCATTCACCCACAAATAGCAAAGTAAAGTGCAAGAACCCTAAACAAAGCCAAAAAGGTTGTTTTGGGTGCGAGCTACATAGTAAGAATAATCTTGGATTGCGCTTACTTCATGTCGTGTTCTCTGCTCTTAATGCACATTGACACAGAAATCGCAGTGTGCAATGAGACCAAAATAACACACCATCTTTTCGCTTCCATATGCGTAGAAAGAAGACGAATAAGCTTTGATTGGGCTTTTTCAATTCGCATGGTGTTATTTGGGTGTGCGCCAGAATCACACCAAAACCAAAGCAAAAAGGTGTCTTGGGTTCCATCTACATAAAAAGAAGATAATAAAGCTCTGATTGGGCTTATCTCAGGTTGGTGTTTTGGGGGTTAGAATGCACATTCAACCAAAAATCGCAGAGTGACTGTCAGGGGTTCAGGAGCAGAGGCGAGGGCAAGGGAGGAAACAGAGAGCGAGGGGGAGGAGGCAGAAGAAAGGATGAGTGATGACGACGACCCGAGATCCCCGAGTCTTTCCAGTGAATCAGAAGATTCACAAAAAGGAGCACCAGTGGCCAGGGCAAGGGGGGAGACTAGGGGGACACCCCAGGAAGATAGAGCCAGAGGGGACTCAGAGGGGAGCAGTTGGAGATCGGGACCAGCGTCACCGCCAGAGAGTAGGAAAGAGGAAGAGCGCCAGGGATCAAGCGCTGGCAGCTCACAACAGGAGGGAGGGCACGAGTCAGGAGTGGCCACACCTTCATCGGGGAGCGAAGTGACGGTTAGACGGAAAGTGGAAGGTTGGGCGCGCGCGCCAAGTTCAAATGCACAGAAAGGTGGAGCAGTAGGCAGCCCGGAAAGGGAGCCAGGTCCTAAAGCCCGGCGCAAGGAGACAGGAGAGTCAGGGGGGTCAGCGTCAGAAGAATCCCGGAAGGAAGAGACCCAGGGGGGCAGAGGGACCCAGAGGAGAACTGTCAGGCGGAAAAGGTGGAGCAGGGCTAGGATATTAAGTTGGTGCGCAAGGGGCGGAGACTCAGACGGAGCTTCGCCGATCTAAGCATAAGACGTAGGGTTGCACGCAGCAGCTCGAGAATGGAGACTG
The DNA here is from genome assembly GCF_965113315.1 of Podarcis vaucheri. Taxonomy (NCBI): domain Eukaryota; kingdom Metazoa; phylum Chordata; class Lepidosauria; order Squamata; family Lacertidae; genus Podarcis; species Podarcis vaucheri. The sequence goes on from NC_138755.1 coordinate 302,184, forward strand.
TAACTCAATAAAGACTTTTATTTAACGATCGCTGGCTAGCGTGATCCTCTGTGAGCTAGGATCGGGGAGCAATTCTGACAGTAAGCTCTGTCTCCTAAATTGTGGGCATCTACGGCCTCGCGGAGAGGAGAGAAAGCGGGTGCCTACTAGCGAGCTCACGAACGGCAGACAACATGACGGCTGAACAGCAGATAGCGGAACTCAGAGAAGCAGTGACACGACTGAATGCCGAGGCACTTGCATCCAGGAAGAGAGAGGAGGACGCAGCTGCCGCCTACAGGGATCTCCAGGTCAGGTTGGAAGTGCTTACTAAACAAGGGCAACTGACACCCAAACCGGAGGGGATTGGGTTGGGGAGACGAACAGGCGGTCTGGTCTCTCACTTCGATGGGAATCTGCAACAGTACCCCAACTTTAGAGCAGACGTAATGTGTGCACAGCAACTGCTGAACAAAGACTTTAGAGATGAGCAAGAGAAAGTGGGGTTCATCATGTCCCATTTGCATGGAGATGCTAAAGCATGACTGCGCAATTTGTGGAGGGATAAGGATCCGGCGCTCCAAAATGCGGATGCCTTTATTAAAGCGATGGATGGGTGTTTTTTATCAAGCATTGACGTGGATCTTGCTCGGCAGCAGATACATGGACTGAAGCAAGGGAGGGCCAGCGTAAGGCAGTACCATGCCCGCTTTTTCGCTTTGGTCAGTGCCCTGGAATCGGACAGAGATTCGGCTCCTGTAAGAGACCTGTTTTGGGAGGGATTGCACGGCTCGGTTAAAGATGAAATTGCGAGGGGGGAGAGACCCCGGACCACGCAGGAGATCGTTCAGAGGGCGCTGGCGGTGGGGGTGCGGCTGGAAGAACGTCCGTGGAGCAGGGACGAAGGGCGTGGAGGGCGCGAACCAGCCAGGGGCTCCTCCTTCCTTCCCAGAGAAGCAGCGCGTGCGCAATCCACGCCTCCGCCAGGAGGAGGGGCGGAACCTATGGAGGTTGGAAGTGCAAGGGCTCAGTCAGCAGCCAGAGCCCTAGCACCGGCAACAGTGAAAGCGAAGCCTCCTAAAGGGAACAGGAAGTGTTATATCTGCGATGATCCACAGCATATGGCGAAAGAGTGTCCCCGGAGGCTCCACAAGCACACTGCAGCCTCAGCAATGGTAACTGCAGCAACGCAGCAAGGAGAACCACAGCAGGGAAACGACGCAGTCTGGCTGGAGGAAGAGGCACTGGGGCCCAGCCAGACGTGTCAGTGAAGCAGTCCCCAGAGATTTTACCGCCCATGGACCCCCTCCCGCCCAAGCCAGTAGTGAGGCTCACCGCATCGCTCCAGCTGCCCAATGGAATCACCATGGACGTGCCAATTACCATCGACTCAGGCAGCAATGCGGACTTTATAGGGCAGGACTTTGTCGACCGGCACGCCATACAGTTGCTGCCTGCCATGCTGCCCCTGCAGGTTGTCACGGTGGATGGCAGGGAGCTGCTAGGGGGGCAAGTGGTGAAGCAGACGCCACCAATGGTGATGCGACTTGGGAATCACAGGGAAATCATCAGCTTCAACGTCACTCAACTATCGGACACGCCCATTGTATTGGGCATGAGTTGGCTGGACAAGCACAGCCCGACGCTGGCTTGGTACCAGAGGCAGCTGACCTTCGGCTCTTCCTTTTGTGCTGAACACTGCATCGTGCCCCGGCAGGAAGGAGAGGAAGAGGAGTCACAGCTGCAGCTAGGCACGCTGCAAGCGGTTCCCCACAAGTACGCAGCATTTTTGGAGGTTTTCTGCGAGAAGGAGGCAGACAGGCTACCCCCCCACAGACCGTATGACTGCACAATTGACCTGCTGCCGGGGGCGGCGCTGCCCAAAGGGAAGCTGTATTCCATGTCTGAGGACGAACTGCAGGAACTCAAAGAGTTCATAGATCATAATTTGGAGTGCGGTTTCATCCGAGAGTCCAAGGCAGCGGGGGGCAGTCCTGTATTCTTTGTTAAGAAGCGGGACACGCCCCAAAAAAGGCTGGTCGTGGACTATCGCATCTTAAACAGTGTGACCAAGCCATCGGACTTCCCCATGCCCCGAATCGACGACCTCCTCGCAAAGGTACAGAAGGGCAGCGTGTTCACCAAGTTGGACCTGCGAGGGGCGTACAACCTAATTCGCATGCGGGAAGGAGATGAGTGGAAGACAGCCATGTTCACGCCCCTGGGTACCTACGAATATAGAGTTATGCCTTTTGGATTGCAAAATGGCTCCCACGTGTTTCAAGCGTTCATGCATCACGTGTTGGCGGGGCTCCTCTACAAGACGTGCGTCTGTTTCTTGGATGACATCCTGATCTTTTCGGAATCGCAGCAGGAGCATGACAGACACGTCAAGGAAGTGCTGAGCAGGCTACAGCAGCATAGGCTTTACGCCAAGCTGGAGAAGTGCCAGTTCGACGTGACGGAGGTGGATTTCCTGGGCTACAAGTTGTCTGACAAGGGGCTCGCCATGGACAGCGCCAAGGTTCGAGCAGTGTTGGATTGGAAAAGCCCACGCAACCGGAAGGAGGTCCAACGGTTTGTCGGCTTCGCGAACTTCTATCGCAAGTTTATCAAAGGCTTTGCTATGCAGACGGCGGCCATCACGGACACGCTCAGCTCCAAGAAAAAGAAGTTCATCTGGTCGGAGCAGGCGGAGCAGTCCTTTCAGGCACTCAAGCGGCTCTTCGCGTCGGAAGAGCAGCTGCTTCATGTCAACCCCAGCAGGCCGATGAGGGTGGAGACAGACGCCTCGGACAGAGCCGTGGGAGCAGTCCTGCTGCAGAAAGACCGGCAGGGGGCTTGGAGGCCGGGAGCGTTTTACTCCAGGAAGCTCAGCAAGTCCGAACAGAACTACACCATCTGGGACAGGGAGTTGCTGGCCATTCATGCAGCGTTCAAAGCGTGGAGGCACTTCCTGATCGGCGCCAAGCACACGGTGCAGGTCTGCACGGACCACAAGAATCTGGAGCACTGGCGCACAGCACAGTTCCTGAACCAAAGGCAGATACGTTGGGCTGAGTTCTTTGCGAACTTCGACTTCCGAATAGAGTATGTCCCAGGGGACACCAACATCATGGCGGATGCTCTCTCCCGTAAGCCGCAGTATCTGGAGGAGGCAACGCCAGCGGCCACCATGCACATCTTCGCACCAACAGTGAGGGCGTGCGCTGCGGCAACAGTTGACCTGGAGGCGGTGCGACGAGCGTTGCAGGATGACTCCTTCGCGCAAGCAAAGATGGCAGAGGTGCACAGGGGCACGGCAGCGACCGACGAGTTCCAGCTGCGAGATGGATTGCTCATCCGTAAAGGGGCCATCTACGTGCCGGGAGACGAACTTCGCGCCAAGGTACTGCAGCAGCTGCACGACGCGCCCACTGCCGGGCACTTTGGCAAGGAGAAGACGATGGAATTAGTCGCCAGAGACTGCTGGTGGCCCGGAATGAGAGGGGAAGTCGCGGACTATGTGGCGAGGTGTGACACCTGCCAGAGGGCCAAACCAGTGCACAGACCGCCGGCCGGACTGTTGGAACCGCTGCAAACTCCGTTCGAACCATGGGAGAGAGTGGCCCTGGACTTTGTCACGGATCTGCCCAGCTCGAGGGGCAAGACGGCCGTGCTGGTGGTGGTGGACTTGTTCTCCAAGATGGCACATTTCATTCCGTGTGCGAAGGTGGCCACGGCGGAACAAACCGCCAAACTGTTCATAGACCACGTGTTCAAGGTTCACGGTCTGCCGCGGTCTATTCTGTCCGACCGAGGGCGACAGTTCATCTCGAATTTCTGGCAGAAGCTGATGGGCTTCCTGAACGTCAATATCAACCTGGCGTCAGCGAGACACCCGCAGACCAACGGGCAAGCGGAGCGGGTCAATGCCATCATGCAGCAGTACCTGAGATGTTATGCGAATCAACAGCCTGCGACGTGGGTGGATTACCTGCCTCTCGCCGAGTTCGCCTACAACAACACGAAGCACGTGTCCACGGGGGTCACGCCGTTCTTCGCCAACAACGGGAGGCACCCCAGAACCTTCCCGGGACTGGAAAGAATGGGGGAGGGGGAGCCGCAGACAGCAGATGCGTTCGCGTCAGAGTTGCAGGAGGTCCACGATCAGCTGCGGCGGCACCTGGAGCTGGCCAAACATGCATACAAGGTACAAGCGGACAAACACAGAAGGGTTGGCGAAGAGATCCATGTGGGAGACTGGGTCTGGTTAGCAGCCCACGCAGTGCCGGCCAGGTCGTTGGAGAAGAAGAAACTAGGGTATAAGCAACTGGGGCCCTACCAAGTCGAAGAGCAGGTCAACCCGGTGGCTTTCAGGCTGGCGCTTCCGGAGGGTTCCAGGATGCATCCGGTGTTCCACAGATCGGTGCTCACTCCCTACAAGGCACCTCACAGATTTCAGGAACCAGGCACGGCACCAAGTCCGCTCCGAGAGAGAACCGAGCAAGGGGGAGTGGCACAGGAGGAGCACATCAACGAAGTCACAGAGATTTTGGACTCTAGATGGGGGAAAGAGGGGGTAGAATACTTTCTCGCCAGGGAGGGCACCCCGGCCAGTGCCAACAGCTGGGTGCCAGGCTACGCTCTAGACGAACCTCTGCTCAAAGAAGAGTTTCATGCCCTCTTCCCACACAGGCCCATGCCAGCAGACTTTTTCGACGACTGGCTTTTCACGCCCACGCTTTCAGCCAGCACGTTCCGGGGGTTCGACTCGGACGAGGAACCGACACGCGACGCAGGTTCCCCGGAGGGGTCACCCTCGGGATCTGCCTCAGAACCTTCGTATTGGTGGGACGATAGACCAGAGGAGCAGTGGCGCAGGAAGTGGCTGGAGGGTCCAGGCCGAGCAACGCCCCCAGGAGGAAGCGAGGGAGAGATGGACATGGACGTATTCGGGGACGATCCGGGTTTCGAGCACGGCGGCACAGAGATGGAAGCGGAAGTGACCGTCGTCGACGAGAGCAGGGAGGAAGAACCGGAAGACTTCAGATGGAGGCCCGCCACGGGAAGCGAACTGTATCCGACATTCGTCCCCATGACACGGCAGCACCCAGCTCCCGCACCGGAAGGAGGGGAGGGGGGAAGAGGGGGCTTCGAGGGGGGATGGATGTCAGGGGTTCAGGAGCAGAGGCAAGGGCAAGGGAGGAAACAGAGAGCGAGGGGGAGGAGGCAGAAGAAAGGATGAGTGATGACGACGACCCGAGATCTCCGAGTCTTTCCAGTGAATCAGAAGATTCACAGAAAGGAGCACCAGTGGCCAGGGCAAGGGGGGAGCCAAGGGGGACACCCCAGGAGGAAAGGGCCAGAGGGGGCTCAGAGGGGAGCAGTTGGAAATCGGGACCAGCGTCACCAACAGAGAGCAGGGGAGAGGAAGGGAGTCAGGTATCAAGCGCTGGCAGCTCACAACAGGAGGGAGGGCACGAGTCAGGAGTGGCCACACCTCCATCAGGGAGCGAAGAAAAAGTCAGACGGAAAGTGGAAGGTTGGGCGCGCGCGCCAAGTTCAAATGCACAGGAAGGTGGCGCAGTAAGCAGCCCAGAAAGGGAGCCAGGTCCTAAAGCCCGGCGCAAGGAGACAGAAGGGTCCGGGGGGTCAGCGTCAGAAGAGTCCCGGAAGGAAGAGACCCCGGGGGGCAGAGAAGAACAGTCAGGCGGAAAAGGTGGAGTAAGGCTAGGATATTAAGTTGGTGTACAGGAGGCGGGGACCCAGACAGAGCTTCGCCGATCTAACCATAAGACGTAGAGTTGCACGCAGCAGCTTGAGAATGGGAACTGTAACTCAATAAAGACTTTTACTAAATGATCGCTGGCTAGCGTGATCCTCTGTGAGCTAGGATCGGGGAGCAACTCTGACACATATGGTAACATTTCAATAGAAAAAGGACGAATAAGCTTCGATTGCCATTTCGGTGTTCATTCACCCACAAATAGCAAAGTAAAGTGCAAGAACCCTAAACAAAGCCAAAAAGGTTGTTTTGGGTGCGAGCTACATAGTAAGAATAACCTTGGATTGCGCTTACTTCATGTCCTGTTCTCTGCTCTTAATGCACATTGACACAGAAATCGCAAAGTGTGTGCAATGAGACCAAAATAACACAACACCATCTTTTCGCTTCCATATGCGTAGAAAGAAGACGAATAAGCTTTGATTGGGCTATTTCAATTCGCATGGTGTTATTTGGGTGTGCGCCAGAATCACTCCAAAACCAAAGCAAAAAGGTGTTTTGGGTTCCATCTACATAAAAAGAAGATAATAAAGCTCTGATTGGGCTTATTTCAAATTGGTGTTTTGGGGATTAGAATGCACATTCAACCAAAAATCGCAGAGTGACATATTTGTTACCAGCGCAAATCAAGCATAGGTGTTTTGGTTCTATCGCAATAGGCAAAGGACGAATAAGCTTCAATTGCCATTTCGGTGTTCATTCACCCACAAATACCAAAGTAAAGTGCAAGAACCCTAAACAAAGCCAAAAAGGTTGTTTTGGGTGCGAGCTAAATAGTAAGAATAATCTTGGTGTCAGGGGTTCAGGAGCAGAGGCGAGGGCAAGGGAGGAAACAGAGAGCGAGGGGGAGGAGGCAGAAGAAAGGATGAGTGACGACGACGACCCGAGATCTCCGAGTCTGTCCAGTGAATCAGAAGATTCACAAAGAGGAGCACCAGTGGCAAGGGCAAGGGGGGAGACTAGGGGGACACCCCAGGAAGAAAGAGCCAGAGGGGACTCAGAGGGGAGCAGTTGGAGATCGGGACCTACGTCACCGCCAGAGAGTAGGGAAGAGGAAGAGCGCCTGGGAACTAGCGCTGGCAGCTCACAACAGGAGGGAGGGCACGAGTCAGGAGTGGCCACACCTTCATCGGGGAGCGAAGTGACGGTTAGACGGAAAGTGGAAGGTTGGGCGCGCGCGCCAAGTTCAAATGCACAGGAAGGTGGTGCAGTAGGCAGCCCGGAAAGAGAGCCAGGTCCTAAAGCCCGGCGCAAGGAGACAGGGGAGTCAGGGGGGTCAGCGTCAGAAGAATCCCGGAAGGGAGAGACCCAGGGGGGCAGAGGGACCCAGAGGAGAACTGTCAGGCGGAAAAGGTGGAGCAGGGCTAGGATATTAAGTTGGTGCGCAAGGGGCGGAGACTCAGAAGGAGCTTCGCCGACCTAAGCATAAGGCGTAGGGTTGCACGCAGCAGCTCAAGAATGGAGACTGTAACTCAATAAAGACTTTTAATCAACAACCGCTGGCTAGCGTGATCCTCTGTGAGCTAGGATCTGGAAGTAACCCTGACAGTAAGCTCCTTCTCTTCAAATTGTGGACATCCACGACCTCGCGGAGAGGAGGGAAAGTGGGTGCCTACAAGAAAGCTCACGAACGGTAGACAATATGACGGCCGAACAGCAAATAACGGAACTCAGAGACGCGGTTTCACGACTGACTGCCGAGGCGGTGGCGTCCAGGAAGAGAGAGGAGGACGCAGCGGTCGCCTACAGGGATCTCCAGGTCAGGTTGGACGTGCTTACGAAGCAGGGGCAACAGACACCCAAATCAGAGGGGATTGGGTTGGGGAGATGCACAGGCAGTCTGGTCTCGCACTTCGATGGGAATTTGCAACAGTACCCCAATTTTAGAGCAGACGTAATGTGTGCACTACAACTACTGCACAAAGACTTTAGAGATGAACAAGAGAAAGTGGGGTTCATCATGTCCCATTTGCATGGAGACGCTAAAGCATGGCTGCGCAATTTGTGGAGGGATAAGGATCCTGCGCTCCAAAATGCGGACGCCTTTATTAAAGCGATGGATGGCTGTTTTTTATCAAGCATTGACGTGGATCTTGCCCGAAGGGAGGTGCACGGACTAAGACAAGGGAGGGCCAGCGTACGGCAATATCATGCCCGCTTTTTCGCTTTGGTCAGTGCCCTGGAATGGGACAGAGATTCGGCTCCCGTCAGAGACCTTTTTTGGGAGGGCTTGAACAGCTCGGTGAAAGATGAGATTGCGAGGGGGGAGAGACCCCGGACCACGCAGGAGATCGTTCAGAGGGCGCTGGCGGTGGGAGTGCGGCTGGAAGAACGTCCGTGGAGCAGGGACGAAGGGCGCAGCGGGCGCGAACCAGCCAGGGGCTCCTCCTTCCTTCCCAGAGAAGCAGCGCGTGCGCAATCCACGCCCCCAACAGGGGGAGGGGTGGAACCGATGGAGGTTGGGAGTGCAAGGGCTCAGTCAGCAGCCAGAGCCCTAGCACCGGCAGCAGTGAAAGCGAAGCCTCCTAGAGGGAACAGGAAGTGTTACATCTGCGAGGATCCAGGCCATTTGGCGAAAGAGTGTCCCCGGAGGCTCCACAAGCACACTGCAGCCTCAGCAATGGTGACTGCAGCAACGCAGCAAGGAGAACCACAGCAGGGAAACGACGATGTCTGGCTGGAAGAGGAGGCACTGGGGCCCAGCCAGACGTGTCAGTGAAGCAGTCCCCAGAGATTTTACCGCCCATGGACCCCCTCCCGCCCAAGCCAGTAGTGAGGCTCACCGCATCGCTCCAGCTACCCAATGGAATCACCATGGACGTGCCAATCACCGTCGACTCGGGAAGCAATGCAGACTTCATAGGGCAGGACTTTGTCGACCGGCACGCTATACAGTTGCTGCCTGCCGCGCTGCCACTGCAGGTTGTCACGGTGGATGGCAGGGAGCTGGTAGGGGGGCAAGTGGTGAAGCAGACGCCACCTATGGTGCTGCGGCTTGGAAATCACAAGGAGATTATCAGCTTCAACGTCACTCAACTCTCAGACACGCCTATCGTATTGGGCATGAGTTGGCTGGACAGGCACAGCCCGACGCTGGCTTGGTACCAGAGGCAGCTGACCTTCGGTTCTTCCTTTTGTGCTGAACACTGCATCATGCCCCAGCAAGAAGGGGAGCAAGAGGAGTCACAGCTGCTGCTCGGCACGCTGCAAGCGATTCCCCACAAGTACGCAGAATTTTTGGAGGTTTTCTGCGAGAAGGAGGCAGACAAGCTACCCCCCCACAGACCATATGACTGCAAGATTGACCTGCTGCCGGGGGCGGCGCTGCCCAAAGGGAAGCTGTATTCCATGTCTGAAGACGAACTGCAGGAACTCAAGGAGTTCATTGATCATAATTTGAAACGCGGTTTCATCCGAGAGTCCCAGGCAGCGGGGGGCAGTCCTGTATTCTTTGTGAAGAAGCGAGACACGCCCCAGAAAAGGCTCGTGGTGGACTACCGCATTTTGAACAGTGTCACCAAGCCGTCGGACTTCCCCATGCCCCGAATCGACGACCTCCTCGCGAAAGTACGCAAGGGCAGCGTGTTCACCAAGTTGGACCTGCGAGGGGCGTACAACCTGATTCGCATGCGGGAAGGAGATGAGTGGAAGACAGCCATGTTCACACCCCTGGGCACCTACGAATATAGAGTTATGCCTTTTGGATTGCAAAATGGCTCCCACGTTTTTCAAGCTTTCATGCATCACGTGTTGGCGGGGCTCCTCTACAAGACGTGCGTCTGTTTCTTGGATGACATCCTGATCTTTTCGGAATCGCAGCAGGAGCATGACAGACACGTCAGGGAAGTGCTGAGCAGGCTCCAGCAACATAGGCTTTACGCCAAGCTGGAGAAGTGCCAATTCGACGTGACGGAGGTGGATTTCCTGGGATACAGGTTGTCTGACAAGGGGCTCGCCATGGACAGCGCCAAGGTTCGAGCGGTGTTGGATTGGAAAAGCCCACGCAACCGGAAGGAGGTCCAACGATTTGTCGGCTTCGCGAACTTCTATCGCAAGTTCATCAAAGGCTTCGCTATGCAGACTGCAGCCATTACAGACACGCTCAGTTCCAAGAAAAAGAAGTTCATCTGGACAGCGCAGGCGGAGCAGTCCTTTCAGGCACTCAAGCGTCTTTTCGCCTCGGAGGAACAGCTGCTTCATGTCGATCCTAGCAGGCCGATGAGAGTTGAAACAGACGCCTCGGACAGGGCCGTCGGAGCAGTCCTGCTGCAGAAGGACCCGCAGGGGGTTTGGAGGCCCGGAGCGTTTTACTCCAGGAAGCTCAGCAAGTCCGAACAGAATTACACCATCTGGGACAGGGAGTTGCTGGCTATTCATGCAGCGTTCAAAGCATGGAGGCACTTCCTGATTGGAGCCAAGCACACGGTGCAGGTCTGCACGGACCACAAGAATCTGGAGCACTGGCGCACGGCACAGTTCCTGAACCAGAGGCAGATACGTTGGGCTGAGTTCTTTGCGAATTTCGACTTCCGAATAGAGTATGTCCCGGGGGACACCAACATCATGGCGGACGCGCTATCCCGTAAGCCACAGTATCTGGAGGACGCCACGCCAGCGGCCGCCATGCACATCTTCGCGCCAACAGTGTGGGCGTGCGCTGCGGCGACAGTGGACCTGGAGGCGGTGCGACAAGCGTTGCAGAATGACTCTTTCGCGCAAGCAAAGATGGCTGAGATGCGAAGGGGCACGGCAGCGACCAACGGGTTCCAGCTGAGAGATGGATTGCTCATCCGCAAAGGGGCCATCTACGTGCCGGGAGACGAACTTCGTGCCAAGGTACTGCATCAGCTGCACGACGCGCCCACTGCCGGGCACTTTGGCAAGGAGAAGACGGTGGAATTAGTCGCCAGGGATTTCTGGTGGCCCGGAATGAGAGGGGAGGTCGCGGACTACGTGGCGAGGTGCGACACCTGCCAGAGGGCCAAACCAGTGCACAGACCGCCGGCCGGACTGTTGGAACCGCTGCAAACTCCGGTCGAGCCATGGGAGAGAGTCGCCCTGGACTTCGTCACGGATCTGCCCAGCTCGAGGGGCAAGACGGCCGTGCTGCTGGTGGTGGACTTGTTCTCCAAGATGGCGCATTTCATCCCGTGTGCGAAGGTGGCCACGGCGGAACAAACCGCCAAACTGTTCATAGACCACGTGTTCAAGGTTCACGGTCTGCCACGGTCTATTCTGTCCGACCGCGGGCGGCAGTTCATCTCGAATTTCTGGCAGAAGCTGATGGGCTTCCTAAACGTCAAGATCAACCTGGCGTCGGCGAGACACCCGCAGACCAACGGGCAAGCGGAGCGGGTCAATGCCATCATGCAGCAGTACCTGAGATGCTATGCGAATCAACAGCCTGCGACGTGGGTGGATTACCTGCCGCTCGCCGAGTTCGCCTACAACAACACGAAGCACGTGTCCACGGGGGTCACGCCGTTCTTCGCCAACAACGGGAGGCACCCCAGAACCTTCCCGGGACTGGAAAGACTGGTGGAGGGGGAGCCGCAGACAGCAGATGCGTTCGCGTCGGAGTTGCAAGAGGTTCACGATCAGCTGCGGCGGCACCTGGAGCTGGCCAAACACGCATACAAGGTGCAGGCAGACAAACACAGAAGGGTTGGCGAAGAGATCCAGGTGGGAGACTGGGTCTGGTTAGCAGCCCACGCAGTGCCGGCCAGGTCGTTGGCCAAGAAGAAACTAGGGCATAAGCAACTGGGGCCCTACCAAGTCGAAGAGCAGGTCAACCCGGTGGCCTTCAGGCTGGCGCTTCCGGAGGGTTCCAGAATGCATCCGGTGTTCCACAGATCGGTGCTCACTCCCTACAAGGCACCGCACAGGTTTCAGGAACCCGGCACGGCGCCGAGTCCGCTCCGAGAGGGAACCAGGCAACGGGGAGTGGCACAGGAGGTGCGCCTCAACGAAGTCACGGAGATTTTGGACTCCAGATGGGGGGAAGAGGGGGTAGAATACCTTCTCGCTAGGGAGGGCACCCCGGCCAATGCCAACAGCTGGGTGCCGGGCTACGCTCTAGATGAACCTCTGCTCAAGGAAGAGTTTCATGCCCTCTTTCCCCATAGGCCAATGCCGGCGGACTTTTTCGACGACTGGCTTTTCACGCCCACGCTTTCAGCCAGCACGTTCCGGGGGTTCGACTCGGATGAGGAACCGACACGAGACGCCCGTTCCCCGGAGGGGTCACCCTCGGGATCTGCCTCAGAACCCTCGTATTGGTGGGATGATCGACCAGAGGAGCAGTGGCGCAGGAAGTGGCTGGAGGGTCCAGGACGAGCTACGCCTACAGAAGGAAGCGAGGGAGAGACCGACATGGACTTTTTCGGGGACAACCAGGGTCTCGAGCACGGCGGCACGGAGATGGAAGCAGAGGTGACCGTCGTTGACGAGAGCAGGGAGGAAGAACCGGGAGTCTGCGGATGGAGGCCGGCCACGGGAAGCGAACTGTACCCGACATTCGTCCCTTTGACACTGCAGCACCCAGTTCCCGCACCGGAGGGAGGGGAGGGGGGAAGGGGGGGCTTTGAGGGGGGGATGGATGTCAGGGGTTCAGGAGCAGAGGCGAGGGCAAGGGAGGAAACAGAGAGCGAGGGGGAGGAGGCAGAAGAAAGGATGAGTGACGACGACGACCCGAGATCTCCGAGTCTGTCCAGTGAATCAGAAGATTCACAAAGAGGAGCACCACTGGCAAGGGCAAGGGGGGAGACTAGGGGGACACCCTAGGAAGAAAGAGCCAGAGGGGACTCAGAGGGGAGCAGTTGGAGATCGGGACCTACGTCACCGCCAGAGAGTAGGGAAGAGGAAGAGCGCCTGGGAACTAGCGCTGGCAGCTCACAACAGGAGGGAGGGCACGAGTCAGGAGTGGCCACACCTTCATCGGGGAGCGAAGTGACGGTTAGACGGAAAGTGGAAGGTTGGGCGCGCGCGCCAAGTTCAAATGCACAGGAAGGTGGCGCAGTAGGCAGCCCGGAAAGAGAGCCAGGTCCTAAAGCCCGGCGCAAGGAGACAGGGGAGTCAGGGGGGTCAGCGTCAGAAGAATCCCGGAAGGGAGAGACCCAGGGGGGCAGAGGGACCCAGAGGAGAACTGTCAGGCGGAAAAGGTGGAGCAGGGCTAGGATATTAAGTTGGTGCGCAAGGGGCGGAGACTCAGAAGGAGCTTCGCCGACCTAAGCATAAGGCGTAGGGTTGCACGCAGCAGCTCAAGAATGGAGACTGTAACTCAATAAAGACTTTTAATCAACAACCGCTGGCTAGCGTGATCCTCTGTGAGCTAGGATCTGGAAGTAACCCTGACATGTGCCATCTTGGTGAACAGGTCTACAACCACAAGCACCGCCGTCTTGCCTCGCGAACTGGGCAGATCAGTGACAAAGTCCAGCGCCACCCTCTCCCACGGTTGCAGTGGCGTTTCCAGCGGTTCCAGCGGTCCCGCTGGCTTCTGGTGCACTGGCTTGGACCTTTGGCACGTGTCACACCTGGCGACGTACTCCGCGACCTCCCCTCGCATCTGGGGCCACCAAAAGTCTCTGGCCACTAATTCCGTCGTCTTTTCCTTGCCGAAGTGACCAGCGCTGGGTGCGTCGTGCAACTGCTGCAGAACCTTCGCGCGGAGATCGTCTCCCGGAACGTAGAGAGCACCTTTACGGGTCAGCAGGCCGTCGCGTATCTGGAACTCGTCGTCCTTCACTGTGCCCCTCCGCACCTCTTCCATCTTGGACTGTGCGAACGGATCCGCCTGCAACGCGCGACGCACCGCCTCCAGGTCCACGGCGGCTGAAGCGCACGCCCACGCCTGCGGTGCAAAAATGTGCTTGGCTGCCACCGGTGCCGCTGCCTCGAGATACTGCGGTTTCCTGGAGAGCGCATCTGCTATGACATTGTTGTCGCCTGGGATGTACTCTATCCTGAAATCGAAATCCGCAAAGAACTCCGCCCAGCGTATGTGCCTCTGGCTCTGTAGCTTCGCCGTGCGCCAGTACTCTAGGTTCTTGTGGTCCGTGCGGACCTGCACGGTGTGCTTGGCTCCGATGAGAAAGTGCCTCCACGCCTTGAAAGCTGCGTGGATGGCCAGCAACTCCCTGTCCCAAATGGTGTAGTTCTGCTCCGACTTGCTGAGCTTTCGGGAGTAGAAAGCACAGGGCCTCCAGTTTCCCTGCGGGTCTTCCTGTAAGAGGACGGCCCCCACCGCTCTGTCAGATGCGTCAGTCTCTACCCTCATGGGCCTGCCAGGATTCACGTGTAGCAGCTGTTCTTCGGACGCGAAGAGACTCTTAAGTCTCCTGAAGGACTGCTCTGCCTGGTCCGTCCAGGTGAACTTCTTCTTCTTGGAGCTGAGAGTGTCCGTGATAGCTGCCGTCTCCTTGGCGAAACCCCTGATGAACTTGCGGTAAAAGTTGGCGAAGCCGACGAACCTCTGGACCTCTTTTCGGTTTCGCGGGCTCTTCCAGTCCAACACCGCACGGACCTTGGCGCTGTCCATGGCTAGTCCTCTGTCGGACAGCCTATAGCCCAGAAAATCCACCTCCGTCACGTCGAATTGGCACTTCTCCAGCTTGGCGTAGAGCCTGTGCTCCCGTAGCCTCTGCAGGACCTCCTTCACGTCGCTCTCATGAGCCTCCGGCGATTCTGAGAAGATCAGAATGTCGTCGAGGAAACATACGCACTTCTTGTAGAGGAGTCCCGCTAGCACATGATGCATAAAAGCTTGGAAAAAGTGGGAGCCATTTTGGAGACCAAACGGCATAACTCTGTATTCGTAGGTGCCCAACGGCGTGAACATGGCCGTCTTCCACTCATCACCCTCTCGCACGCGTATGAGATTGTAAGCTCCGCGGAGATCCAACTTGGTGAAGATCTTCCCTTTCCGCACCGTCGCGAGCAGGTCGTCGATCTTGGGCATGGGAAAGGCCGCGGGCTTTGTTTTTGAGTTGATGAATCTGAAGTCTACGATGAGCCTCTTTTGGGGCGTGTCCTTCTTCTTCACAAAAAACACAGGACTGCCCCCCGTAGGTGCCCCATCGATTCTCGGATGAATCCCCGCTGCAGATTGTGGTCTATGAATTCCCGGAGCTCCTGCAGCTCCTCCTCGGACATGGAATACAGCTTCACAGGCGGCAGCGTTGTCCCTGGCAAGAGGTCAATAGCGCAATCGTAGGGCCGGTGAGGTGGCAATTGGTCAGCCTCCTTTTCGCAGAAAACCTCCAAAAACCCCTTGTACTTGAGGGGTACTGCTTGCGCCATGCTGAGACGTAGCTGCTGCCCCTCCTCTTGGCCCTCCTCCTCCTGACCGGTCTGGATGCAATGCTGCGCGCAATAGGACGAGCCGAAGGTGAGCTGCCGCTGGTACCACGCCATGGTCGGGCTGTGCCTATCCAGCCAACTCATGCCTAACACTATAGGCGTGTCTGACAGGCGGGTGACGTTGAAACTGATGACTTCTCGGTGATTGCCAATCTGCATCACCATGGGCGGCGTCTGTTGTACCACTTGCCCCCCCAGCAGTTTCCTGCCATCCACCGTGACGACGTTCAATGGCAGCGTGGCTGGCAGAAGCTCTATGCGATGCTGCTTGACGAACTGCACCCCCACGAAGTCTGCGTTGCTCCCACTGTCAATTGTGATGGGGACCTCCAGGGTGCGTCCATTAGGTAGCTGGAGGGTTGCAGTGAGCTGCACTACAGGTTTGGGTGGCAGGGGGTCTGTAGGCTGCAAAGGCGCTGGGGACTGCTCTACTGATTTGCCTGGCTGTGCCCCAACATTGCTGATTCCAGCCAGGCATTGTCGTTTCCCTGAAACAGCTCTTCATGCTGTGCTGCTGCATTTACTGTTGCCAAGGCTGCAGTGTGCTGCCGCAGCCTCTGGGGACACTCTTTCGCCATGTGCGTCCCACTGTCACAGATGTAACACTTCCTGTTCCCTCTAGGAGGCTTCTTCTTGACTGTTCCGGACGCTGGGGCTCCGGCCACTGACTGAGCCTTTGCACTCCCCAGTTCCATAGGCTCCTCCCCTGGCTGCAGCTGAGGGGAGAGACGCGGACGTCCTGGATCTCTGGGAAACAAAGGAGGCACTCTAGACGGTGCGTGAAGCTGGCTACCCCCCTCATTGCGCCAAGGGCGTTCTTCCTGGCGCACTCCAATGGCAAGCGCACGCTGCACCACGTCTGCCAGGGTTTTAGGTCTGTCCCCCCTTGCCAGCTCATCCTTCACCGGGCCAGAAAGCCCCTCCCAAAATAAGTCTCTGACAGCCAGAGAATCTTTCTCCCATCGCAGCACATTCAGCAAGGCGAAAAAGCGAGCATGGTACTGACGTACGGAAGCCTTGCCTTGCCTTAAACCATGGATCTGATGGTGTGCCACATCCACATCCACGCTAGACTGGAAGCAAGCGTCCATGCATTTGATAAATTCATCAGAGTCCCTTCGAGCAGGGCAATCCTCACGCCACAGATTGCGCAGCCAAGCCCTCGCTTCCCCATGCAAGTGGGACACAATGAACCCCACTTTCTCTTCCTCATCTTTAAAGTCGTCGCGAAGCAAGTGCAATGCATATTCTACGTCTGCTTTAAAACTGGGGTATTGCTGCAGGTTCCCATCGAAGTGGGCTACCAAGTTGCCCCCTCTTCTGCCCAGTGCTACTCCAGCAGCTTTGGTCCCCGGGAACCCCACTTGGCATGCATGATCCCACCTGGCTTGCAGATCTTGGCACCGCTTTTCCGCCTCTTCCCCTTCTTTTGGGAGACCACTACCTCAGTGGTAAGCCGGGAGACTGCGTTGCGTAGCTCAGCTATCTGCTGCTCCATACTCATGGCTGCCAAACTTCGTGAGCTTTGCAAAAAAAAATTTGCGTAGTTTTGGAGGGGACTTACTGTCAGAGGCTGCCTCAGGTCTCAGCTCACAAAAGACCAACGCCAAGCTCTTCTTATATACAAGGATGTTTATTGCAGTTCATTATTGGTTCCACAACCGAGGCGCGCAGCCCCTAGTCTCTAACGTCAGAGATTTGAAGTCCCCTCTGAATCGGTCCCGCCCCTGCACCAACTTAAGAGGCTTGTGCTAGACCACCGCTTCCTGTCTTTCCTTTTCCGCAGGGTCTTTCTGCCCCCCTGGGTTCCTTCCCTCCTGCTCTCTCCTGAAGCGGATTCCTGAGATGCCTGTTCCCCCCTCCTTCGTGCTTTGGGGCTGGGCTCCTCCTCCGGGCTTTCTCCATTTCCGCGCGCCTCCACATTTGAACTTGGCGCGCGCTCGCTACCCCTGACCTTCCTTTTGACACTTACACTACTCCCTGTACTACTCTCCGCCTCTTCCGGCAGGACGTTCTCCCCAGATCTCCTTCCCCTGTCTCTTTCCTGCTCCGCTCCGTGTGTCACACTGGGAACCCCCCCCTCTTCCCTTCGTTCCTGCTGGGAAGCCGGCCCCGATCTCCCACTCCCGCTCGGGGTTTCCCTGCTGCTTCCCTGCTCCTGGCAGGTCCCCCCTGTGACCCCCCTTGTCCTGACTAGGGGCGCCCCCTCCTGAGAATCCTCCGATTCACTTGAGAGACTCATGGAAGATCTCGAGACATTGTCATCCTCTTCCTCACTGTCCTGGGATTCTTCCTCGTCGCTCTCCGTCTCCTCCCTCACCTGTGCCTCTGTCTCTGAACCCCTGACAGATACAAATAGAAATTGTCTCTTCTAGAGGGAGCTTGCTAAATTTTGCTGCGTCTACTTGAGGACTCTACAGCTGTCAGATTAAGATCGTGGGACCAGTCCTTTTTGACCTTGACTAAATATGAGCTGGGAGGAAGTTTTGGTGCTTGCTTTATGCAAGACAAGTGCCTTGCTGGAACAGATGCATGAGAAGATGGATTTGATGACTGTTGTGGTTAATAACTGTGGACAAACAGGGAATATTGATACAGAAACTATTCAGGGACCAACTCAATCAATCAATTTCTTTATTCGACCGATAGTCAGAGTTAAAACATTACACAATAATTAAAAAACTATAACATCATAGGGGGTACATAAGTAAGGTAGGGACACAGTACTAGACCTCTCACAGATAACCCACGTCAAAGCATTCAGTTATACGTTTCCGACACTTGAGTGCCAGGAAAAGAAATTTAGCCACTGACAAGGTTGTTTTCCCAGAAGACTTATTTAGCAGATATGCTGTCTGCATTCCTCTTTGTCGGGAACTGAGCTGGGGTAAGTATGGAGTTATAAGATACTGTCTTAAATCGTTGTAGAAGGGACAGCTCAATAAAATGTGCTCTGTGGATTCTACCTCACCCAATGCACAGTGGCATAATCTCTGGTCATACGGGACTCCTCCATATCTTCCCTTCAGGACCGCCGAGTCAAGAACATTCAGCCTAGCCGCAGTAAATAGTCTGCGGTATTCCACGTAGTGGATATCCGCCAGGTAGCGAGCTGGAGCAGCCCGATACAACTGCTCCCCCAGAAACAACCCAGGTTTCACACGGGCTATGTCCTCCTGTCTGGCAATATCCCTTAATCTTTGCGCGATCACCGCCTTTGCGTGGCTATACGTCATGGACTCTATATAAAGGGAGGACAACCCGCACTTCTGCACTTCCTCCATTATCTCCTCTTCCCATGGAGATTTAAAGTTATCCCTCAGAATCAAGGGGGCCAAACCCACCGGTCTGAAACAGAGCTTGAGCCATAGCCATAACTTCGCTTTCAGGGCCACATACCTAAAGGCTTGGCAACCGGTTTCCAGTCTCATGATCGCGCCTGCCACGGAGGGGGGGATCCTGAGTATGGCCCTGAGGAATTGGGTTTGGATAGATTCCAATTTTTCAAAGTCCCTACGTGAGCCCAAGGCAATGCCCACCAGCAGAAGAGGGAGGACTTTCATTTTAAAGAGTCGTAAGGCAACATTGACAGTTTGTGCCTGTTTCTTGGAGTACAGGGTTCTAATCACCAGGGCTGCTTTGGATGCGTTCGAGGCTATGTATTCTCTGTGCGCCAGGAAGGACCTATTTGATCTTACAACCTGACCCAGGTACTTGAAGCAACTGACCTGCTCTAAAGGAATACCATTGATTGACCATAGATTAGGTTTTGGTCGAGCAGCAAAGACCATTATTTTGGTCTTGGCATAATTTAATTGGAGCTCGTGTTGGGTCTCATATTCATGAAGAGCTCGAAGCATCCTCCTTAATCCGATGGGGGAGGTAGCTAATAGGGCGGCATCGTCCGCATACAGTAGGACATTTAAGGCTCGTCCTGCCAGTTTTGGTGGATGGAAATCAGCATTTGCCATATGCACCACTAGCGAATTAATATAGAAATTAAACAGAGCAGGGGCAAGCAAACAGCCCTGTCTTACCCCCTTAGTGGTGGCAACCGGATTGGAGACTAGCCCCTTACTATCTATCCTAATCCTCAAGAGGGTATTTGTATGCAAATTAATAATCAGCAAGAGAAGGCGGCGGTCGATAGATGTCGCTGCCAATTTTGTCCATAGCTGGTTCCTGGGAATTAGATCAAAGGCCTGCTTAAAGTCTATAAAGGCGACGTGGAGGGCTTTTAGGCCATTGCCAGCGTACTTGGTGACCAAGTGATTTAGGATTAAGATTTGGTCTGTTGTTGATCTTCCAGGGCGGAAACCCGCCTGTTCCTCTGCGATGATATTGTTGCTTTCCATCCAGGTCGTTAATTTGTTAAGTAGAAATCTTGAATAGATCTTCCCGATAACATTTAGCAGGCTAATTGGTCTAAAATTGGCCGGGTCTGTGCGCGGCCCTTTCTTGTGAATTAACACAATCAGTGCAGAGTTCCAGCTTGGAGGAAATTGTGCTGTTTTGTTTATATAAGTAAAAAGAGCTGCTAGAGGTGGACACCACCAATCCTTATTGGCTTTAATAACATCTATGGAAATGAGATCGTCTCTGGGTGCCTTGCCCGCCTCAAATTGGCCTATAAGTGTTTCCACTTCAGAGCAGGTAACAGGATCCCACTCTGGCAAGGGGGCCAAATCTAACCTTCCTCCGCTGGGTGTGTGAGCTGCATATAAATCGGAGAAGAAGCTTTCCCAGATGTCAGCTGAAATTTGGGGTTCTATCCTTGACAACGGTCTACCCAGGTATTTGGAAATTTGGTGCCAAAAGGAGGAGGGATTTCTATTTTCTGCAGCTTTTAGAAGGTTCTTCCAATCATTTCTTTCTGCCGCAAGCTTCTTTTCCTTTAATAGTGCTTTATACCTTCTCTTGAGGTTCATAAGGTGACTGCTAGGTGCGGGGTCATTTGATGCCCTATATGCCAAGAATTCGTTATATAGGTTGTTCTTGAAGTGCCTACATTCCTCGTCAAACCACTTTTTATGAGAGAAATGATTACTATTCATTGCCGGGGTCTTAGCCAACGAGGGTTTTAGCAGTTCTACTAAATTATCATATACTGGCAGTGGCTCAACTGCCTGGATAAGGGAGTCCCTTGTCTCTTGCAATTGGTCAGACCAAAGGAGTTCATTAATCCATTGAGCCATATTGTCGGTCCATTTTAAGGCAGTGGGCCTCATCTGAAGCTGGTTATTTGTAATAGGCACACAGGAATAGGTAGCCAATTCTCCATCCAGGATCAGAGAAAGTTCTAATGGAAAATGGTCACTTTCCAGCCTCGTTACTACCCTAAAGTTGGAAATTTTGGGAATTAGGTCTACTGATGTCCAAATAAAGTCTATGGTAGAGGCTCGGGAGCCTGACCAGAAAGTAAATTTGGCAGGGTAATCAGAACTGAGAGCTCCGTTTAAAAGGTGAAAATTAAGAGCCATCAAAGTTTGTCTACATTTAAAACCTGCGTATGTAGCAACACTGTCTTTAAAATGGGTAAAAGGTCTGAGGTTAAAATGGGTAGTGAGGGATATTTCTTATATTTAGCAAATAATGATTTATCAGAGTGAGACAATCGGCCATTGAAATCTCCTGCAACTAGGAAGGTGGCTTCAGGATATTTCTCTAGGAGAGTTTCAAGAGTCTGTTGAATTTCCCTCCATCTTTGGTCCACCAGGTTTTTCTTATAGATTGGGACCAACTCAGGAACCTGTACTGATTGGGCAAGTGCAGAAGATAATGGAGGAGGTTGCGGTTGCACCTCAAATAATACAAATGGAGAGACCCGAGGCCCTACAGGAGTATAAGCCGCTGTCTTTGAAGATTGAAGTTGGAGTCGGCCAGGGGGAGTCTGGAGCTGAGGAGGTTCTTAACTTTGGAGAGACCTCGAAATATGTTTTAAAATATTTTTTGGACTACATTGATGATTGTGGGGAGTGGGACTCTGGGGAATGGGCTGGTTGGATGAAGGGAGACGAAGATAATTTTGGGTTGGAATCCCCCAGAGACCTACTCCCCAACGAGAAAGGAAAGAAACTAAGAGACCAACAAAAGACAAGGAAAAGTGCAAGTATAAACAAGAAGAAGATCTGCAGAAGGGACATGGAAGAGACTTAAGGGCCTCGGACATTGGATTACCAGGTTGATGGACTAGATGGAATGGACAGTAAGGACTGACACGACCCGAGACCAGGAAGAAGAGACGTTGGATGAAGATTGGAAGAAAATTTATAAAGAATTTTTTTTTCTAGGGAATTAGCCTAAAATTAATGAACATTAGGGAAAATGTTGGAATGAAACTATATGACTCTAGTAGAAAAGATATCAGGAGTTATGTATAATCGAGTATTAAGCGTTAAGCTCTAAAGTATTTTTTGGTAAGATAAGGTTAAATAATTTAAGGTAATTTGAATAACAGAATATGGGGAAAGGATGGAAAGGATTTGTTGAGTTAATAGGTTAAATTGTCAAGATAATTTAGTAAAAATTGAGAAAGATGGAAAGAATTTGCTGAAATAAACTAGAATACAAAAAGGGAGGTGTGAGGAGGTCAATGAAACAAGCAAATGGAAGTTAAAGATATGTAATATGGGATTTGTGTCTCCCCCCCCTTCTTTTTTTATCTTTTCGCTGTATTGTTGCATTGGTTTTTATGTCTTGTTTTTTTTCTTGTTTTTTTCTTCTATGTATTGTAGTGTTGTTTTTATTTTTTTTCTTTTCTGTAATTTTGAAATTATTAATAAATATTATTTTAATTTTTTTTTAAAAAAATAAAGGTAAACAGCCCTTTCTGGGCGGTAGGAGGCATTTCCACCAGGGGTCTTGAAATGCTCACAGACCCGCCCAAAGAGCAGCCACAAACTGGTATTAATTCAGCCGCAAACCGGTATTAATTTGGCCCATGGTTTTGGCGTTCTCTTCTGTTAAGCTCTCACCTCTTAGATCCCTCCTAACTCAGGGGACCCCCTAAACCAAACAAACAAACCAGTTAGGGAAATGCTAGCTATTGCAAAAAGAAAATAAACAAATAAATTCTGGCTGGGAGGGTGGTTGGCCCCTTCAGGGAGCCGCCTATAATGGGTTTAACACATTTCACCTTTAGGCATCGTCCCTAAAAAGACTCCAGGAGAGTATCGTTCGACCATAACCTATTTTGGGTATTGAATTGGACACAATCGCACAGACATCAGCCTACCAAGGGAGAAGCTAGCAGCACTTAAGGAATTAATTCTGTAACTTCTTCCTCTCAAGAAGGTCACCCTTAGGCAGAGTCAATCACTCTTGGGTCACCTCAACTTTGCATGCCGGGTAGTGCCCCCTGGCTGCCCCTTTTGTGGGCGATTGGCTAAGCTGTCAGTGGGACTGCATGCTCCTCAACACAGAGTGCGCCTCTCTAAAGTGGTCAAGTCAGACCTGGAGGTTTGGTTAAAGTTCCTGGATAAGTGCAGGGGAATTCTTTGTGGCAGGACCAGTGGCGTAGCGTGGGTTGTCAGCACCCGGGGCAGGGCAAGTAATTTGCGCCCCCTAACCCGTGGATTTGCGCCCCCTAACCCTAACCCCCAGATGTTGCGCCCGGTGCGGCCGGCCCCCCCTGCACCCCCCACGCTACGCCACTGGGCAAGACAATTTGATGCTGCGTTCAGACTTTCAGGTACAGTCTGATGCAGTTGGTTCCCTGGGGTTTGGTGTCTACTTTAGGGGATGCTGGTGTGCTCAGCGTTTGCCTATCAGCTGGCAAGGAAAACCTATCACGCGTGACCTCACCTTCTTAGAATTTTCCTATCGTAGTTCTGGTGCACTTGTGGGCTGATGAGTTTGGGAATCACCAGGTATGCTTCTGGACTGACAATCAAGCGGTTGTCACTGTCCTGTCTAAGCAATCATCACACTCTCTTAGGGTGGCAAACGTGCTCCGGTGTTTTGTCCTTTTGTGCTTAGAATTAATCACCTATTTCTCTGCCAAATTTACACCTAGGGTTAACAATGACATCGCACATGCTCTGTCTCGTTTTCAGATGGACTGTTTCTGCTCATTAGCACCAGAGGCGCAGCGATTGCCACAGCCATTCCTGGAGCACCTTTGGAACATGATGTCCTGAAGGGAGTATTGGCTTCAGTAGTCCCACCCACGCTTAGACATTATAAAAAGGCTTGGTTGGACTTTATGGAGTTTCAAGGCAAATTAAAAAATGCTAGGCTTGACACACCCCCTACCAAGGCTGAAGTTCTGCAATACCTGGTACATTTGAGGGAGCTGGGTCGCGCAGCAAAGATTCTTAAACATCCAGTCAGCTGCAATCTCCTCCTGTAAGGCTATTTACTCCATAGACCCTTGTGCGGATTTCTTAGTGTGAAGGGCACTGGGGGGCTGGCGCAGGTTGCAGCCTCCCAGCAGTGGTGGTAGAAGGCCCATAACTTATGACATTCTATGCCAAATCCAAATAACAACAAAAAAAATAAAAGTTAAGAAGTATCTGTTGGTCCAAGTACAAGGCCCGGTTATTTTTCAGCTGCATACTCCATTGAAGGAATGGGTTTCTGTGCAGGGACCCAAAATCCACTTTTTTCCTTTTCCGAGGGAGCATTTCTAGAATGCTTTAACTTGAGCTCTTGAGCAAAAACCCAGCTGTATAAACAAGTGCTCAGAGCCCTCTCCTTTATCAGTTTGTGACGGCAAGGATGACCTTGGCTGTTGTAGTGGAGTAGGGATGACATGTCTAGGTCTTATCTTACGTCCTGACGCACAGACCTAGTCCAGGAACAGTGCCAGAGTGTGTTCTTGGAGTTGGTGACCTCTTGCTCCAAGATAAGAGTAGGAACAGGAATACCCTTTTATGGTCAGAAGTACAGGAATATCCTTTTATGGTTAAGAATATCGGAGCAGGAACATATGTGATGTCAACCTGCATGTATAGGCTGATGTGGTTGGATTCCTGGGGAAGGAGGGAGAGGGTGCCTGGAGGATATATATACTGCATGAAATTTCTCATTTCTTTGGACTTGCTGTGGACTGACCACGCAAGTACCTTCTGCTATCTGGAGAGAATAAAAGAACTCTTTCTCTGAACCAACCCTCGGTGTCATTTGACTTCCTTCCTCCCGTCTGGGAGCAACGCAGAGCCCACCAATCAGTAAAGTCTAATATGGCTACACCATCGCATCGGCGAAGTGGTTTGTGAGGGCCAACAAGATTCCGCTGCTCGGGGAAGTTTGAGAGACCTGACCTTGTCCAGATCCAATTTAGTCCTGCATGTCCGATGTTCCAAAACTGATCAGCAGGGAAAGGGGGCCCTTATTCGGCTCCAAACAACTAGTCACAATGGGCCATGCCCAGTAAAGAGTACTAGACATTTCATGTACGTGAGACCAACCGTCTCAGGCCCATTCCTCATACATTTGGATTGCTCCCACCTTGCATGGCATCAGTTCATGCGCGCTATGTGAAGGGCGATTGCTGCCTGTGGTTTACCCCCAGCTGAATTCACGGCCAACTCCTTTCGGATTGGGGCTGCCAGCACAGCAATGCATTTGGGACTCTCAGCTGAATGGATGAAGGACTTGGGGCGGTGGAAGTCTGAGACTTTTAAGGGATAGAATCATAGAGTTGGAAGATACCACAAGGACCATCGAGTCCAACCCCCTGCCAAGCAGGGATATATTCGTAAGACCTCGTGATTGTTCATGGTATACCTGACCTGGCTTTGTTACCTTCTTTTGCTTTCAGGAGACGTTATGGTGCACATTTGGATTACAGGCCACAGCATTGTCCACAGGGCTAGTAACCATGCCATCATCTGTGGCCTGGGGTGCAGGCTGGATCTTCCACTAAAAAATAGTTTTCTGAATCGCACAGAAGGGGGTGCCCTGGGTGGAATTTATGCCTACAGTGAAAGCCAGAGCCACTTTGGAAGGTCCCCTCATGCTCTGGTTATTCAGCTGGGGGAAAATGACTTGGCCTATCGGAAAGGCGTGGACTTGATGTGGGACATTTACAATGATTTCAATGAACTGATTGCCTCATTGCCAGATTCAACCCTAATTTGGTCACCACAGCTGGCGAGGCATGTATGGACTGTCAGTGCCCTCTTGCGATAAAGCCCAGGAAGCTTTTGGTAAATTTGGTGGAGTGTAGAGTGGCAGCTCTGGGGGGTTGGGTCATTGACCA
Source organism: Podarcis vaucheri (assembly GCF_965113315.1). Lineage (NCBI taxonomy): Eukaryota > Metazoa > Chordata > Lepidosauria > Squamata > Lacertidae > Podarcis > Podarcis vaucheri. The sequence continues at coordinate 327,494 of NC_138755.1, forward strand.
CCCCAACATCCAGTTCAGCTAAGTGGTCCTCTACCAAGAGGATGGCATACATCTTTCCAATGTGGGAAACTATGTGTGTCGGCATGCTGCAAACTCGAACCTGGTACTGTTGCCCGAACCCTGATGCTTAGCCAACACTCGCCACTGACCTCCACAGTGAAATTCCTGTAGTGCCAGCTCCCGCCCTCCCTCAAACCTGCCGCCAGCATCTCAGCCTGCCGCTCACCCTCTTTCTCCAAGGAAACATGCAGAGAGCCTGGTGAGGGAAAACAGGGCATCGTTTCACTGGGGTCCTCTAGCTTGGAGGCAAGAGGGAACTCTGTGGGCCATCCAGCCCACCCTGAGCTCAGGTAGTACCAGAAGCCGATGCAGTGGGTGCTCCCAAGCAGCGGGTATATCCCCATCCGCAGTGCCGCTGCTTGACCTGCCACCAGAGAGCCAGTGCTGGTGTCGGCAACCATGTAGTGCCATGGGGAAGGGAAAAGATGCGTTCCAGTTGGATCTTCTTCTGGATTGGAAACCCCGGGGGTCATCCAGTCCAACCTACCGCAAGGCGCCACTCACCCTCCAGTGTGCCCAGGGTGTGGTCGTCAAGCAGACCTTGTTCCAAGGTGCCACCCCACCACGCCCACCTGGTGGGGCCGGCTCTTAGGAAAGGACGATGGGATCTGGAGCCGTTCCTTGACTCCCAGCACCCATCTGCAGGGTAGATGACCCAGGGTGTGCCCTCCAGCTCTACTATGCTACCATTCTGTGATGTTGTAAAGCAAGACATGCTCAAAGCAGAGGGTACTGGATTTTAGTGCTGCACAGGCTGCTGCCCCTGGGTGGGCTCAGACCCAGCAGGGAATTTGGTTTCCGTATAACATGGCTACCCCATTTCTGGCATGACATGAGGAGAAAACACTTTCCTGTCTCCTGTGGCAGCCAGTTCCACAAGTTAACAAAGGCATGTGGCCTCAGATTCCCTGCAGATGCTCACCACACTGGCTCTCCTCTGTGCCGTCATGGCAGTCAGGCTCGAAGTCGCACATTTGCTCTCTGCTGATGCAGCACAGGCAAACTGGCCATCCTTGTGGGTGCCGGGGTGTGTGTGGCTTGCTGGGGGGAGCAGAGAACAGGCCTGGATGGAGAGGGAAGGAGGTGTCAATGTCCGGGACTGGTGGAAGGAATACATATGGGAGGATGGCTACGTCCCATGAGACTCATCTGTGGGTTTTTGGGTTCCAGCCAAAAAGATTGGGTTGGATGACCCTCCCATTCTCCCATTCCCATAGGGCGGTTCACAAGACACACACACACAGAAACTCATTCACACATACATGGGTACACACACATATATGACCCATGTAAAATATTATTGAAGAAAGAAGTGCTATAAAGAGAACTAGAGCCTTATTTCTACTCCTTTTCCCCTCAGCGCTTTGTTGGATGCAACCAGGAGACAGGATCAGGTCATTCAGAGCTATGCTGCTTTGGGGATCCTTCCTGAAGCCTGGAAGGAGGGAGCAAGGCAGACGGAAACCCATCGCCAAAGGATCCCTTCAACCTGCGTTATCCTCTCAGCCTACCTCACAGGGCTGTTGCAGGGAATACTAGGCGGGGCAAACCATGGACTCCTTGGAGGAAACGGGGGGGGGGAGAGACCAAGGCAATAGGAAGCTTCTCCTTCCTTGAAGGTTTTGAAGCAGGGCTTTGATGGCTGCCTGTCCTGGATGTTTGAACTGAGATTCATGCCTTGTAGGGGGTTGGACTAATGACCGCCACGCTCCCGTCCAACTCTATCATTCTACGTTTTTTGAAATAAGCTCTTCTGCTTAATGAAGTTGGAGGGCCCAGCCAGACGGACATGTCCATTGCCAACCTGGCACCCAGAGATCTGCATGCAGTTGCAGTTGGCCCCACACCTGTGGCAAAATGCACCTGGCGAATGTCAAACCCTGATGTTAGGGCAGGGCAAAACCCACCACTATGGTTGTCAAATTCCTGGCAGCAGCAGCACTCCTCTGCCTTTATATGGATTGGGACAGGAACATAAAGGCACCTGGAAGTCCTTGGTCCTGTTGAAAGTGGCCTCCTCGGGGAACAAGAAGTTGCTGGCACGGCTGCAGATCAGCTCCCTCCTCTTCCCCATCTGGGACTAGATGTTCAGGCAGTTGGCCAACCCATGCAGCTGGAGGGGAAACGTAGCGCTAGAGCCAAGGGTCCAACCCGCTTGGCAGCACGGAGCACAGGCCTATTATAGGGTCGGCCAATATTATTAATATTCAATAGTTCTCATCATATTGGCCACCCGATGAAAGCCAAATCCGGGTCAGAGGGAGGAAATATCAGTGCTGAAAGATGGGTGAGACAACAGAGTGGTGGTGGCTCCCATATTTCTGTAAATAATAAATGGTAAATGATGATAATAATCTGCCCCAATATTTCTGTAAATAATAAATAGTAAATGATGATGGTAATAGTAATAATAATGGGTTGTTTCCCCTTCATGAAACACACACGTGTGTCCCTGCCTGCCCACCCGACAAAGGGACTAACGTGGCAGGACCCGTTTGCCACCAGGGTGGGGCTGACCAGCTCAGCTCAACCTGAGTGGGTGCCGGTGACATAGATGAAGTAGCCCGTGTCACCCCAAGGGTAATATTTATTCATTTTGTGGACTGCAGGAGGCATCGCTGTAGAACATACAGTATATCATATTATATATATCTTTTTTTAACACCAGAGCTTTCCAAATGGCTCGTCGTGACACTCTATACATTTATCCCAAGACGGTTGATCTATTTAAAATATCTATCTATCTATGGACACACATATACATACACATATCCTATATATATATATATATGAATCATAGAATCATAGAGTTGGAAGAGACCACAAGGGCCATCGAGTCCAACCCCCTGCCAAGCAGGAAACACCACCAGAGCACTCCTGACATATGGTTGTCAAGCCTCTGCTTAAAGACCTCCAAAAAAGGAGACTCCACCACACTCCTTGGCAGCAAATTCCACTGTCAAACAGCTCTTACTGTCAGGAAGTTCTTCCTAATGTTTAGGTGGAATCTTCTTTCTTGTAGTTTGGATCCATTGCTCCATGTCCGCTTTCTCCCTCCTCTATGTGACATCCTATGTGACAACATAAAGATGTTGAATATGTTTAAGTGACCCTTGATAAAGATGTCATTGATAAAGATGTTGAAGATGTTTAACTGACCCTTTATTTGCTTTCTTTGATATTTTTTTTCTCCTTTTCCACAATTTCATCTAGAATCTATTTTTCCCTTTTTCTTTTCAATTTCTTTTTAAATGAGTTTTGTTGTATAAAGTCCCTTCATTACCGCCTTACTTGCATCCCAGACCGTCTGCAATTTTGTCTGTCCTTCAATATTTATTTATTAATAATCACTCAAGGCCTTTTTAACCTTTTCCATAAGTTTTTGGTCATCTAATAAATCTTCATTCAATCTCCATCTAAATGAAAGGTGACTTTGGGGTATGCATTCCCCTGCGTCCCCTCAGAAAAAAGCACTGTATATGTTCTGCCAAGGGCAGGATTATTTCTGGATCTGGAGCCAATAAGCACACCAGTGGATGAAGAAAAGCAATGTGTCAGCGCTGCCTCAGGTCCCAGCTCACAGAGGACCAACGCCAGTTGCTCTTTATAAACAAAAGTCTTTATTGTGGTTCATTGTTGGTTTGACATCCGTGGCGCTCAGCGCTACGTCTGAGTCCTTAGACCGGCGAAGCTCCGTCTGACTCCTCCCCGCTAATACACCAGTTCAAGAGCCGAGCTTTGCTCCACCTATCCCTCTCCTCCTTTTGCTCCTTTCTCCTCCGGGTCCTCCTGCCCTCTGGGGTTACCTCCTTCCTACTCTCTTCAGAGGCGGATTCTTCTGAACCTTCCGGCGGGCTTTAGGACCTGGCTCCCAATCCTGGTTTTCTGCTGCCCGCGCGCCTCCACATTTGAACTTGGCGCGCGCGCCCAGCCGCCTACTTTCCTCCTAACGGCTACACTGCTCTCCCCACTGCTTTCTCCTTCAGGGAGGCTGGCCGGACCTGCTCTTCCCTCCGCCCCTCCACTCTCTGATGGAGGCGTGGTCAGTCCAGCCTCACTCTCTCCTTCTGCAGGAGGCTCTTGTTTTAACCCTTGGGATTCTTCCCCCCCCCTCCGCTACGCTCTGGTGGGGAAGCTACCCCTGATTTCCAGCTGCCGCTTGGAGACTCCCCACTGGCCCCCCTTGCCCTGCCTTTGGGGGCCCCTTTCTGGGAATCCTCTGATTCGCTGGAGAGACTCATGGAATCTCTCTGATCACTGGCATACCCTCCTGAACTCCCCTCAGATTGTTCCCCTTCGCCCTCCATCTCCTCCTTCCCCTCTGGCTCAGTGCCTGAGCCCATGACACAATGCTTTATTTGCATAAGGTTAACAGATAGCAGCAGGCAAACAAAACACAAATTATAGCATACCAGAGAGGAGTCACGCACAATCTCCCCTTCAGCTGCCCGGAGCTACAGGTAGAGCAGCAAGAGAGACTCCCGGCCGACAGTCTCACATCATCTGGTACCTCCATTTGTGAAGAAGCTCACTGAGCCCCTTCAGCCTACAGCTTTTATAGACAACTTTGATTTGATTGATTGCACCTGGTTAGCAGGCATCACTCATGATCAGCCTGGGACACCAGGTGCAACTAATGCAGAGCAGCTGAGAGTCTCCAACCCAATTCACTGCAACTGGGTATCCTCCCCACTAGCCAATCAGCACTTAGAACACGGGACCCAGGAAACTCCTGACACAGGTGTGTGAAAAACAAATTATACTATCATGTTTTAGCAAACCTTAAACCACAGATATAAAAGGGAGACATGTCATCTAACTCCTCGAATTTACAATGGTCTTCCGCATTTCCCCTACAGTGTGTGTGTGTGTGTGTGTGTGTGTGTGTGTGTGTGTGCATGTGTGTGTATATATATATATATATAATATAAATATATATATAATTTATATGTGTGTGCGCGCATATACAGTCAAACCTCAGTTCCGAAACAGCTCCGTTTTGGAATGTTTCGGCTCCCAAATGCTGAAAACCTGGAAGTAAATGCTCCAGTTTTTTGAAGCCAAACGTCCAACGCAGCTTCTGCTTGAGTGCAAGAAGCTCTTGCAGCCAATTGGAAGCCATGCTTTGGTTGTCTAATGTTTTGGAAGCCGAACAGGCTTCCAGAATGGATTATGTTCGACAACCAAGGTTTGACTGTGTGTATGTGTATACATAAAATGGATACATGGATATATGTATGTGTATGTATATCTATATATCTATATGGATATATGCATGGATATATGTATATAAATAAAATGGATTTATGGGTGTGGGTGTGTGTATGCATATATATATATACAGTGGTGCCTCACAAGACGAAATTAATCCGTTCCGCGAGTCTCTTCATCTAGCGGTTTTTTCGTCTTGTGAAGCAACCCTATTAGTGGATTAGCAGATTAGCGCTATTAGCGGTTTAGCGGCTATTAAACCGGTTTAGCGGTTTAGCGGCTAAAAGGCTATTAGCGGCTTAGCGGCTTAGAAAAAGGGGGGAGCGAAAAAAAATCGGAACACTTGCAAGACGTTTTCGTCTTGCGAAGCAGCTCAAAAACGGAAAACCCTTTCGTCTAGCGGGTTTTCCGTCTTGCGAGGCATTCGTCTTGCGGTGCACCACTGTATATATATAGAACCTCAAAGCCAAAGTGAGAGCATTTGGGTCAAAATTAAGGGAGAGAAGAATAACAGAGACCTCATTGTGGGAGTTTACTATAGATCCCTAAGCCAAACGGAGGACATAGATGATGCCTTCCTGGAACAGATGGCCAAGCATGCAAAAGGAAGGGAGATAGTAGTAATGGGGGACTTCAATTATCCGGATATTTGTTGGATGTGGGGGGGATTTGCCCTGCCAGACTTTAAACTTTATTATGAATCAGCAGCCTTCTGCTGGTTGAAAGACTGGCTGCTTCTTGAGAACACAGACATTTTGGACCTAGAAGGTTTTAACAACATTTTTGGGTGGCATGCATATTTGTGGTACGACAAAGTTAAAGCCCACATTGTCAGGAAAGCATTATATAATGTCTGGATTAAATATAAAGATCTGTTGGAAAATAAAACCCCAAGGTGGTTGTCGCCAATGGAGGCAAAGGCTGTGAAAAAACTCAATATGGAGGCCAAATGGCTGAAATATTGGGAAATTTTGGAACAAGAAGGGGATAAACTGAAATTGCAGAGTTTTGAGAAATTAAAAGTTAAAGTGCGAGATTGGCTTCATTATTATCAAATAATGGAGGTTTACAAGTTGGACAGGAAAATTGGCTTCCAGGTGGAAAAATCAAAATTAGAAACAGAACTGTTAGAACCCAATACTAAGAATTTGTCAAGAATGTATAACTTGCTGTTGAAATGGAATACACAAGATGAAACAGTGAAATCAGCCATGATAAAGTGGGCACAAGATATTGGTCATAACATTATGTTTGCTGACCGGGAACAGTTGTGGACCACTGGTATGAAATTTACGGCATGTAATGCCTTAAAGGAAAATATTATGAAAATGATTTATAGGTGGTACATGACTCCAGTCAAGCTTGCAAAAATTTACCACTTGTCTGATAATAAATGTTGGATATGTAAAGAAACTGAAGGTACTTTTTTTCACCTTTGGTGGACATGCCCAAAGATTAAGGCTTTCTGGGAAATGATATATAATGAAATGAAAAAGGTATTTAAATATACCTTCCTTAAGAAACCAGAGGCCTTTCTCCTGGGCATTGTCGGCCGATTGGTGCCAAAGAAAGACAGAACATTCTTTTTGTATGCTACAACAGCAGCAAGAATACTCATCGCAAAGTATTGGAAGACACAAGATCTACCCACCTTGGAAGAATGGCAGATGAAGGTGATAGACTATATGAGATTGGCAGAAATGACTGGCAGAATCCGAGACCAGGGAAAAGAGATGGCGGAAGAAGATTGGAAGAAATTTAAGAACTATCTTAAGAAACATTGTAAAATTAATGAGTGTTAAAATGATGCGGCTTTAGAAATTAAGTGGATTACAGCTGTAAAGATTAAGTTAAAAGAAAAGAAAGGTTGACAATTAGATAAAATTAAGGGTGAGGATTTGCTGAACTAAATATTTGAAATTGGAATGCAGAAAGGGGAGGTATGAGGAGGTCGGTGAAGTAAGTTTTAAGAAAACAATTATACTTGTTTTTTCTTGTTTGTGTTTGTATTGTGTTTGATTATATAATTTGTGAAAATTTAATTTTATATATATATATATATATATATTTGCTTTCGTAGATTTTCACGGGTACAGGAATGCAGGTTTTGGTGTCTTCGGGTGTCTTCCCGTGTAAGAGTCGGGGTGTCTGTGCGACGTTTCGACGAGGTCTCACTCGTCATCTTCAGGCTGGTGCTTTCGGCTTCTTGTTACTGGAACAGAGCAGAATCTGGTGTTTGAGTTCCTATAAATACTGTTGAGGGGTGTGGTGTATAGCCTCCAACGTTCTGGGCAGAGAGGAAGTTCCTAGATTAGTGTGCCTTTTCTTCTTTTGTTCCTTAATTACTTGAGGGATATCTTGAGTGATTTCATGAGTGATATTCTGAATACCACTGGGTGGGTCATTAATGATAAACCAATCAACCACACCAGACCCAAACCCAGACCCTCTCCACAGACATATTACAGACTCCATCCAGCAACCAAACTATAGTGGCACCTCCGGATGCTGCACCCCCCTGCAATCCCTACACAGATCTGGCTGGCACAAGGCACAAAACCATAGCTCGCCCCTATACACGAAGCCAAGCCAGAGCACAACTAAATGCAGCACAGCCATCTTCTCAGAAAAACTCTTCACAAGCTCAAGAGGTCAAGACACGAGAGCTTTAGCAACTAATCTACACCACACCCCTCAACAGTATTTATAGGAACTCAAACACCAGACTCTGCTCTGTTCCAGTAACAAGAAGCCGAAAGCACCAGCCTGAAGATGACGAGTGAGACCTCGTCGAAACGTCGCACAGACACCCCGACTCTTACACGGGAAGACACCCGAAGACACCAAAACCTGCATATATATATATATATATATATATATATATATATATATATATATGATATTTGTTGGATGTCAAACTCAGCCAAGAGCATAAGGTCAAACAGATTCCTCACTGGCCTTGCAGACAACTTCATTGTCCAGAAAGTGGGAGAAGCAACAAGAGGAACAGCCATTTTAGATCTGGTCCTAACCAATGTTGATGACCTGGTTAGTGGGGTAGAAGTGGAAGGATCATTAGGCGCGAGTGATCATGCTCTTCTGAAGTTTACTATACAGCGGAAAGGAGCAACCAAGCATACTAGGACTCAATTTCTTGACTTTAAGAAAGCCGACTTCATAAAACTTAGGGAAGTGCTGGGTGAGATCCCATGGACAGTAATACTAAAAGGAAAGGGAGTTCATGATGGCTGGGAGTTTGTTAAGAGGGAGATACTAAAAGCACAACGTCAGGCAATACCAATGAGACGGAAACATGGAAGGTGCCTAAAGAAGCCAGGGTGGATACTTGGCTAATTTAGATGTATTCAAGTCTCCAGGGCCAGATGAACTGCATCCAAGAGTATTAAAAGAACTGGCAGGTGTGATATCAGAACCACTGGCAGTCATCTTTGAGAATTCCTGGAGAACAGGCGAAGTCCCGGCAGACTGGAGGAGGGCAAATGTTGTCCCTATTTTCAAAAAGGGGAAAAGAGAGGACCCAAATAATTACCGCCCAGTCAGTCTGACATCAATACCAGGGGAGATTCTGGAGCAGATCATTAAGCAAACAGTCTGTGAGCACCTAGAAAGGAATGCTGTGATCACCAATAGTCAGCATGGATTTCTGAAAAATAAGTCATGTCAGACTAACCTGATCTCGTTTTTTGACAGAATTACAAGCCTGGTAGATGAAGGGAACGCAGTGGATGTAGCCTACCTTGATTTCAGCAAGGCATTCAACAAGGTGCCCCATGATATTGTTCCCCTTCGCTCTCCATCTCCTCCTTCCCCTGTGGCTCAGCCCCTGAGCCCATGAAAGCTGCCCTCAAGGATCTTCAAAAAAATTTGGGTGCCATGGATGCCATGTTCGCAAGTGGAGTGGAGCAGAGTGTGACGCGCAGGGAACTAATGGCGTGCAAGCAAGGGGGCCAGACAGTTAGAGAGTACTGGCCGCGTTTTGCGATGCTTATCCATAAACTGGGGTGGGAACTGGGCTCGGAACCAGTGCAAATGCTGTTTGAGGAAGGCTTATCCCCCTCAGTGAAAGACGAACTTTCCCGCGCGCCCCGCCCTCAGTCGATGGACCAGCTGACTAAGGCTGTGCTTGCGATTGGAGTACGGCAAGAAGCGCGCGCTCTAGAGAAACGGGAGTGGAGAGGAGAGCGTTGGCATGACAACCGCATTCCTGAAATACCAGAGCCACTTTCCCAGCCCGTGGAACCAATGGAGATTGGGGGAGCACGCGCGTGTGGGGTTTCAAACTCCAACGAAGGGCAAAAGAAGGAGGGGAAAGAGGGGAAAACAGCCAAGAAGTGTTTCCTCTGCCTACAGCTAGGGCATTTTGCCAGGGTCTGCCCTCAAAGGAAGGCATGGCAAGGAATGGTGGGGGCTGCGGACTGTGAGGAGGAGGGCACTAAGGAGCAGGGAAACGCCAACGCTTGGCTGCCGATCAGCGGGCACAGCAGCCAGGCCAGCAACCAGTAAAAGTGCCCAAGCCAGACCCCCCCCCCCAAGCAGCCATAGCCATAGAGGTGGTGCTAGAACTCCCTAATGGGCACCTGTCAGGGCTGCCTCAGGTCTCAGCTCACAAAAGACCAACGCCAAGCTCTTCTTATATACAAGGATGTTTATTGCAGTTCATTATTGGTTCCACAACCGAGGCGTGCAGCCCCGCGTCTCTTTCTCTTAGACATTAGAAGTCCCCTCTGAATCGGTACCTCCCCTACACCAGTTTAATAAGCTAACGCTGCTCCACCTCTTTCTCTCTTTCCTTTTCCGCAAGGTCTTTCTGCCCGTCGGGGTTCCTCCCCTCCTGCTTTCTCCTGAAGCGGAGTCTCCAGACTGCTCCTGCCCCCTCCTGCGGGCTTTGGGTCCTGGCCCCTCCTCCTCCGGGCTCCCTGTTCTCCCGCGCGCCTCCTCATTTGAACTTGGCGTGCGCGCCCAACTTCTGACCTTCCTTTTGACAGTTATGCTACTCCCCTCACTGCCTTCCTCCCCTTCCGGGAGAACTGCTTGCTCTGATCCCTCCCCTTTCTCTGTCGCCGGAGCTGCTCCCTCTGACACACTGGAACCTCCCCCTCCCTCGCTGCGCTCTGGTGGGGAGGCTGGCCCTGATTCCCAGCTGCCGCTTTGGAGTCCCCTGCTGGCCCCCCGCTCCTGACACTTTCCCCCTGGGGCTCCCCTTGCCCTTACCACAGGCGCCCCTTTCTGGGAATCCTCTGATTCGCTGGAGAGACTCATGGAATCCCCTGCGTCATTGCTATCCTCTTCCTCACTCTCCTGGGATTCCTCTCCATCGCTCTCCATTTCCTGCCTTCCCTGTGCCTCTGTCCCTGTACCCCTGACAGCACCCAATCAAGGTTAAGGCACTGCTGGATTCAGGCAGTTCCTGTAATTTTTTCAGCAAGGATTTCGCGCTGGAGCACCAGTTACACCTCCTGCCGCTAGAGTGTCCCTTACAAGTAATGACCATTGATGGCAGGGAACTCCTGGGAGGGGAAGTGACGCACCAGACTCCCCCCATGAGAATGAGGGTCTCCAGACACACAGAAACCCTGGCCTTTCATGTAGCCACACTGGCAGGACCACCAGTCATACTGGGAATGAGCTGGTTGGCACTACATGATCCAGTAGTGGCATGGCACCAGCGGACAGTGACCTTTGGGTCAGCTCACTGCTTGGAACACTGTCACGGTGGGGAAGTCCCGAGGGTAGCCGTGGCCCAGGTAGCAGGAATGGCGGTGGGAGAAAAGGGGAAGGTACCGCCACAATACGCTGACCTGCAGGATGTTTTCAGCGAGAAGGAAGCGGATAAACTACCCATAGGCCCTTCGACTGTCAAATCAACCTACTCCCAGGAGCTCAGCTCCCAGTGGGTAAATTGTACGCCATGTTGGACAAGGAGATGCAGGAGTTGCGGGGGTTTATTGACAAGAACCTGAAAAGAGGCTTCATAAGAGAATCAAGGGCGGTGGGAGGCAATCCGGTGTTCTTTGTGGACAAAAAAGACACTAAACAGCCCAGATTGGTCGTAGATTTCAGGTCCTTGAACCTTGTATCGGAACCCGTGGCCTTCCCAATGCCCAGGATAGACGATATTTTAACCCGGGTGAGGAAGGGAATTTTTTTTACCAAGCTGGACCTTCGGGCGGCGTACAATTTGATTAGGATGAGGGAAGGGGATGAATGGAAAACCACCATGTTCACTCCTCTGGGGGCCTTTGAGTACCTCGTTATGCCTTTCGGATTACAATCAGGCTCCGCCTGTTTTCAATCTTTCATGCACCATGTGTTGGGGTCCTTGCTATACAAGAATTGCGTGGCCTTTCTAGATGACGTGTTAATCTATTCGGACCACGAGGAGCAGCACATCAGGGACGTCTGGGAAGTGCTAAAGAGGCTACAGGAACACCAGTTGTGGGTCAAATTGGAGAAGTGCCAATTCCACGCACGAGAGGTCGAGTTCCTGGGATACAGGTTGTCAGTATGGACCCAAGCAAGGTGCAGGCGGTGCTGGAATGGAAGACCCCCAAGACCCGGAAGGACGTGCAGAGGTTCCTGGGGTTTGGGAACTTCTATCGGAAGTTCATCAAGAACTTCGCCCACTTAACCGCACCCATCACCGATTGTCTCAGTAGCAAAAAGAAGTTTGTCTGGACAGAAGAGGCACAGCAATCTTTCGAAAGGCTAAAAAGGGCGTTCGCTTCGGAAGAGCAGCTCTTGCACGTGGATCTGCAGAAGCCAATAAGGCTGGAGACAGACGCGTCAGACAGAGCGGTAGGGGCGGTGCTTCTCCAGCCGGGAGACAAGTCCAGCTGGAGGCCGTGCGCATTCTTCTCGAGGAAGCTGAGCAAGTCGGAGCAAAACTACACAGTGTATGACTGAGAACTGCTTGCAATTTATGAAGCCTTTCGGCGCTGCAGACATTTGTTAATAGGGGCGCAGCACAAGATCCAGGTGTGCACGGACCATAAGAACCTAGAGTACTGGAGGACTGCACGAGTACTCAACCAGCGACAGGTGCAATGGGCTCGGGAATTCTCCAAGTTTTTCTTTGAGATTCGATACGTGCCGGGAGAGGAAAACGTCAGAGCAGACGCCCTCTCCCGGAAGCTGGAGTATATGGAGGGAGAAGGACCACCAGAAGCACGACATGTGATTCCCGAGAACCGATGGGTGTGTGGGGGAGTGTTAGTTGAGAGACGAGAACTTGTAGGACTGACGAGGGATGATGAGTTCGCTCAAACGAAAATCCGGGAACTCAGGGGCACGGGGGGAGACCATGGGGGGTTTGAGGAGAAAGATGGGGTACTGTATTACAGGGGAGCACTGTATGTACCAGGGGATGACTTGAGGAGAAGGGTACTCAAACAACTCCATGATAACCCGACGGCGGGACATTTCGGTCAACACAAGACCATGTTGCTGGTCACCAGGCAATTCTGGTGGCCAATGGTGAGGGAAGATGTACGGGAAGGGTACTCAAACAACTCCATGATAACCCGACGGCGGGACATTTCGGTCAACACAAGACCATGTTGCTGGTCACCAGGCAGTTCTGGTGGCCAAGGGTGAGGGAAGATGTACGGGAGTACGTACGAGGGTGTGACTGCTGCCAGCGAGCAAAGGGGGAGAGGGCGGCGCCCGTGGGACTACTGGAACCCTTACCCACACTGGGAAAACCATGGGAGGTGGTGTCCATAGATTTTATGACCGATTTGCCCAAATCAAGAGGGAAAACAGCTGCCATGGTGTTTGTTGACCTGTTAACAAAAATGTGCCATTTTATCGCTTGCTCGCATGCGGTGACGGCAGAGGAAACTGCCAGGCTGTTTGTGGATCACATCTTCAGACTACATGGCGCCCCCTTGAGGGTTTTGTCCGACCGAGGGAAGCAATTTACTTCCCGGTTCTGGAGGAAGCTCATGAGCTTGCTGCAAGTCGAGGTGAGCTTCTCGACGGCCAGACACCCAAAGACCAATGGGCAAGCAGAAAGGGCTAACAGTATACTCCAACAATATCTACGCTGCTATGTCAGCGAGAGGCAGAACGACTGGGTGGATAAACTAGCGCTGGCAGAATTTGCGTACAATAACGCGGAACACGTGTCCACGGGAATGAGCCCGTTCATGGCCAATTATGGGTGTCATCCCAGGGCCTTCCCAGGGGGCGGGGAGAAGAGGTGCAGTGTGCCAGCAGCGGAGCAGTTTGTGGAAGAAATGGAAGCCTTACACCAACAACTTAAAATGAACTTGGAACGGGCCAAGGAAGTGTATAAGAGGCATGCAGACAAGCACCGCAGGGAAGGAGAAACCATACGGGTGGGGGACCAGGTGTGGTTGTCAACCCAGGGGTTACCTTTCAAGGGAGGTTGCAAGAAGTTGCGGCCCAGGCGGCTGGGACCTTTCGAGGTGACACAGCAGGTAAATCCAGTGGCCTTTCGGCTCAAGTTGCCGACCAGTATGAAACTACACCCAGTGTTCCATAGGTCCCTACTCTCTCTGTACAGGGAGGGGCTAGAATTTCCGGGGCGAGAGAGGTCCCCACTCACCCACGCATAGAGGAGAGGGAACTCAGCAGTCAAGCCACGGAAATACTTGATTCGAGATGGAGAGGAGGGCAAGTGGAGTATTTGGTGGCTTGGGAGGGGGAACCAGAGTCGGAAAACACGTGGGTTCCTGCGGAAACCATCAGGGATGAGGATCTCAGGGGGGAGTTTCACGGCAGGTTCCCACGGAAGCCTAAACCAGTAGCGAGGTACTGGGAGGAGCAATTTGGTTCTACATATGAGGAAGAAGATTTTGTGGGGTTTCTGGCCTCCGAAGAGGAGGAAGGAGAGGGATCCAAGGGTGAGGAATCGGACTGGGAAGGTTATCCGGTACGAAGAGATAGCAGCAGGTGGAGAGCTATGTTTGAATCTTCAGAGGATGGGGGTAGCTCCTTCTGGGGATTTCCCGCATCACTGTCAGAGGGAAGGGAGGAATTTAGGCCAAAGGAACGGGACGCAGGTGAGGGGGGTCCTGGGGGGGAGGTGGATGTCAGGGAACTGCCATCGGAGCCAAGAGTGGAGGTAAGGCTCCCCGACCATGCAGGAGAAGGGACCAGTAGAGGGAGAGAGAACACTCCCTTTGGGGAAGGTAATCAGCGTGACACCGGGGAGGAAGGTGATCAGGGAAGGACTTCAGAGAGAGGGCTCCAAGACTCTTCCACAGAGACCAGTGGAGAGAGTCCAGGACCTCCGCTGGTTACGCCTACTCTGCGCAGGAAACTTCCGCGCAGGAAACGCCCACTGACGGATTCTGCCAGTGACTGACACAGTCATGGAGAAAGGGCTGTCCAGCCAGGGAAAGGTTTAGCCAGGCAACGTTGCCTAGAGCTTCAGCACCCTTTACGCACGAGCAACCCCTATTCCCATTACACATGGCAATTGAAGAAAAGTGAACAAAGGAATTCCATAAGTAAAATAAATATAAATGGAAAGATAACAGACAAGATGAAGGAAATAAGAGCAGCATTTGTAAAATATTTCTCAGAATTGTATAAGAAAGGGAAGGGGGAAATTTTTAAATAGAGGAATATACTCAAATACTCTAACATTGTTAGAAGCAATAAAGTGGAAGAAATTAATTGTGGATTCAAATTTTTAAAAGGAATTCAAGCAATATATTCAGAACAAAAAGCTAAATTGATTGTAAATCAGGTGATAATGGAGGATTGTAAGATACAAAAAGGAACTAGACAAGGATGTCCACTATCACCGTTATTGTTCATTCTGCTTCTGGAGGTACTTGCAAGAAATATAAGAGCAGATAAAGAGATCACAGGGATAAAAACTGGAAAAAGTGAATTTAAATGGAAAACATATGCTGATGATTTAGTAATTACAATGGAAGAGCCAAAAAATTATTTCCCTATAGTTATAGAAAAGATTCAAAAATTTGGGGAAGTGGCAGGATTTAAATTAAACAGAAATAAAACTAAGTTATTGGTCAAAAATTTGAAGCAAGAAGAGAAAAAAGGTAAAATATTTAGGGATATGGTTAACAGCAGAAAATACAAATATCTACAAAGATAATTATGAAAAAGTGTGGCTTGAGATAAAAATAAATTTAGAAATATGGAGTAGAATGAACCTTTCCCTATTAGGATAAATAGCAGCAATAAAAATGAATGTATTGCCAAAAATGCTCTTTCGCTTCCAGACAGTCCCAATAATGGTGAAAGACGATTGCCTCAGAAGATGGTAGAAGGAAATTTCTAAGTTTATGGGGGGGGGGAAGGCCAAGGATTAAACATAAGATACTTACAGATACAAAAGAAAGAGGCGGTTTTGCCCTCCCAGACCTTAAATTGCATTATGAGGCTGCATGTTTGGTATGGATTAGGGACTGGATAAAACTGGAAAAGGAAGAAGCATTGGACTCAGGTCATGATAACAGATTTGGATGGCATGCATACTTGGATTTAGAAGGTCATAATACAGTGGTACCTCAGGTTAAGTACTTAATTCGTTCCGGAGGTCCATTCTTAACCTGAAACTGTTCTTAACCTGAAGCACCACTTTAGCTAATGGGGCCTCCTACTGTTGTCGTGCTGCCGGAGAATGATTTCTGTTCTCATCCTGAAGCAAAGTTCTTAACCTGAAGCACTATTTCAGGGTTAGCGGAGTCTGTAACCTGAAGCGTATGTAACCTGAAGTGTATGTAACCCGAGGTACCACTGTAACAGATTTGGATGGTATGCATACTTATGGTATAATCATATAATTAGGAAATCATTATATATAAAGATTTAATAGTAAAAAAGACACCTTGGTGGCTGTCACCAATTGAAGCTTTGTTGCTCAAGCCACTTGGCAAAAAAGGGAAGTGGCTTACATATAGAGATTTATTAAAGGATCAAGAAGGAAAATGGAAATTAAAAGACTATGAGGAAATAAAAGACCATTTTCACAGTTGGTTACACTACAGGCAATTACACGAGATGTACAAAGACAATAAGAAAGGATTTAGCTACACCACTTCTAGATTTCAAAAGGAGGTCATAGAAGATGTGAAGCTGCTGAAGAGTGCATATAGTATTCTACTAGAATGGGAAACAAAAGATGAGGAGGTAAAATCGGTCATGATCAAACAGGCACAGGATATAGGACATAACATACAATTTGAGGATTGGGAAAAATTGTGGAAAACAGATTTAAAAGTTACAGACTGTTCTCTTTTGAAAGAAAATTATATGAAAATGATGTATAGATGGTACATAACACACAGATAGCAAAATTGTATAAAACCAAAATACATGTTGGAAATGTAAAGAAAAAGAACGGACTTTTTATCATATGCCGTGGGAATGTAGAGAAGTTTTAAAAAAATTGGGAAATGATATATAATGAATTGAAAATGTTTAAAATGACATTTGTAAAAAAACCCAGAAGCATTTTTGTTAGGGATTGTAGGAAGAAGAGGAGGAGTTTGGATTTGATATCCCACCTTATCACTACCCGAAAGAGTCTCAAAGCGGCAAACATTCTCCTTTTCCTTTCCACAACAAAGACTCTGTGAGGTGAGTGAGGCTGAGAGACTTCAAAGAAGTTTGACTAGCCCAAGGTCAGCCAGCAGCTGCATGTGGAGGAACGGAGACGCGGATCCCCAGATTACACGTCTACCGCTCTTAACCACTACACCACACTGGCTCTCAAGACCTGCCAAGGAAAACAAGGAATTTATGTATGCTACAACAGCAGCAAGAGTCTTGATAGCACAAGGATGGAAGAATGAGGAAACCCAGACAAAAGAACAGTGGCAAGAGAAATTGATGAACTATGTGGAACTGGCTAAACTGACACACAAATGGCAAGAGAAGGACAACTGCGATTTCAAAGAAGAATGGGAACTTTTTACAAATTACTTAAAAAGACAACAAAAAGAACTGAACTCCTTGGCAGGTTTTGAATAAACATACACAAATTTATTGATTGTTAACATAGTAGACAGATAATATAAAGATTTATACAATTTTACAATATGCTGAAAATAATATGTGTGGAGAAATCAGAGAGAGTTGCTGAGGGAAGTCTCTGGGGGGGGTTTGATGGGGAGGTGGGAGGAAAGGGGGCGAAAGAAAGGGGAAATGAATAGGATATGTTCTGATACTTTGATATGTTGAAATTGCTACTAAATTTTTTTTTTAGAAAAAGAAAAACTTGGAAAAGCGATATATTATTTGGAAAGCAACAGTTAAGGTATTACAGGGCAGGTGGTGATTTGTTAGAAATGCATGGGGTGATTTGATTGATACATAATGTACTGTAAAAGGTATTTCAGCCCTGTGTTCTGGGCTCAGACTTTGGAAATAATTCCTTTGAGACATTCTGCTAGCTAGCACAAAATAAACACCTTTCCTTTTCCATTGCTGTGTGGAGTTTTCCCTTCAGCCTATAGGTTTGCAACAGCAGGGGGAGGGGGATCCTATCCATGCAAGAGAGACTGGCAGGGGGGTGGCGGAGGAAGGGGGATCCTACCTTCATGCAAGGGGCTGGGGACAGAGGGGCTGCTCCTCCCAGCACCACACGCGGGCAAGGGGATTTGATGAAAATAGATCAAAGTTTGAATTAGAGATATTAAGCAACGACTGTAAAATTTTGTCTAAAATGTATAAATTGCTGCTTGAATGGCATTTGAAGGATGAGGAGGTAAAGTCGGTTATGATTCATTGGGCTAAAGATTTTGGGTATAACATAAAGCTGAGTGATTGGGTAAAATTATGGAAAGAAGGTTTAAAATTTACTGCATGCAATGCCTTAAAAGAAAATGTAATGAAAATGATGTATAAATGGTATATTACACCCGTTAAATTAGCCAAATGTATAGTTAGCAACAAATGTTGGAAATGTAAAGAAAAAGAAGGAACATTTTATCACATGTGGTGGGAATGTAAAAAGGTGAAAAACTTCTGGGAGATGATATATAATGAGATGAAAAAAATGTTGAAATATACATTTATAAAGAAACCAGAAGCATTTTTACCTGGCATTGTAAGAAGTGATATAAATAGAAAGGAATGTAAGTTGTTTTTATATGCAACAACAGCAGCAATAATTTTTTTTTATAATTTTTTTTATTGGTTTTTCACAATTTATATAAACACAGACAATACACAATACAAACATACAAACACATAAACAAACATGTATAATTTCAAATCCTTTTTTCTTAAACCTTACTTCGCCGACTTCGCCGTACCTTCCCTTTCTGCATCCCAATTCCCAAATTCATTTCAGCAAATGCTCCCCCTTAATTTTATCTAATTTTCCCTTGTTCTTTTCTTTTACTTAATCTTTCACAGCTGTAATCCCCTGTTTTCTATAACTTCGACATTTTAGCACTCATTAATTTTACAGTATTTCTTAAGATAAATTTTAAATTTCTTCCAATCTTCTTCCGCCGTCTCTTTCCCCTGGTCTCGGATTCTGCCAGTCATTTCAGCCAGTCCCATATAATCTATCACCTTCATCTGCCATTCTTCCAGAGTGGGTAGATCCTGTGTCTTCCAATACTTTGCAATGAGAATTCTTGCTGCTGTGGTAGCATACATAAAAAAAGTCTTGTCTTTCTTTGGCACCAATTGGCCGACAATGCCCAAGAGAAAGGCTTCTGGTTTCTTAGGAAAAGTACTTTTAAGTACCTTTTTCATTTCGTTATATATTATTTCCCAGAAAGCCTTGATCTTCGGGCACATCCACCAAAGGTGAAAAAAGGTACCTTCAGTTTCTTGTAAACCTCCATTATTTGATAATAATGGAGCCAATCTCGTACTTTAACCTTCAATTTCTCATAACTCTGTAGCTTCAGTTTATCTCCCTCTTGTTCCAAAATTTCCCAATATTTTGGCCATTTGGCCTCCATGTTCAGCTTTTTCACGGCTTTTGCCTCCATTGGCGATTAACCACCTTGGGGTTTTGTTTTCCAACAAATCTGTATATCTAATCCAAACATTGTATAGTGCTTTCCTTACAATGTGATTTTTAAAAGCTTTATGAGCTTTCACCTTGTCATACCATATGCCACCCGAAAACATTGTTAAACCCTTCCAAATCTAAAATGTCTGTATTCTCCAGAAGTAGCCAATCTTTCAACCAGCAGAAAGCTGCTGATTCATAGTACAGTTTTAAGTCCGGCAGGGCAAATCCCCCTCTTTCCTTTGCATCAGTTAAAATCTTAAATTTTATTCTGGGTTTTTTGCCCTGCCAGACAAACTTCGAAATATCTTTCTGCCACCTCTTGAAGCAATCCATCTTATCCACAATTTGCAATGTTTGGAATAAAAACAACATTCTAGGCAAAACATTCATCTTAATAACAGCAATTCTGCCTAACAAGGAAAGCTTCAAATTTGACCATATTTCAAGATCTTTTTTTTACTTCTGTCCAACATTTCTCATAATTATCTTTAAATAGATTCACATTCTTAGATGTCATATTAATCCCCAAGTATTTCACCTTCTTAACCACAGTTAATCATGTTTCATTCTGGAACCTCTCCCTTTCAGTAACTGTTAAGTTTTTCTCCAATACCTTGGTTTTTTGTTTGTTCAACTTAAATCCTGCAACTTGACCAAATTCTTGAATTAATTCTAAAACCCTTTTCGTACTTGTCAGGGGTTCAGGAGCAGAGGCGAGGGCGAGGGAGGAAACAGAGAGTGAAGGGGAGGAGTCCGAAGGAAAGATGAGCGATGACGACGACCCGAGATCTCAGAGTCTTTCCAGTGAATCGGAAGATTCACAGAAAGGAGCGCCAGTGACCAGAGCAAGGGGGGAGCTTAGGGGGACACCCCAGGAAGAAAGGACAAAAGGGGGTTCAGAGAGCAGCAGGTGGAAATCGGGGCCAACATCCCCAACAGAGCGCAGTGGGGAGGAAGGGCGCCAGGCATCGGGATCAGGCGGCTCGCCGCAGGGGGGAGGACATGAGTCAGGAGTGGCCACACCTCCATCGGCGAGAGAAGAAACGGTCAAACGGAAAGTGGGAGGTTGGGCGCGCGCGCCAAGTGCACAGGAAGGCGGCACAGTAAGCAGCCCGGAAAGGGAGCCAGGTCCTAAAGCCCGCCGCAAGGAGACAGAAGGGTCCGGGGGGTCAGCGTCAGAAGAGTCCCGGAAGGAAGAGACCACGGGGGGCAGAGGGACCCAGAGAAGAACGGTCAGGAGGAAAAGGTGGAGTAAGGCTAGGGTATTAAGTTGGTGTACAGGAGGCGGAGACTCAGACGGAGCTTCGCCGGTCTAGCTTATAAGACGTAGAGTTGCGCGCTACAGCTTGAGAGTGGAAACTGTAAATCAATAAAGACTTTTATACAGTGAATGCTGGCTAGCGTGATCCTCTGTGAGCTCGGATCTGGAAGCAGCTCTGACAGTAAGCTCCGTCTCCAAAAGAAAATCTGGGCACCTAAAACCTAGCAGAACGGGGTGAAGACTGGTGCCTACTCACGAGCTCACGAACGGCAGACAAGATGACTGCCGAACAGCAGATAGCGGATCTGCAAGAAGCAGTGAGGCAACTGAATGCCGAGGTACTCGCATCCAGGAAGAGAGAGGGGGAAGCAGCCGCCGCCTACAAGGATCTCCAGGTCAGGTTGGAAATGCTTATGAAGCAAGGGCAACTGACACCCAAACCGGAGGGAATTGGGTTGGGGAGAAGAGCAGGCGGTCTAGTATCTCACTTCGAGGGGAATTTACAACAGTACCCCAACTTCCGAGCAGATGTACAGTGTGCGCTGCAACTGCTGGACAAGGACTTTAGAGATGAGCAAGAGAAGGTGGGGTTTATCATGTCCCATTTGCATGGAGATGCTAAAGCATGGCTGCGCAATTTGTGGAGAGATAAGGATCCGGCGCTCCAAAGTGCGGATGCCTTCCTTAAAGCGATGGATGCGTGCTTTTTATCAAGCATAGACGTGGATCTGGCCCGGAAAGAGGTGCACGGACTGAAGCAGGGGAGGGCCAGTGTAAGGCAGTATCATGCCCGCTTTTTTGCACTGGTCAGTGCCCTGGAATGGGACAGAGATTCGGCTCCAGTCAGAGACCTGTTTTGGGAAGGCTTGAGCGGAGCGGTTAAAGACGAAATTGCGAGGGGGGAGAGACCCCGGACCACGCAGGAGGTCGTTCAGAGGGCGCTGACGGTTGGGGTGCGGCTGGAGGAACGTCCATGGAGCAGGGACGAAGGGCGTGGAGGGCGCGAACCAGCGAGAGGGTTCTCCTTCGTTCCCAGAGAAGCAGCGTGTGCACAATCCACGCCTCCACCAGGAGGGGGAGCGGAACCAATGGAGGTTGGCGGTGCTAGGGCTCAGTCAGCAACCAGAGCCCTAGCGCCGGGAGCAGTCAAAGCGAAGCCTCCTAGAGGGAACCGGAAATGTTACATCTGCGAAAGTCCTCAACACATGGCGAAAGAGTGTCCCCAGAGGATCCACAAGCTCAATGCAGCCTCTGCAACGGTGACTGCAGCTACTCAGCATGGAGACTCACAGCAGGGAAACGACGGAGTCTGGCTGGAGACAGAGGCACTGGGGCCCAGCCAGACGAGTCAGTGAAGCAGTCCCCAGAGATTTTGCAGCCCATGGACCCCCTCCCGCCCAAACCAGTAGTGCAGCTCACTGCATCGCTTCAGCTACCCAATGGCCTCACTCTGGACGTGCCAATCACCGTTGACTCAGGAAGCAATGCGGACTTTATAGGGCAGGACTTTGTCGATAAACACGCTATACAGCTGCTGCCTGCCACGCTGCCCCTGCAGGTCGTCACAGTGGATGGCAGGGAGCTGCTAGGGGGGCAGGTGGTGAAGCAAACACCACCAATGGTGATGCCACTTGGAAATCACAGGGAAGTCATCAGTTTTAATGTCACCAGACTGTCGGACACGCCTATTGTCTTGGGCATGAGTTGGCTGGACAGACACAGTCCGACGTTGGCTTGGTACCAGCGGCAGCTGGTCTTCAGCTCATCATGTTGCGCTGAACACTGCATTCTGCCCCGGCAGGATGGAGAGGAGGAGGAGGCACAGCTGCAGCTGGGGACGCTGCAAGCAATCCCCCACAAATACGCAGGATTTTTAGAGGTTTTCTGCGAGAAGGAGGCGGACAGGCTACCCCCCCACAGACCATTTGACTGCAAAATTGACCTACTGCCAGGGGCAGCGCTACCAAAAGGGAAGCTGTATTCCATGTCTGAGGACGAACTACAGGAACTCAAAGAGTTCATAGATCATAATTTGGAGCGCGGTTTCATCCGGGAGTCCAAGGCAGCGGGGGGCAGTCCTGTATTCTTTGTTAAGAAGAAGGACACGCCCCAAAAAAGACTCGTAGTGGACTATCGGACCTTGAACAAGATGACCAAGCCATCGGACTTCCCCATGCCCAGGATCGACGACCTCCTCGCGACGGTGCGCAAAGGCCGCGTGTTCACCAAGTTGGACCTGCGAGGGGCGTACAACCTCATTCGCATGCGGGAAGGAGATGAGTGGAAGACAGCCATGTTCACGCCCCTAGGCACCTACAAATACAGAGTTATGCCTTTTGGACTACAAAATGGCTCCCACTGTTTTCAAGCTTTCATGCATCACGTGCTAGCGGGGCTCCTCTACAAGACGTGTGTCTGCTTCTTGGATGACACCCTGATATTTTCTGAATCACAACAGGATCACGACAGAGACGTCAAGGAAGTGCTGAGCAGGTTACAGCAGCATAGGCTGTACGCCAAGCTGGAAAAGTGCCAGTTCGACGTGACGGAGGTGGATTTCCTGGGCTACAAGTTGTCAGACAAGGGGCTCGCCATGGACAGCGCCAAGGTTTGCGCGGTGTTGGATTGGAAAAGCCCGCGCAACCGGAAGGAGGTCCAGCGGTTTGTCGGCTTTGCGAACTTCTATCGCAAGTTTATCAGGGGGTTTGCGATGCAAGCGGCGGCCATCACAGACACGCTCAGCTCCAAGAAGAAGAAGTTCATCTGGATGGAACAGGCGGAGCAGTCCTTTCAGGCACTCAAGCGTCTCTTCGCGTCGGAAGAGCAGCTGCTGCATGTCAACCCCAGCAGGCCGATGAGGGTGGAGACGGACGCTTCAGACAGAGCCGTGGGAGCAGTCCTGTTGCAGCGAGACCCGCAGGGGGCTTGGAGGCCGGGAGCGTTTTACTCCAGGAAGCTCAGCAAATCTGAACAGAACTACACCATCTGGGACAGGGAGTTGCTTGCCATTCATGCAGCATTCAAGGCGTGGAGGCACTTCCTGATCGGCGCCAAGCACAGGGTGCAGGTCTGCACGGACCACAAGAATCTGGAGCACTGGCGCACGGCGCAGTTCCTGAACCAGAGGCAGATACGTTGGGCTGAGTTCTTTGCGAACTTCGACTTCCGCATAGAGTATGTCCCGGGAGACACCAACGTCATGGCGGATGCCCTATCCCGTAAACCGCAGTATCTGGAGGAGGCGACGCCAGCGGCGGCCATGCACATCTTTGCACCGACAGTGTGGGCGTGCGCTTCGGCAACAGTTGACCTGGATGCGGTACGGCGAGCGTTGCAGGATGACTCCTTTGCGCAAGCAAAGATGGCAGAGGTGCACAGGGGCACGGCGGCGACCGAGTTCCAGGTGCGCGATGGATTGCTCATCCGTAAAGGGGCCATCTACGTACCGGGAGACGAACTTTGCGCCAAGGTACTGCAGCAGCTGCACGACGCGCCCACTCCCGGGCACTTTGGCAAGAAGACGATGGAATTAGTCGCTAGAGACTTCTGGTGGCCCAGAATGCGAGGGGAAGTCGCGGACTACGTGGCGAGGTGCGACACCTGCCAGAGGGCCAAACCAGTGCACAGACCGCCGGCCGGACTGCTGGAACCGCTGCAAACCCCGTTCGAACCGTGGGAAAGAGTGGCCCTGGACTTTGTCACGGATCTACCCAGCTCGAGGGGCAAGACAGCGGTGCTCGTGGTGGTGGACTTGTTCACCAAGATGGCGCATTTCATTCCGTGTGCGAAGGTGGCCACGGCGGAACAAACCGCTAAACTGTTCATAGATCACGTGTTCAAGGTTCACGGTCTGCCGCGGTCTATACTGTCCGACCGGGGGCGACAGTTCATCTCGAACTTCTGGCAGAAGCTGATGGGCTTCCTGAACGTCAAGATCAACCTGGCATCGGCGAGACACCCGCAGACCAACGGCCAAGCGGAGCGAGTCAATGCCATCATGCAGCAGTACCTGAGATGTTATGCAAACCAACAACCTGCAACGTGGGTGGATTACCTGCCACTCGCCGAGTTCGCCTACAACAACACGAAGCACGTGTCCACAGGGGTGACGCCGTTCTTCGCCAACAATGGAAGGCACCCCAGAACCTTCCCGGGACTGGAAAGAATGGAGGAGGGGGAGCCGCAGGCAGCAGACGCGTTCGCGTCGGAGTTGCAGGAGGTCCACGATCAGCTCAGGCGGCAGCTGGAGCTAGCTAAGCATGCATACAAGGTGCAAGCGGACAAACACAGGTGAGTCGGCGAAGAGATCCAAGTGGGAGACTGGGTCTGGTTGGCAGCCCACGCAGTGCCGGCCAGATCGTTGGCAAAGAAGAAGCTGGGGCATAAGCAACTGGGGCCCTACCAAGTCGCGGCACAGGTCAACCCGGTGGCCTTCCGGCTGACACTTCCGGAGGGATCCAGGATGCATCCGGTGTTTCACAGATCGGTGCTCACTCCCTACAAGGCTCCTCACAGATTTCAGGAGCCAGGAACGGCACCGAGTCCGCTCCGGAGGGGGACCGAGCAGAGGGGAGTACCACAGGAGCCCCTCAACGAGGTCACAGAGATTTTGGACTCTAGATGGGGGGAAGAGGGGGTAGAATACCTTATCGCCAGAGAGGGCACCCCAGCCAGTGCCAACAGCTGAGTGCCAGGCTACGCTTTGGAGGAACCTCTGCTCAAAGAAGAGTTTCATGCCCTTTTCCCGCACAGGCCCATGCCAGCCGAGTTTTTCGACGACTGGCTTTTCACACCCACGCTTTCAGCCAGCACGTTCCGGGGGTTCGACTTGGACGAGGAACCGACACTGGAGACGCGTTCCCCGGAGGGGTCACCCTCGGGATCTGCCTCAGAACCCTCGTATTGGTGGGATGATCGACCAGAGGAGCAGTGGCGCAGGAAGTGGCTGGAGGGTCCAGTTCGAGCGACGGACCCAGGAGCGACCGACGCAGAGACGGATGTGGATGTGTTCGGGGAGGATCTTGGGTTCGAGCACGGCGGCACAGAGATGGAAGAGGTGACCGTCGTCGACGAACGCAGGAAGGAAGAACCGGAAGTCTTCAGCTGGATGCCCGCCACAGGAAGCGAACTGTATCTGGCATTCGTCCCCATGACGATGGAGCGCCCAGCACCCACACCTGCAGGAGGGGAGGGGGAAAGGGGGGGCTTCGAGGGGGGATGGATGTCAGGGGTTCAGGAGCAGAGGCGAGGGCAAGGGAGAAAACAGAGAGTGAAGGGGAGGAGTCCAAAGGAAAGATGAGCGATGACGACGACCCGAGATCTCCGAGTCTTTCCAGTGAATCGGAAGATTCACAGAAAGGAGCGCCAGTGACCAGAGCAAGGGGGGAGCTTAGGGGGACACCCCAGGAAGAAGGGACAAAAGGGGGTTCAGAGAGCAGCAGGTGGAAATCGGGGCCAACATCCCCAACAGAGCGCAGTGGGGAGGAAGGGCGCCAGGCATCGGGATCAGGCGGCTCGCCGCAGGGGGGAGGACATGAGTCAGGAGTGGCCACACCTCCATCGGAGAGAGAAGAAACGGTCAAACGGAAAGTGGGAGGTTGGGCGCGCGCGCCAAGTTCAAATGCACAGGAAGGCGGCACAGTAAGCAGCCCGGAAAGGGAGCCAGGTCCTAAAGCCCGCCGCAAGGAGACAGAAGGGTGGAGTAAGGCTAGAGTATTAAGTTGGTGTACAGGAGGCGGAGACTCAGACGGAGCTTCGCTGGTCTAGCTTATAAGACGTAGAGTTGCGCGCTACAGCTTGAAAGTGGAAAATGTAAATCAATAAAGACTTTTATACAGTGAATGCTGGCTAGCGTGATCCTCTGTGAGCTCGGATCTGGAAGCAGCTCTGACAGTACTAGTGTCTGGCTCTTGTAAAGTAAGTACCAAGTCATCTGCAAAGGCCCTCAATTTGTACTGTTTAGCTCCAACCTGTACCCCTTTAACCAGCTGGTCCCTTCTAATCATATTTAGCAAAACCTCCAGGACTGATATAAAAAGTAATGGGGAAATTGGGCACCCCTGTCGTGTCCCTTTTTCTATCTTAAGTTCTTCCGTAACCACATTATTTACAATTAACTTTGCCTTTTGTTCAGAGTATATTGCACCCATACCATTCTCAAATCCTTGGCCTACCCCCATCCCATGTAGATTCTTCTTCATAAAACTCCAAGAAATGTTGTCAAAAGCTTTCTCTGCATCCACAAATATCAATACTGCTTTAGTGTTTATGTTCACTTCTAATAATTCCATGTTGTTGTTGTTGTTTAGTCGTTTAGTCGTGTCCGACTCTTCGTGACCCCATGGACCAGAGCACGCCAGGCACTTCTGTCCTCCACTGCCTCCCGCAGTTTGATCAAACTCATGCTAGTAGCTTCAAGGACACCATCCAACCATCTCATTCTCTGTCGTCCCCTTCTCCTTGTGCCCTCCATCTTTCCCAACATCAGGGTCTTTTCCAGGGAGTCTTCTCTTCTCATGAGGTGGCCAAAGTATTGGAGTCTCAGCTTCACGATCTGTCCTTCCAGTGAGCGCTCAGGGCTGATTTCCTTCAGAATGGAGAGGTTTGATCTTCTTGCAGTCCATGGGACTCTCAAGATAATTCCATAATGTCTATTATATTCCTCACATTATCTGACAAGTGTCTTCCTGGGAGAAAGCCTGCTTGGTCCTCTTCCATCAGTACTTTTTTCAGTCTTTTTGCCAAAATGTCTGCAAAAATTTTGTAATCCACATTGAGTAATGATATAGGGCGGTAGTTCTTGAGCTGAGTCTTTTCGGTCTCTGTTTTCGGTATGAGTGTAATATAAGCTTCTTTCCACGATCCTGGTGCCTTTCCCCCCTCTAAAATTTCATTACAGACTTCCTTCAGAGGTTGTAACAGCCACTCCTTCAAAGCTTTATAATATCTGGAAGTCAACCCATCTGGTCCTGGAGATTTGCCCAGTTGCATGTTTTGAATGGCACCTTCTATCTCTTGTTCAGTTATTTTCTGATTCAGATCTATTTTACTTTGATGAGAGATTTTTTGTAATCCATATTTCTTAAGAAACTCATCTATGTCCCCTTCATTCTGCGGCCCTTGTGAGTATAATTTTTTGAAATAACTCTGAAAGCAGTTTCTAATCTCATTTGGCTTATAAATGTTCTTTCCTTCAACCTCTAGGCTTGTAACCGTATTTAGTTTTTGTCTTTTCTTCAATTGCCAAGCCAGAAGTTTACCACATTTATCTGCAGATTCAAATGTCCTTTGTCTCATTTGTTTAATCTTCCATTCTATTTCTTGATTCATCAATTCCATGTATTGCGTCTGATATAACTTAATTTCTCTCAAGATCTCTTGGGACTTTGGTTTAGATCTTAATTTCTTTTCTCCTTCTTTTATCTTTTCCAAAATCTTATCCTTTTTCTCATTTTGACTTCTCTTCTTTATTGTATTTTGTTGTATCAAAAATCCTCGCATAACAGCTTTACTTGCGTCCCAAATTACTCTTTTTTCAACATCTGTTTTTAGATTTATTTCAAAATAGTCTCTTAATGTTTTTTGGGCCTTTTTGTAAACCTCTTCATCTCTAAATAAGGTGTCATTCATCCTCCATCTGAAAGAGCCAGCTGTTGTTAACTTCATCTCCATCTTTACAGCATTATGGTCGGAGCAGGTTTTAGGGCAGATTTCCACTTTCTTTATCTTTGGTGCCATCCCACTAGTAACCCATATTTGGTCAATTCTAGTCCATGTCATCATAGCTTCCGAAAAGAAAGTTCCCTCCCTCTCGAGAGGGTTCTTTGTTCTCCAAATGTCAATCAGGTCCATATTCTCAGTCATTTCAAAAAAGGTCTTTGGTAGTCTTCCATCTTTAGAGACAACCTGTCTTTGTGCCTTGTCCATATTCGTAGATACTACTCCATTCATGTCTCCCATCAAAATTAAATTGTAATCCAAATAGTCCAGTAAGATCTCATGCAACTTCTTAAAAAATTCCGACTTCCCTTCATTTGGTGCGTAGATTCCTAATATCAAAAAAAAAAAATTCTCCTTGAACTTGAATTTCAATTGTCAAAAATCTTCCTTGTTCATCTTTAAACATCAATTTCGGAGATAATTTTTCCTTTGCATAGATTACCACTCCTCTTTTCTTAACTTTGTCAGATGAAATAAATTCTTGTCCTAATCTTTTATTGATGAGTACTTTCCTATGCAACCTTGTCACATGTTGTCAGGGCTGCCTCAGGTCCCAGCTCACAAAGGACCAACGCCGGCTACTCTTTATATACAGAAACGTTTATTGAAGTTCATTGTCCGTTTCACATCGGCGGCGCGCAGCTCTACGTCTGTAACACTAGACCATTGAAGTCCCCTCTGAGTCAGACCCTCCCCTGCACCAGTTTAAGAGCCTTGCTCTGCTCCACCTCCTTCTTTCCTCCCTTTTCCGCAGGGTCTTCCTGCCCGCTGGGGTTTCGCCCCTCCTGGATTCCTCTGACGCCGAATCCCCAGATTGCTCCCCCTCCCTCCTGTGGGCTTTAGGACCTGGCTCCCCATCCGGGCTCTCTGCTTTCCCGCGCGCCTGTATATTTGAAGCTGGTGCGCGCGCCCAACTCCCAACCTTCCTTCTGATCGTCACATTACTCCCTTCACTGCTCCCCTCCCCTTCCGGGAGGATGGCTTGTTCTGACCTTCCCTCCGCTCCTGCTGACGGAACTGCCTCCCCTGCTTCACTGGAACTTCCCCCCCTCGCCCCGCTCTGGTGGGGAAGCTGGTCCTGATTTCCAGCTGCCGCTTTGGGATTTCCTGCCGGCCCCTTGTCCCTGATGCGTCCCCCCTGGGACCCCCCTTGTCCTGACCACAGGTGCCCCCTTCTGTGAATCCTCTGATTCACTGGAGAGGCTCATGGAGTCCCTCGGACCCCTCTCATCTTCCTCCTCGCTGTCCTGGGATTCTTCCCAATCGCTCTCCATCTCCTGCCTCCCCTGTGCCTTTGTCCCTGAACCCCTGACACATGTGTTTCTTGTAAACAAGTCCAATTGCTCCTTTTTCAATATATGAAAAACATTTCTCCTTTTTCAGGGAAGGTTCAAACCATTACAAATCCAGCTTAGAAGTTGCAGAGCCATCCTGCTGTTATTTACTTTCCCCTCCAACTGCTCCAAGTAGTTGTTCGTCTTCCATTGGTGATTTCAGTCCAAATGTTAAATTTAGAATGTCTGTTATTTCCTTTGCTGCTGGGGTTGGTTCCACTTCGACCACCTCTTTCAGGAGATCTTCCTCGTTATCTCGTAAGAATTGCTCTTTATCTTGCACAGATCTTATTTTTATTTTCCTTCCCTTATATTTGAAAGATAAGCCTTGAGGAAATTCCCACCTGAAGAATATTCTGTTCTTTCTCAGTAGATCGACCAGGTCTTTGTAGTGAGTTCTTGCATCCAAGATATGCTTAGGTATGTCCTTAAAAATCTCCACAAAGGAATTTTCAATTTCCAAAGTTCTTTGAAAGTGCAAATTCAATATTTTGTCTCTTCTTTAGATCTTAAAGTTATCAAACAGTCCCTTGGCTTTTTTCTATTTTGTCTTCTGCCCAGTCTAAAAGCAGCCACTATCTTAAATTCTTCCTTCTCTAACCCCTGCTGCCAAAAATCCAGAAATTCTTTTGTAAGGAAGTCCACCAAGTTATCTTTCTCACTTTCAGGCACTGCTCTTATTCTCAAATTTCTCTCCTTTCTTTGCAATTCGAGCATAGACAAAGCCAACTCATGATCTTCTAACTTTTTGCAGACTGGTATTATCTTTTCCTGAGTAGCATCTGCAGTAACCTTAGCTTCTTCTGCAATCTTTCGAGTTGTGGCAGAGTCCTCTAAAAGTTTTTTAATAGTCTCTGTGTTTGAGGTCACCCTCTTCCCCAGTTCATTAACACTTTGCGTGTTCAAATCAAGCTTTGCTGAGACCTCTGCCAGTTGTTTACTATTTTCCGCACCTTGTTTTGTCAGGAATTCCAAAGACTCATTTATCTTACATAGAGCTTGTGCCACAGGGTCAGATGACATTATTTTTGCTTTTGTCTGTCCAGCTGCAACTGTTACTGTACCTGAAACCGAAGCCCTTCGCTGGTGTGAAGTGCTGGTCGTGTATTGTTTACCAGATCTAGTAGTTCTGTCATAAGCCATAACACTCTCACATCCAGCCAAGGTCGTTCCCACACTTGTAGATTGTTTTCAAGTGGAAATTTCCAGTACTTAGTTATTGTAGTCCAAGTTGCAACTGTTTCAATAGCCTCCTCTAGAGGGAGAAGTCTCCAAGGCTCTTGCAACAAACTGTCCCTTTAATAAAGTCCCAACATCCTCAAAAGAAGGAATTTAGTATAACAGTTTCCAAATTTGTTTCACTTAACAGTCCAGGGATTTATAACTTTCCCAAAGTCAGATTAAGTATCCGACCAAAGGAGTTTCTTTTAACAAAGTGACAGCTCTGTTTCCACTATCCAGGCAGTCCGTTCCCAGGGTTTTAAGACAGCTGATAAAATTTCTCAAATAGTTCCTTTCATACAGGTACTCAAAAGTCCACCTTCTTCCCCCTCTGCCCCTGCCTGCAAGAGGGGGATTTCAATTTCAATGTCAAGTTTGCTCGTTTCCAAATAATCTTCTCAAACTGCAGCTTTACACTTCCTTTGCTTTAAGCTTTCTACAGAAAAGGCAGACTTCCTTATTTTATGCCTTTCCCGTTTCTGGCTAAATTGTCTTTAAATTATTTGTAAATCCCAATAGATCTTTAAGTCCTACTCATGGGTAGTTATTTTCAATCCGAATTTCAGGAAGGAATCAGCGCTCTCTGACCATGGTGACGCGGCTTCGCTCCACGGGCTGGGTGACGACTCTCAGCACCGTGCCACACACCCGCTGTCGCTCTGGAGCCTTTAAGAAGGTTCCCTCGCGGTTTCGGGGGGCGCAAAGGTGCCCACCGAGTCTCCTTGTTCACAGGCTTCCGCGGCTGTGATTTTTGGGGGTCCCCGCTTCGCCGTAGCGGTCAGACCCGAACTCGTAGAGCAGACTCCCTCCGGAGCTCGGAGGGAAATCCGCCACTGATCGCTGGCGCCGACCGGAAGTCCAGCAAGAATTTTAGGCACAAAAATGGAAGCAAGAAGAATTACCGATGAAAGAAGAATGGAAGATGAAATTAATGGACTATGCAGAGCTAGATAAACTAACAGGAAGGATTCAAAATCTGCGGGACCAGAAATTCACAGAAGACTGGCGTAAATTTACAGACGATTTGAAAAGTATTTGTGATGATCAGACTACGTTTGTAGGTTTGCAAGAAGTTTTGTGAGGAGAATTATTGGAGCTATTGCAAAAATGGATAAAGGGGAGGATGGTTAGAGTAAAGCTGTTATGAGGGGGTTTCTGATACAACAGAATACGATAAAAAAAAGAGCACAGAATGAGAAAAAAGACAAGATTTTGGAAAAAATAAAGGAAGGTGAGAAAAAGCTAAGATTGAAACCAAAGTCACAGGAGATTCTGAGAGAAATTAAACTTTATCAAGCACAATACTCTAAACTGATAAATCAGGAAGTTGAGTGGAAAATTAAATTAATGAAACAAAGGACTTTTGAATCAGCAAATAATTGTGGGAAACTGCTAGCATGGCAGTTGAGAAAGAGACAAAAATTGAATACGGTCACAAACCTAGAGATTGAAGGGAGAAATATCCAGAACCCTGAGGAAATTAGAAAGTGCTTCCAGAGATACTTCAAACAACTATACACACAAGGGCCGCAGAAAGAGACTGAGATAGACCAATTTTTAAGAAGAAATGGACTACCAAAATTGTCTCAAGAAAATAGGGTAACTTTGAACTATAAAATAACACAACAAGAAATTGAAGGTGCCATTCAGAATATGCAACTGGGCAAGTCTCCAGGGCCAGACGGGCTTACCTCCAAGTACTATAAGATACTGAAAGAATATCTGACACAACCATTAATGGAGGTTTGCAACGAGATCATGGAGGGGAAGAAGGCACCGGAATCGTGGAAAGAAGCTTTCATCACATTGATACCTAAATCAGAAACTGAAAAGACACAACTTAAGAACTACCGTCCCATCTCTCTCCTGAATGTGAATTACAAAATTTTTGCAGACATTCTGGCAAGTAGATTCAAAAAATTTAAATGAAGTAATTCATAAAGACCAGGCAGGTTTTCTCCCAGGTAGACATTTGTTTAACAATACTAGGAACATTATTGATATTTTGGAACTTTTGCAAACAAACATTAATACAAAAGCTGTGTTGATTTTTATAGATGCGGAGAAGGCCTTTGATAATATTTCATGGAAGTTTATGAAGAAAAATCTTGAAGGGATGGGAGTGGGACGGGGGTTTGAGAATGGTATAGAGGCAATTTATTCAGAACAAAAAGCTAAATTGATAGTTAACAATGTGGTGACAGAAGAGTTTAAGATTGAGAAAGGAACACGACAAGGCTGTCCTATCTCCCCTCTGTTATGTATTTCTGTCCTGGAGGTGCTCTTGAATATGATTAGAGGGGACCGGTTGGTTGAAGGGATTCAGGTCGGAGCCAAACAGTATAAACTTAAAGCTTTTGCAGATGACTTGGTTTTGACACTACAGGAGCCAGAATCTAGTACGAAAAGGGTTTTAGAACTGATTCATGAGTTTGGTCGGGTGGCAGGATTCAAATTAAACAAGCAAAAAACAAAGGTTTTAGAAAAAAAATTGACACCTTTGGAGTCAGAAAGATTTCAGAAAGAAACAGACTTAAATGTGGTTAAAAAGGTGAAATACCTAGGGGTTAATATGACTGCCAAAAATCTGAATTTATTTAAGGATAATTATGAAAAGTGTTGGACAGAAATCAAAAAGGATTTAGAAAGTTGGTCAAGATTGAAACTTTCCTTGTTGGGTCGAATTGCTGCTATAAAAATGAATGTATTGCCAAGAATGCTTTTTTTGTTTCAGACCCTACAGATTGTGGACAAGGTGGAATGTTTTAGAAAATGGCAGAGAGATATCTCAAAATTTGTCTGGCAGGGCAAAAAGCCCAGAATAAAGTTTAAAATATTAACCGACGTTAAAGAGAGAGGGGGGGTTGCCCTGCCAGACTTAAGGCTGTATTATGAATCTGCAGCTCTCTGCTGGCTGAAAGAGTGGTTGCTTTTGGAGAACACTGATGTCCTGGATCTGGAAGGGTTTAACAATGCTTTTGGATGGCATGCTTATTTGTGGTACGACAAGGTAAAAGTCCATAAGGCTTTTAAGAACCATATTGTCAGGAAAGCAATATTCAATGTCTGGACAAAATACAAAGACTTATTAGAAAACAAGACCCCAAGGTGGCTGTCACCTATGGAAGCTAAGGCTCAGAAAAGACTCAATATGGAGGCCAAATGGCCAAAATATTGGGAAATCTAGAAAAAGTTGGAGAGACTTGGAGATTGCAGAGTTTTGAGAAATTAAAGGACAAAGTGCGAGATTGGTTACACTATGCTCAGATCAGGGAGATCTTTAATTTGGACAAAAAAATAGGTTTCCAGGTGGAAAAATCGAAATTAGAAACAGAACTGTTAGAACCTAAGACTAAGGTACTTTCGAAAATGTACAACTTGCTGTTAAAATGGAATACTCAAGATGAAACAGTTAAATCAGCCATGATAAAATGGGCACAGGATATTGGGTATAACATTATGTTTGCTGACTGGGAAAGGTTATGGACCACCGGTGTGAGATTCACGGCATGTAGTGCCTTGAAAGAAAATATTATGAAAATGATATATAGGTGGTACATGACCCCAGTCAAGCTTGCAAAAATATATCATTTGCATGACAATAAATGTTGGAAATGTAAGGAGACTGAAGGAACATTCTTTCACCTTTGGTGGACTTGCCAGAGGGTTAAGGCCTTTTGGGAAATGATTTATAACGAGTTAAAAAAGGTATTTAAGTATACCTTCCCTAAGAAACCGGAGGCCTTCCTTTTAGGCATTGTTGGCCAGAGGGTGTTAAAGGATCGAACCTTTTTTATGTATGCAACAACAGCAGCAAGAATACTCATCGCAAAACACTGGAAGACCCAAGATTTGCCCACGCTGGAAGAATGGCAGACGCAATTGATAGACTACATGGAGCTGGCTGAAATGACCGGCAGAATTCGAGATTTGGGAGAAGAGACAGTGGAAGAGGACTGGAAAAAGTTTAAGGACTATTTACAAAAACATTATAAGCTGTATGAATGTTAAGAAAATGCACGATTGAAAACAACATGGCATCAGCAATTTAGTTGAAAGATATTATGAGAATAAGTGACGTTTAAGAAAAAGATGAAATTTGAAGTAATATTATGTTTAAACTAAGCAGTTAAAGTCTGAGACATAATATTTGAGAATTACAAAATAAGAATTGAAACAAGGTAATAAATTGCTGTTTTTAACTTTATTATTGAGAACGCAGGAAAGAGAGATGTGAGGAAGTCCAAAAGTTTTGGAAATATGAATTATGGATAATGGTTTTCGTTATATCTTTTCTATTCTATGCTTATTTCTTTGTTTCTTTTTTTTTCATTCTGTTTTACTTTGATTGTTATTTCTTGGTGACGGTATTTTATATGTTTGGTGATATTTTGTTTAAAATTTGCAATAAATATCTTTTTTTTTAAAAAAAGGGGGAGGATGGTTAGTTAAGATAATTAAAGGCAATATGAATTTAAGAAATGCTTAAGAAGTGGTTAAAACGGTGGATCATCAGAGGTGCTGATGGAAGTCCAAAAAAGATTGTATAAGTGGTGAAGTTTTGTGGTATGTATTATAATTTACATATTATAATTAATAAAAATTCCTATTTTAAAAAAAATATAATACAGTGGTACCTCAGGTTACATACGCTTCAGGTTACATACGCTTCAGGTTACAGGCTCCGGTAACCCAGAAATATTACCTCGGGTTAAGAACTATGCTTCAGGATGAGAACAGAAATCGTGCTCCAGCGGCACGGCGGCAGTGGGAGGCCCCATTTGCTAAAGTGGTGCTTCAGGTTAAGAACAGTTTCAGGTTAAGAACGGACCTCCAGAACAAAATAGATACTTAACCCAAGGTACCACTGTAGTTCAGCTGGAATACCATCACTTCCACTGGCCTTGTTATTTGCAATACTTTCTAAGGCCCATTTGACTTCACTCTCCAGGATGTCTGGCTCAAGGTCAGCAACCGCACTACCTGGGGTGTACGAGACATTCATCTCTTTCTGGTATAATTCCTCTGTGTATTCTTGCCACCTCTTCTTGATGTCTTCTGCTTCTGTTAGGTCCTTACCACTTTTGTCCTTTATTATGGAAATCTTTGTACGAAAAGTTCCTTTCGCATCTCCAATTTTCTTGAACAGATCTCTGGTTTTCCCCATTCTATTGTTTTCCTCTATTTCTTTGCATAGCTCGTTTAAGACAACCCTCTTGTCTCTCCTTGCTATTCTTTGGAAATCTGCATTCAATTTCCTGTATCTTTCACTATCTCCCTTGCATTTTGCTTGCCTTCTCTCTCCCGCTATTTGTAAGGCCTCGTTAGACAGTCACTTTGCTTTCTTGCATTCCCTTTTCATTGGGATGTTTTTCGTTGTTTTTGTTTTGTTTTGTGTTTCAGTAGGATTGTTAATTTTTCTTGATTTTACTGCTTTGGTGTTTTTTGTTTTGGTAAACCAATCTGCAGGTTTTTAAAAATAAATTTTATTAAATAAATATAAATAAAATAACACAAGCCAAAACACAATCCATCCTGTAGATTTAAGTATCTGTCCACAGTCACCTACTTGTTATCAGAGGCCCAGAATCCACATTCCTTTGTAAAAAAATATGAAATAAAGTCAAACCATTTTTGCAGGCAAAAAAATATTTATTTATTTCTTAAATCAATGTGGGGGGGGGGTAGACAAGAAATTTTCCGCACTGGGTACCACCTGACCTTCCTATGCTACTGGGTCTGGGAAGGGAGCATGGATAAGGCAAATAACAGGCAGGTAATATGCCTGGTCTGTTACTTGCATACAATAATAGTCCTGTGTCATGGTATTGCCAGAGAATGCAGGGGAGGAGCAGAGGCAGGCAGGGAGGGGGGCAGGAAGTGGCGACTGAGGAAAGAGGGGAAAGCCAGGAGGTGGGACAGCTCACAGATGTTGAACCAGAGCCTCAACACCGCACAGGAAGTTCTGGCACAGACAGTGAAACAATGCCTATTCCGTCTGCCAAGGAAAGGAGAGTGTTAAAGAGGAGGGGGCAGAGGCGTCACATGAAACTTTCCCACCTTTTCTGTTGGAGAAGGAGCTGGCATAAGCCACTCCCAGAATCTGAGCTGGAGGATTCGGATGCAGTAATGGGCTGCTTGTACATATGTAAAATAAAGACTGTATATATGTATCTCTGAGTGAGCAGAAGCATTTCTTGCGAAGAGCATTCACAAGCCATCACATCCTGTATATTAGCTAATTTACTATCTTGAGTCGGTAGACCATTTTTCAACGTTAACATATCTCAGTCATAGTGGTTCATATTAACATAATTGGGTTTTTTTACTTTAAACATTAGAGTTTTTCTCGCCAAAGCTCCTGTAGAAAAGCAGTCATGCCAAAAGTCCACGATGTGACTTTTAAGTGATCATTTCAAACCCAGGAACCACAACAGTATTCCATCTGATTGGCAGCACATCCTGTCTATCTCTTTGAGTCTCTGCACAAATTATGCTGCTCTTAACACTAGTCAGACAGAACATAAAGTGGCATCTCCTCCCAAATAATGCAGACGGCTCTAGATTAAATACTTCATCTTAACTGATCTTGATTTGAAGATTCTGAAAAAAGATGAAAGGCCTCCTCTTATGAGAACAACCTGTGGGTCATCCCACGGAATACTCAGATAAATGGTGAAAGTATGCTGATAAGAGAATATGACAGCACCAGCTTGTTATTTTTAAATAGATGAAGTCAGATGACATGGAGTGGGGAGAGCGGGAGCGAGCCCCAAATTATTACCTGAAATAGCACAATGACGAAACCCCTTCGGAAAGTCTACTGAAGAAACCTCTCAAAAAACTACAGTCTTCCAAATTACAAAACTTGACAGCTTACCATAGACTCCTAACCTATGTTCTGTTTCTTTTTAAAACAAAACAAAACCAATTTTGCTCCTGATAATTTCAAAGGCTGGTGGAAACTACCTGTTCTTGAGGTCTCTCTTGCTCTCTCTCTCTGTGTGTGTGTGTGTTCTAAGGATGGGTGGATCTGTCTGTTTTGGTTTCTTTCTTTTTGTCATTTTTCCAAGCTTGGGTTCAGTTCTCCACATTTCCATATTAGTTTGCCATTAAAAACAGCCCTCATGATAATATACACATTTTTGCAAACCAATTTCCCCTAGAGAAGAAGAAGAAGAGGAGTTTGGATTTGATATCCCACTTTATCACTACCCTAAGGAGTCTCATAGCGGCTAACATTCTCCTTTCCCTTCCTCCCCCACAACAAACACTCTGTGAGGTGAGTGGGGCTGAGAGACTTCAGAGAAGTGTGACTGGCCCAGCAGCTGCATGTGGAGGAGCGGAGACACGAAACCGGTTCCCCAGATTACGAGACTACCGCTCTGAACCACTACACCACACTGGCCCTAACATGATGCTTTGAAAAACACACTAAGTTATGCATTTCTAGACACACCTTACCTTGGTATATGAATTTTGGTGCCCATTCTTTGGCTGGGAAGCTGCAATTCAGAGAAGGACGAATTTTGAAGGATGGATGTTTCAGTTTCTGTATTGTTTCAGCAACTGCAGATTTTGTAGGTTTGCCTTTAAATGTGAACTGAACTGAATTTCTCCCCTAATCCCTAGTGTATTCCTAATCTCAATTAATAACAACTTAATGACATAGTCACTCTCTCCCTATAGAGTTGGCAAAGTGGGCTATAACTTGAATAAGTGAATGAATGAATCATTGATTCCAATAGGGGCTGTTTTGGCAAAGAGGATTTGCTTCTTTTATTTCTCTAACTACTGATTTCTCTAACTGATGTCCAGTAGCACCTTAGAGACCAACTAAGTTTGTTCTGGGTATACCTAAAGAAGGGTCTGGTGACTTCTGTTTCAGTGTATCTGAAGAAGTGTGCATGCACACGAAAACTACTCAGTTGGTCTCTAAGGTGCTACATTATAATTTTTAAATTCTTTTGGAAGGATTCTTTTAAACTTTCTTAGATCATATAACTTTTTTGAAGACTTTATTCTTTTAAGGGAATTTTTAGGTTTTTAAAAAGAGTCTTTTTAACTATCTTTTTAAATAATTGTTTTAATTTATTTTGACTGTAAATGAGAAACATGCTTTGTCTCTAGTTCCAGGGATGTGACCGCAAGGTATCAGATGCCAGAGAAGGGTTGGCTCATTTGGACATACTTTGAGAATTTTTTTTAATTTGCTCATATTAAAAAGAAAAAAAGAAAAGAATCACAAACATCTGTGAGGGAGCCACTGAAAGTAATGATTTCAAAAGAGCTACTTGAAGTAGGACTAACAGGAACCAACTCATGATGCAATTTAACATGGATTGGGCAGCCTACAGTCCAAAGGCAGGGGCCATAAAAAGCTGAGGCTCTGGACTTGAGAGACGTGCGGCAATGAAGACACTTCACCTTCTGTCATTCTGCCTGCTCGTGGGAGCAAATGAGACAAGGAAGTTTGAGGATTGTGAATTGTTTTACAAGCTGAGAGATCTGGGGCTGGATGGCTTTCGCGGTATTGACGTAAAACAATGTAAGTCTTGTTTGTGGAACGTACAATGTCCAGCTGCTCTGTTAGAATAAATGTACACCCAATTTGTTGTGGATCCCAACCTCCCTTTGGTTTCTCATTTCTAGATGACATGTGTAGCAATTTATATGGATTTGTTTGGGTTTTTTGTTTACAGTATTATTGTTATTATCTTTGACCATTTTAAAATAATGTGGCATATCTGAAAAATGAGAACTGACAGAGCAGGCAAGATTGAAAATAAAGAGTCTTGTGGCACCTTAAAGGCTGACACATTTATGATATACTGTAATAAATTTTTATGAACTTCATCAGTTGCAAGATTAAAGGTAAAGGTAAAGGGACCCCTGACCGTTAGGTCCAATCGTGACCGACTCTGGGGTTACGGTGCTCATCTTGCTTTATTGGCCAAGGCAGCCGGTGTACAGCTTCCAGGTCATGTGGCCAGCATGACTAAGCCGCTTCTGGCAAACCAGAGCAGCGCACGGAAACGCCTTTTACCTTCCTGCCGGAGCGATACCTATTTATCTACTTGCACTTTGACAAGGAGCAGGGACCGAGCAACAGGAGCTCACCCCGTCTCAAGGATTCGAACTGCCGACCTTATGATCGGCAAGTCGTAGGCTCTGTGGTTTAACCCACAGCGCCACCCGCGTCCCCAAGATTAAAGGTAGCACTGGATGTAAAGGTAGCACATAATGTTTTAGGAAAATGTTAAAAGCTGTTAGAAACATTGCTATTTTAAGAATACTGAAATAGAAACAACAGCATTTCAAAACTCAGAATGTCAAAACCAAGAAAGTTTATGTCAATGTTTTGAAAGTGTTTAAACAGCAGGATTTTTGGAGAAGTTTTAAAAATGCTTTTCTGTTTCTGTGTTTGGGAACTGATTTTAGGAAAGAAAGGACACTCTGAGTCCCTGGTTTTTATACTTTGCTTCCCTACCAGATGTCTGTATGGCTGGATTCCCAGCTAATTACAACACTGAATACTACGAGACAGAAGAGGGTGTCCCACACTACGGGCTATTCCATCTGAGCGGCCAAGAATGGTGCTTTAATGAGAGGCGGCCCTCACAGAACAAATGCAACATTTCCTGTGATTGTGAGTGACCCTTTTTTTCCTGTTTGTGCCATGTACTGTATGTCTCAAGATGGGTGGCTTATTTCTAAAAAGAGACAGGCCATGGATATTTCCCCAAATTTCACAATGCAATACTCCAGCCAGTAAACTTATGCAAAAGTGCATCTATTAGGGAGAAAGCATGCACAGGCATTAATGATGAGCTATGCTAAAGAGGTGTGTGTGTGTGTGTGTGTGTGTGTGTGTGCTTGGCCTGAGGAAAGTCTTGAAAGCAGGATAAAGAGAACTGGATTTGGCCTCTGGGCCCCTGGTTCCACACTTCCTACTCTAAAGCCTATACTCCAAGACAGCTTGGACGTCCTGAGCACATTAACCAACAGGTGCATGATTAACCAGACTGATGCAATCCCCACTTGATAATCTGAGCAGGTTTGAAGTTGCCTGGTGCAATTTGGGGAGGGGGGGGAGAACCTAAGCAGACTTCCAGAAGGGCAGGATGCAGGTTAGAGCATGAACTGTGAAACAAATGGTAATTATGTAATGAGACTTTATAGCCTATTATTTCATACATACATATATGGAGACCTAGGCCAGGTTCTGAGAGGGACCTTCTGCTTCAGTGCCCTGTTCCAAAAATAAA
This sequence comes from Podarcis vaucheri, assembly GCF_965113315.1. Lineage (NCBI taxonomy): Eukaryota > Metazoa > Chordata > Lepidosauria > Squamata > Lacertidae > Podarcis > Podarcis vaucheri. The sequence continues at coordinate 368,567 of NC_138755.1, forward strand.
AGCACCCCACCATGCATCCCTAAAGGAATTTTTTTTAAATGTTATGCAGTCTGCATAAAATTTGCATATGGCAGTTTATTTGTATATATGCAAATTTAGATATAATTGTTATGAAATTACTTGTATAACTACAAGAAAACAAATTTAATTTATGTACATTTAATTTAAATTACTATTATTTAAATAGAAAAACATATTGCCACAGTGTGGAATACATCAAGTGACTCGTGCTGAGCAGACGCCAGGTCCTGATGGGCAACTTCAAGACCTCTTCAGTTCTTGCTTCTTAGGGTTGCTTATCTCTAAACTGAACTTAGACCAGGCAACACTTGAAGTAGAGAGGGAGGATATACATGGCCACCCGAACTGTGATCATGATGCAAGTTTCCTACCTGGTTTACCTGCACAGCAGAATAAGGGAGCCTGAAGTGGTAGAAGTGATTAGAGACCTTCAAGGCCCCTGGGGCTCTCCCTCTTTTTATGGCCCCTGAAGTTTCAATCTGAACTGCCCTCAAACGGGGGGGGGGGCGGGCCGGCCCGGGGGAAATGATCAAGAACCATTACTGCCCCACCTCCCCTCCAAGGGCTTCCCGGCCTAGGCGAAGGAAATGAGACGAGGCCTTGCCTTGCCTTTACCCCGCCCCCAACCCAGCTGGCCAATCGCTTGTGGGCAGGGGGCGGGGCTAGGGCCAGGCAAGGCCGGATCCACTTGGCTTAAACTCAATTTCTTCCCCTAGGCCGACTTTCTGGGCTGTTGGCGAAGCCTGCCAAGGCCTGTCCCGCTTTGGGCCCCCGCCCCCTCCGAAACAGGGGCGGCGCTGCTGCCCCGTTTTGCCCGCGTGTGGCGCCGGGGGAGCAGCGCCCTGGGCCCTGGGCCGCTTGGCCTCCTCTTTGCCCCCAGCCTCCCCGGCAGGAAGGCAGGATCCTCCTCCGCCCGCCAGTCTCCCTTGCAGGCGAGCAAACCAGGGAGGAGGATGGGAAGTTATTTTGAGTGATGCATCTGATCAATGCAATATGCTTAGTTCATAGCTAGCCCACGTGGCTTGCTTCTACACACGTGGCCCTCAGGGATTTTTTCAGACCTTCCTTCTCAGCTCTAGGGTTTGAAAGCTTTGCTAATATTACTGCATTTATTGCTTTTGCTGACATACACTCAAAGGAGCTTGATTAATAGTTCCAGAACACTATGTGCTTGACCACACTTCCAACCCCCAAAGCAGTTGTGTGCCAGTAATTAAAAGAAGACGAGAAAAATCAGCAAAGCAATTCTGTGGCTAACTGACCAATTCCTTTAAATAGGGTCTATTAATGAAGTTTTGACAACCAGTCTGATGCTTTTGCAGAAAAATATTCCTAGACACAAGACTTTTATTTTTTAAGCCCTTTCAGTCTCCCATCTCAAGGCTATGACAGCAAACTACATTCCCACCCCTCTCCCCAAGGCTGGTGACAAAGCTTATAAAACCATGCTTTTGTGCAGAGTTTTCATTGTGTGTTGGCATTTGTTTTATGTTATTGAAATATACTCAGAGTCGCAAAGTGATTTCATGCTCTTTATTCAGCTCATAGTGGTGAGGAGGAATGAATGAAAGTCCCCTCACAGTATCTGCTTTATATACACTATTTACACAATGGGCTACACATGATTGGCTAATTCCGGAATTCTACTGTAAGCCAATCAGGTTGTGGATTCACTTCTATCTGGAGCAGGATTGGGTGGTTCCTGCCAACCAATCATACTGCTGCATTGTTCTAGGACTAATCAGACTGCTGCAATTTGGATCCTATTGTTCTAGGACCAATCAGACTGCTTCAGTTTGGATCCTATTCAACTCAGTACATAACAGTTATTTTTAATGACCAAGTATTTACAGTGGTACCTCGGGTTACAGACGCTTCAGGTTACATATGCATCAGGTTACAGACTCCGCTAACCCAGAAATAGTACCTCAGGTTAAGAACTTTGCTTCAGGTTGAGAACAGAAATCGTGGTCCGGGGGCTCAGCGGCAGCGGGAGGCCCCATTAGCTAAAGTGGTGCTTCAGGTTAAGAACAGTTTCAGGTTAAGAACGGACCTCCAGAACGAATTAAGTACTTAACCCGAGGTACCACTGTATACAGATTCTCAGAGTGGCCTCCAAGTAATTCAAATTGTGCAGAAGAAATGTGTGTGTGTGTCTGCAGCGCTTTCAGTGATACAGAGAAAATGTCTTCTGGAGAAAACATTGCAGTAATTTTGAGGATGAAATTTATCACCAACCTTCGCAGAAATTGCTCACGTGCTAGCCTCCATTCTCAGGATGGGGTTACCGTACTAAAATAATCTTATCCGTGTAACATAAAATGAATGTGCCACATTTCCTCTGTCATGGGTCAGTGGGGATTTAGCTTCACTTAACAGCATAACACTTAACAGCTCGATGACATAACATCAAGCTACACTTGGATTATTTACTTCTGTGTGCTTGTGTATCTGTGTCGCCCTTGTATCAATTTGGAACTATTCTCTCACCTTTCCTTTCATATGTATGCTACTGATTACTTCTGCCATTTTAATTTTAGAGAAAGTGTTTAATTTAAAAAGGATCAGTACTATAGAATGGTGGTAGCAATACATTGAAGACAAGTAAATATTTTAGGGAGGGTGGTCCCAGAGCTCTGGCTGCATCCCAGAGCCCTAGTGCCACCATCGCAAAGAGGAAAAAATGGACAGACTTTGGTACTCTTTTGTCCTCCCCCCCCCCATGTCTTTCTCTCTATCTGAGCTGGCTCCCTGCCTGTTACGTTACATGCGGGTGGGGTTCCTCTCTGTGTAAAGTCTTCAAGCTGGCCCTGCATGCACCTGACAAATCTGCCCCATTGTCAAAATTTATCTTTCCCTCAACCTCCAGTCTCCGTTGTTGTGTGTCCTGCCTGAGGGGGGAAAACAGGAGGCGGGTGGCCATCGGTCAGGGATGGTCTAGTTGAGATTCCTGCATTGCCCCTCGATGACACTCAGGGATCCCTTCCAACCCTACAATTCTCTGGTGCAGGTTTGTGCAGAGTTTTAGGTACAAGTTGGACTCCTCCTCCTTCTGGTCACGGACTCTTCCAGTCAGGTTGGCTAGCTCCGAAAAACCCATCATCTTCATCTGCCATTCCTCCACTGTTGGGACTTCTTGTGTTTTCCAATTCTTAGCTAACAAAATTCTTGCTGCAGATGTAGCATACAAAAACAATTTAACATCTTTCTTGGGCAATTCCAGACCTGTTATTCCAAGAAGAAAGGTCTCTGGTTTTTTAAAAAATGTATATTTCAACATTTTTTCAGTTCATTATAAATCTTCTCTCAGAAGTCTTTCACCTTGGGGCAGGTCCACCACATATTATAAAAGGTACCCTCCTTTTCTTTACATTTCCAACATAAATTATCACTGTTGTGGTAAATTTTTGCTAATTTTACAGGGGTTAAGTACCATCTATACATCATTTTCATAATATTTTCCTTTAACACTGTACATGCAGTGAACCTGACCCCTTTCTTCCACAATCTTTCCCAGTCTTCAAACATTATGTTGTGTCCCACATCTCTTGCCCAGTCTATCATCACAGATTTAACTTGTTCATCCTTTGTATGCCATTCCAACAATAAATTACACATTTTGGACAAATTTTTAACTTTAGAGTGCAACAATTCCTGTTTCCAATTTAGTTTTTTCTGAAGCAAAACCATTTTTCTTATCTAATTTATACAATTCATTTATCTGGTGATAATGTAACCAATTTATCTTATATTTAATTTGATCAAATTGTTTTAATTTATAACCCTCTTTGTCTTCCAGTAGCAGGTCTTAATATCTCAACCATTTGGTTTCCATATTTAACTTTTTCTGGGCTTTTGCCTCCATTGGTGAGAGCCATCTGGGTGTCTTCCTTTCTAAGAGATCTTTATATTTTATCCAAACATTATATAGAGTTTCCTAATTACATGGTTTTTAAAAGCATTATGGGCCTTTACTTTATATACCATAAATATGCATGCCATCCAAACACATTATCAAATCCCTCCAAGTCGAAGACATCAGTTTCTTCTAGTTGTATCCATTCCTTAATCCAGCAAAGTGCTGCTTCTTCAAAATAGATCTTCAAATCTGGCAGGGAAAATCCCCCTCTTTCTTTGGAATCTGTTAGTAATTTATATTTAATTCTGGGGTTTTTCCGCTGCCAGATAAATCTAGATAAAGCTTTCTGCCATTCTTTAAAACATTTCACATTGTCAATAATTGGGAGGGCTGGGGGGGGGGGAAATATTTGGCAATACATTCATCTTGACCACCGAAATCTGGCCCATTAATGACAATTTTTTAAAAAAGATATTTATTAAAGTTTAAACATTACAAAGAAAAGAAAAGAGGAACAAAAGAAAAATACAAGCAATAAACAATTACAAAACCTCAAACACAAAAATAAATACAGTAATACAAAACATCAACAATACAAAAAAAAGAGGGGGGGAACAAAAAAGAAAAGAAAAGAAAAGCATTTAAAAAACCCAAAAAAGAACAAACGAAAATAAAAAGGACCCCGTATTTTCATATCCTTATCTTTCATTTGCTTATTTCCTCGACTTCCTCACACCTTCTTTTTTGTATTCTAGTTCAATTAATTATTCCAGCAAGTCCTTCCCCTCTTTCTCAAATTTAGTTCCATAATTTATCTTTACGCAATTTAGCCTTAAATTTACACCTTTACCCAATATCAATCTATTCATACTTAATTCTTTATAATATTTCTACTAAAGTCATGTAGCTTCTTTCCAGCATCCTTCTAACATTCATTAATTTTAGAATATTTCTGTAAATATACTTTAAATTTTTTCCAATCTTCTTCCACTGACTCTTCTCCCTGGTCTTGGATTCTGCCAGTCATTTCCGCCAATTCCATATAATCCATCAGCTTCATCTGCCATTCTTCCCTGGTAGGTAGATCTTGTGTCTTCCAATGCTTTGCGATAAGTATTCTTGCTGCTGTTGTTTCTCCGTCCTCCACCAGTCACGGACTGTGGGCCGGGGGGGAGGGGTGGCATTATTAATCCGGGAAGACTGTTCTTTCAGGGCTCTACCACCGCCATCGATCCCCGGCATTGAATGTGTTGGCCTAGTGTGGGGCTCCGAGGTGAGCTTGGCTGTCTGGCTGGTGTACCGGCCACCTAGCGCACCAGCAGCCACCCTGTCAGGCCTGCTGGAGGTGGTGGCCGGCTGGGCCTTGGAGTTCCCTAACCTATTGGTATTGGGGGACTTCAACATCCATGCCGATGCCACTCCCTCCTCACAGGCTCTGGACCTGGTGTCTTCCATGGCGACACTAGGGCTCTCCCAGTTTGTTTCGGGCCCCACACATCAAGCAGGCCACACGCTGGATCTGATCTTTGGCGTCGGTATAGATGTGATCCTGTCTCCTTCGATGAAGGTGCCATGGTCGGATCACTATGCTCTGAAAGCCAGGATTGATGTGCCACCCCCACCCTGCTTAGGTGGTGAGCCGATTTGGGCTCGCCCGCGGAGGCTGATGGACCCTGATAGATTCCGTCAAGCCTTGCGGGACCTTTCTCCCCCTGGCGACTCATTGACTGAGCTTGTTGAGGGCTGGAATACCCAGCTCCTGGCAGCCATCAATGAGATCGCACCTAAGCGCCCTCTGCGACCCCGCAGAAACCGGGCTCCCTGGTTTACTGAGGAGCTCCGGAAAATGAAGCGGGACCTCAGACGGCTAGAGCGAGTATGGCGGGGTGCCCGTGACGGAGCCTCAAGAACATCTTATAGGGTTTTTATGAAAACCTACGAGATGGCAGTGAAGGCCGCCAAGAAGTCCTACTTCTCGGCCTCCATTGCATCCGCTAGCTCTCGCCCGGCACAATTATTTAGTATAATTCGGTCTTTAACGTCCCTCGAAGGACAGCCAAATTTAAATAACAATTCGACACATAGCTGTGAGGCATTTGCGAGCTTTTTTGCGGAGAAGGTCCTGTCGCTCCGCCATGACCTCCCTGCCAATTTGGATACAATAAAAGAACTGGAGGCCCCTCGACTGTCCTCGGGTCCAGTATTGGACCACTTTGACCGGATATCCCCAGCCGATGTGGACAGACTCCTCCGAGCTGGAAAGCCCACCACTTGTCCTCTCGATCCGTGCCCGTCTTGGCTGATTAGAGCATGTCCAGACGAGGTGCGGGCCCCCCTGGGGGATATCATCAATTTGTCCCTTGGCACCGGGACATTCCCAGGGGAACTGAAGGAGGCAGTGGTGCGTCCGCTCTTAAAGAAAACATCATTAGATCCCTTAGATCTATCCAATTACCGCCCAGTTTCGAATCTTCCATTCCTGGGCAAGGTGATTGAGAGAGCGGTTGCTGAACAGCTTGGTAGGTTTCTGGATGAAACATCGGCTCTGGATCCATTCCAGTCCGGCTTCCGCGCTGGTCATGGGACCGAGACGGCTCTGGTCGCCCTAACAGATGATCTCCGTAGACAGCTGGATCGAGGCGGGTCGGGGCTGCTGATTCTTCTAGATCTGTCAGCAGCTTTCGACATGGTCGATCATGAACTTTTGGACCACCGCCTCGCCGACGTGGGGATCCAGGGCGCAGTCCTTCAATGGCTGCGCTCGTTTCTCTCTGGTCGGGGACAGAGGGTGGCGCTTGGGGGGGAACTGTCATCCCGCCACTCCTTGGTGTGTGGAGTGCCTCAGGGTGCGATTCTCTCCCCAATGCATCTTTATGCGCCCCCTCGCCCAGCTTGTCCGGAGTTTTGGGCTGGGCTGCCATCAGTATGCCGATGACACCCAACTCTATCTGTTGATGGATGGCCATCCTGACTCGGCCCCAGACACACTGATCAGATGCTTGGAAGCTGTGGCTGGATGGTTACGTGGGAGCCGGTTGAAGTTAAATCCTTCGAAGACAGAGGTCCTCTGGCTGGGACGGGACGATATGGGATTGAGGGGGCAACTCCCATCTCTTGCGGGGGTGCAATTAGTGCCAGCACCGTCCGTTAAGAGTTTGGGTGTAATCTTCGATACCTCCCTCTCTATGGAGGCGCAGATTGCAGCTATAACAAAGGCGGCATTTTTTCATCTCCGCCAAGCTAAGCAGTTGGCCCCTTACCTCTCTCGCCCTGACCTAGCCACTGTGATCCACGCGACGGTCACCTCCAGACTGGATTATTGTAACTCGCTCTACGTGGGGCTGCCCTTGAGACTGACCCAGAAACTCCAGCGGGTGCAGAATGCCGCAGCGAGACTCCTTACGGGGTCTTCGCTGCGGGATCACATTCATCCGGTGCTATACCAGCTGCACTGGCTCCCAGTGGAGTACAGGATCAGGTTTAAGGTGCTGGTTTTAACCTTTAAAGCCCTATACGGCCTAGGACCCTCGTATCTACGGGACCGCCTCTCCTGGTATGCCCCACAGAGGAACTTACGGTCCTCTAATAAAAACATCTTGAAGGTCCCAGGCCACAGAGAGGTTAGGCTGGCCTCAACTAGAGCCAGGGCTTTTTCGGCTGCGGCTCCAACCTGGTGGAACGCTCTGTCACAAGAGACAAGGGCCCTGCAGGACTTGACATCTTTCCGCAGGGCCTGCAAGACAGAGCTGTTCCACCAGGCCTTTGGTTAGGGCACAGCCTGACTCCCTCCTTCAGCAATCTTTACAATATTTTAGTTTATGGTTGCCATTAATTTTGATTTTAATTAATTCTTATGATGTTTTTATATTGTTGCACTTTTTTAGTGTTGTTAGCCGCCCTGAGCCCGGCTTCGGCTGGGGAGGGCGGGATATAAATAAAAATTTATTATTATTATTATTATTATTATTATTATTATTGTGGCGTACATAAAAAAACCTCTGTCCTTCTTTGGCACCAATTGGCCCACCATGCCCAGGAGAAAGGCCTCTGGTTTCTTTAAAAAGGTATATTTAAATACCTTTTTCATTTCATTATAGATCACCTCCCAGAATGCCTTAATCTTTGGGCATGTCCACCAAAGGTGAAAGAATGTACCTTCAGTTTCATTGCATTTCCAACATTTATTATCGGGCAAATGATAAATTTTTGCAAGCTTGACTGGTGTTATGTACCACCTGTAAATAATTTTCATTAAATTCTCTTTTAAGGCATTACATGCCGTAAACTTCATGCCAGTGGTCCATAACTGTTCCCAGTCAGCCATCATAATATTATGTCCAACATCCTGTGCCCATTTAATCATAGCAGATTTCACCATTTCATCCTGAGTATTCCATTTCAACAGCAAGTTATACATTCTTGACAAATTCTTAACTTTAGGGTCTAACAATTCTGTTTCCAGCTTTGATTTCCACCTGAAAGCCTAGTTTTTTATCCTGATTATATGCCTCCATTATTTGATAATAATGGAGCCAATCTCGCACTCTGTTTTTTAATTTTTCAAAGCTCTGTAATTTTAATCTGTCACCCTCTTGTTCCAAAATTTCCCAATACTTTGGCCATTTGGCCTCCATACTGAGTTTTTTCTGGGCCTTTGCCTCCATAGGTGACAGCCATCTTGGGGTTTTATTTTCTAACAAATCCTTATATCTTATCCAGACATTAAACAGTGCTTTTCTTACAATATGGTTTTTAAACGCTTTGTGTGCTTTGACCTTATCATACCACAAATATGCATGCCAACCAAATACATTATTGAAACCTTCCAAATCCAAGACATCCGTATTTTCAAGAAGCATCCATTCTCTCAGCCAGCAAAAAGCGGCTGATTCATAGTAAAGTTTTAAGTCTGGCAGGGCAAATCCACCTCTTTCTTTAGCATCAGTTAAAATCTTAAATTTTATACGAGGCTTCTTGCCCTGCCAGACAAATCTGGAAATATCTCTCTGCCACTTCTTGAAACAGTCCATTTTGTCCAAAATTTGCAGTGAATGAAACAGAAATAACATTCTTGGCAATACATTCATTTTTATCACAGCAATTCGGCCTAGCAAATTTGACCATATTTCTAAGTCTTTTTTCACTTCAGTCCAACATTTTTCATAGTTATCTGTCAGGGAACTGCCATCGGAAAGACAGGAGGTGGAAGGGCTCACAGAGGTTGGGAGAGACTCAGCAGCTGAGGAGGGAACCAGCAGGGGGAGAGGAAGGTCTCCGAGGGAAAGTGAGCAGGAGGAATGGCTCAGAGACACTTCCAGCGAGAACAGTGGGGAGGTTTCTGGAACTGTCTCTGAGCCATTCCTCCTGCTCACTTTCCCTCGGAGACCTTCCTCTCCCCCTGCTGGTTCCCTCCTCAGCTGCTGAGTCTCTCCCAACCTCTGTGAGCCCTTCCACCTCCTGTCTTTCCGATGGCAGTTCCCTGACATCCACCTCCCCTCCAGGGCCCCCTTCACCCCTTCCCGTTCCCTCCCCTATGGGCGGTGAGGAGGTAAAACCCCAGAAAGAATCTCCTTCATCTTCAGACGTCTCAAACATTTCCCTCCACTGGTTGCTGTTCCTTGACTCCAAGTACTCCTCCTCATCAGAGTCTATTCCCCCTTCCGACTCTGAATCCACGAATCCTTCCAACTCCTCCTCCTCGTCGGTGGTGCCAAAGTATTCCCTCCGGAACCTCGCTACAGACTGAGGTTTCCTTGGGAACCTTTGATGGAACGTTTCAATTAAGACCTCATCATTGACATCCTCTGCCCTTACCCAGGTGTTTTCTGACTCCGGTTCCCCTTCCCACGTTACCAAATACTCCACCTGATCACCCTTTCACCTGGAGTCGATAATTTCCGCCACATGACTGCTATGTTCCCTTTCTTCTATTGCTGGTCCCCGGGTGAACATCCCTTCCCGTTCCCCCTTATACGGTGACAGTAACGACCTGTGGAATACTGGGTGCAGTTTCATGTGGTTCGGTAACCGGAGCCTGAAAGCCACTGGGTTAACCTGTTGCGTGACCTCAAAGGGACCCAATCGTTTGGGTCTTAATTTCTTACAACCCCCTTTGAACGGCAACCCTTGGGTTGACAACCACACCTGGTCCCCCACCCTAATGGTTTCACCTTCCCTTCTGTTTTTGTCTGCCTGCCTCTTATACTCTTCCTTGGCCCTTTCTAAGTTGTGTTGGAGCAGACGATGGATCGCTTCCATTTCTTCTACAAACTGTTCGGCTGCCGGGACGCTCCATCTCTCCCCTCCTCCCCCGGGAAAAGCCAAAAAGGGGCTCATCCCTGTGGACACATTCTCCGCATTGTTGTAGGCAAATTCCGCCAACGCCAACTTGTCTACCCAATCATTCTCTCGGTCATTGACATAACACCTCAGGTATTGCTGGAGGATACCGTTTGCCCTTTCAGCCTGCCCGTTCGTTTCCGGGTGCCGGGCCGTCGAAAAATTGACCTCTACGTGCAGTAAGCTCATGAGTTTCCTCCAGAACCTGGACGTAAATTGTTTCCCTCTGTCTGAGACCACCCTCAAGGGGGCGCCATGCAACCTAAAAATGTAATCTACAAACAATTTAGCCGTCTCTTCCGCCGTGACTGCATGCGAACAGGCTATAAAGTGGCACATTTTTGTTAATAGGTCCACCACGACCATGATAGCTGTTTTCCCTTTGGATTTCGGCAGATCAGTCATAAAATCTATCGACACTGCCTCCCATGGTCGTTTGGCGTGGGTAACGGTTCTAATAACCCCGCCGGCGCCCGCCTCTCCCCTTTGGCTCGCTGACATTGGTCACACCCTCTTACATACTCCCGTACATCTTCCCTGACCTTGGGCCACCAAAATTCCCTGGTGACCAACCACATGGTCTTGTGTTGCCCAAAATGCCCCGCTGTGGGGCTGTCGTGCAACTGCTTGAGTACTCTCCCCCTCAATTCTCCTTTGGGTATATACAGTGCTCCCTTGTAATACAATGCCCCGTTTCTTTCCTCAAAACCTCCTGTGTTCTCTCCCTCCCTCCTGAGACCTCTGAGCTTATTCTGGGCGTAGTCATCATTCTCCGTTTCCTCTACCAGTTCTCTTTGCCCCACCAATGCCGCCCCACACACCCAGCGGTCCTCTGGGATGACATGTCTCTCTTCGGGTGCTCCCTCCCCCTCCAAATATTCAGGTTTGCGTGAGAGAGCGTCCGCCCTAACGTTCTCTGGGCCTGGCACGTAACAAATTTCAAAGTGGAATTTGGAGAACTCCTGGGCCCATCTCACTTGCCGTTGGTTGAGTACTCGTGCCGTCCTCCAATACTCTAGGTTCTTGTGGTCAGTGCACACTTGCACCTTATGTTGTGCATCAATTAATAAGTGTCTCCATCTTCGGAACGCTTCGTGAATGGCAAGTAGTTCTCGGTCATACACCGTGTAGTTCCTCTCGGACTTGTTCAGCTTTCGCGAGAAAAAGGCGCACGGTCTCCATTCCGACTCCCCCTCCCCAGGCTGCAGAAGCACCACCCCCACAGCCCGGTCCGATGCGTCTGTCTCTACCCTCATTGGTTTTTGTAAATCCACATGTAGGAGTTGTTCTTCAGAAGCGAACGCCCTTTTCAGTTCCTCAAACGCTCGCTCCGCCTCTGCCGTCCAAACGAATTTCTTCTTACTGCTGAGACAGTCCGTAATGGGAGCTGTCAGGTGGGCAAAATTTCTGATGAACCTCCGGTTAGAAGTTTCCAAACCCCAGGAATCTTTGCACATCCTTTTTCGTTCTCGGTGTCTTCCATTCCAGCACCGCTTGGACCTTGCCTGGATCCATGGCAAGTCCCTTGTCTGACAGGCGGTACCCCAGGAATTCCACCTCCTTGGTATGAAACTGACATTTCTCCAGTTTCACCCACAGCTGGTTTGCTTGCAGTCTGCCCAACACTTCCCTGACGTCTCTCACATGCTGCTCCTCATTCTCTGAATACACCAACACGTCATCTAAGAAGGCCACGCAATTCTTGTAAAGCAAAGGTCCCAAGACGTGGTTCATAAACGATTGAAAACACGCTGAGCCGGCCTGCAGACCGAAGGGCATAACAAGATATTCAAATGCCCCCAATGGGGTGAACATGGTGGTTTTCCATTCATCTCCCTTCCTTATCCGTATCAGGTTGTACGCCCCCCTCAGGTCCAGTTTAGTAAAAATCTTTCCCTTCCTGACCCTTGTCAAAATGTCATCAATTCTGGGCATAGGGAAAGTTACTGGTTCTGACACTGCATTTAAGGCCCGGACGTCCACGACCAGCCTCGGTTTGTCCGTGTTTTTTTTATCCACAAAAAACACTGGGCTACCACCCACCGCTCTGGACTCTCTGATGAAACCCCTCTTCAGGTTCTTGTCAATGAACTCCCTTAACTCCTGCATCTCCCTGTCTGACATGGCGTACAGCTTGCCTACAGGGAGCTGCGCCCCAGGGAGTAAATTGATTTGACAATCAAAGGGTCTATGCGGGGGTAGTTTGTCTGCTTCCCTCTCGCTGAAGACGTTGCTCAGGTCGGCGTATTGTCTGGGCACCTTCCCTTTCTCCGTTACTTCCGTCCCTGCTAGAGTGGCTTTGCCCCCTCCTTGAGCCTCCCCCTCTTTGCAGTGTTCTAGACAATGTGCTGACCCAAAGGAGACCACTCTCTGATGCCAGCCCACTAGCGGATCATGTAATGCTAGCCAGCTCATTCCCAAAATAATGGGAGCTCCTCCCAAGGTAGCCACATTAAATGCTATGAGCTCAGTGTGTCTTGCTACTCTCATTATCATTGGGGCGGTCTGTTGGCTGACTTCTCCTCCCAACAGCTCCCTCCCATCAATCGTGGTCACCTGCAAAGGGTTCCTTAAAGAGACAGTCTGTATCTGGTGTTCAGCCGCAAACTCCTTGCTCATGAAATTACAGGAGCTGCCTGAGTCCAAGAGCGCCTTTGTCTTTAGTGGGTGTCCGTTGGGCAGCTCTAGTACCACCTCTATCACTAGGGCGGGTTTAGGCGGTTCCGGCGTGGGCACTTTTACTGCACTTTGGCCTGGCTGCTGTGCCCCGACGGTGGCAGCCAGGCGTTGGCTTTTATTTGCTGCGGAACTTCTTCCTCCTTCTCCCCAACAGCTCCCGCCATCCCTTGCCATTCCCTTCTTTGGGGGCAGACTCTGGCAAAGTGACCTGGCTGTTGGCAGAGATAGCATTTCTTGGCGCCTTTCCCCTCCTTCTTCCGCCCTTCACTGGGCTTTGAAACTGCGCGCACGCGCGCTGTTCCAATTTCCATCGGCTCTCCTGGCGGGAAAGGTGGCTCTGGAATCTCTGGAATGTGAAACTCCCTCCAACGTTCCCCCTTCCCTTCCCGCCGCTCCAAGGCTCTCGCCTCGTGGCGTGCTCCTATGGTCAGCGCGGATTTGGTCAGCTGGTCCATAGACTCCGCCCTGGGGCCCCGGGAAAGTTCGTCTTTTACAGCCGAAGAGAGCCCTTCTTCCAAAAGCATTTGTATGGGTTCCGCCGATAGATCCCACCCTAATTTATGGATCAGCATGGTGAACTCAGTCCAGTACTCACGGACAGATCGGCTCCCCTGTTTACACGCCATTAACTGTCTGCGTACCACTCCCTGTTCAATATCGCTGGAAAACATCAGGTCCATGGCACGAAAAAACTTCATCGTGTCCTTTAGGACGTCATTATTTGCTGCCATCAGGGGCCTAACCCAGTCTTTCGCCCCCTTTTCGAGATGCCCAATCACAAATGCCACCCGCGATTCCTCGTCGGGAAAGTCATCAAACTGCAGATTGAGAGCATATTGCATCTCTGTCCGGAAGGCATGATAGGCCTTGGGCTCCCCCCCAAATTTCTGCACCAATCCTGGCACCTTTCTAGCTAGCGGGGTGGTTTTCCCCTTCTCTGCATCTTGAGCCCTCCTCTCCTAGAGCCTCGCCGTCTGCAGCGCTAGCTGGACCTCCAACACCCGGTACCTTTCTTCCAGGCTTGGACCCGCTCCAGCTCCTGCTTCTCCGGTTCCGGCTGGGTTGCTCATGATGCCTTCTCCTGCATAAGCTGGCTTTCAGGGACTGTCGGAATGCTGTGATGGGATGATGAGCTGCTTGTGCGTAAAATCCAAGTCCCTCAGAGTTTGTTCAAGTCCGCAAACCTCTGTCTGTAACGGAGCCCCTTAAGCATGGCTCCGTCAGTCGCTGGCAGATTCCGACAGTGGTTGCTTTCGGAATCGTTTCCAACATAAAAGCTCCTTAACGGAAACACGTCTGGACTCACGGCGTGACAGTTTCCGGCAAGGAGTGGGTGTCCCTATGGGAGGTCCAGAAACCTCCCCACTGTTCTCGCTGGAAGTGTCTCTGAGCCATTCCTCCTGCTCACTTTCCCTCGGAGACCTTCCTCTCCCCCTGCTGGTTCCCTCCTCAGCTGCTGAGTCTCTCCCAACCTCTGTGAGCCCTTCCACCTCCAGTCTTTCCGATGGCAGTTCCCTGACAATTTTATTTCCTCATGTCAGGGAACTGCCATCGGAGGAACAGGTGGGGAAAGGGCTCACGGAGGCTGGGAGGGACTCAGCAGCTGAAGCAGGGACCAGCAGGGGGAGAGGTGGGTCTCTGGTGGAAAGTCTCACGGAGGCTGAGAGAGACTCAGCAGCCAAAGCAGGAACCAGCAGGGAAAGAGGTGGATCTCTGAGGGAAAGCGAGCAAGAGGGAGGGCTCAGGGACACGTCCAGCGAGAACAGTGGGGAGGTGTCTGAAGCTCCCATAGGGAGACCCATTCCTCGCCGGAAGCTGTCACGCCACGAGTCCAGAAGACGTGTGTCAGGGATTCAGGAGCAGAGGCGGGGGCAAGGGAGGAAACAGAGAGCGAGGGGGAGGAGGCAGAAGAAAAGATGAGTGATGACGACGACCCGAGATCTCCGAGTCTTTCCAGTGAATCAGAAGATTCACAGGAAGGAGCGCCAGTGGCCAGGGCAAGGGGGGAGCTTAGAGGGGCACCCCAGGAAGAAGGGTCCAGAGGGGGCTCAGAGAGCAGCAGTTGGAAATCGGGGCCAGCATCACCAGCAGAACGCAGTGGAGAGGAAGGGCGCCAGGTACCGAGTTCTGGCAGCTCGCAGCAGGAGGGAGGACATGAGTCAGGAGTGGCCACACCTCCATCGGGGAGCGAGGAAATGGTCAGGCGGAAAGTGGAAGGTTGGGCGCGCGCGCCAAGTTCAAATACACAGGAAGGTGGCGCAGTAAGCAGCCCGGAAAGGGAGCCAGGTCCTAAAGCCCGACGCAAGGAGACAGAAGGGTCCGGGGGGTCAGCGTCAGAAGCGTCCCGAAAGGAAGAGACCACGGGGGGCAGAGGGACCCAGAGAAGAACGGTCAGGCGGAAAAGGTGGAGTAAGGCTAGGGTACTTAGCTGGTGTACAGGGGGCGGAGACTCAGACGGAGCTTCGCCGGTCTAACCCTTAAGATGTAGAGCTGCACGCAGCAGCTTGAGAATGGAAACTGTAACTCAATAAAGACTTTTACAAAGTGACCGCTGGCTAGCGTGATCCTCTGTGAGCTAGGATCTTGAAGCAGCTCTGACAACGTGTTTCCGTTAAGGAGCTTTTATGCTGGAAACGATTCCGAAAGCAACCACTGTCGGAATCTGCAAGTGACTAGAGCAGACATGTCTGAGGAGCTCCGTCACAGACAGAGGTTTGTGGATTTGCACAAACTCTGAGGGACTACGATTTTACGCACAAGCAGCTCATCATCCCATCACAGCATTCCGACAGTCTTTGTAAGCTGTCTGTGCAGGAGAAGGCATCATGAGCGACCCAGCCGGAACCGGAGAAGCAGGAGTTGGAGCGGGTCCAAGCTTGGAAGAAAGGTACCGAGCGTTGGAAATTCAACTGGCGCTGCAGACGGCGAGGCTTGAGGAGAGAAGGGCTCAGGATGCAGACAAGAAGGGGAAAGCCAACCAGTTCACCAGAAAGGTACCAGGATTGGTGCAGAAGTTTGGGGGGGACCCCAAGGACTACCATGCCTTTAGGACAGAGATGCAATATGCCCTCAATGTGCAGTTTGATGAATTCCCTGATGAGGAATCACGAGTGGCTTTCGTGATTGGGCATCTTGAAAGGGGGGCGAGGGACTGGGTTAGACCCCTGATGGCAACGAATAATGACGTCCTAAAGGACACAATGAAGTTCTTTCGTGCGATGGATTTGATGTTTTCCAGCGATATTGAGCAGGGAGTGGTCCGCAGACAGCTAATGGCTTGCAAACAGGGGAGCCGATCTGTCTGTGAGTATTGGACTGAGTTCACCATGCTGGTTCATAGATTGGGGTGGGATTTATCGGCGGAACCCATTCAAATGCTATTTGAAGAAGGTCTTGCTTCGGCTGTGAAAGACGAACTTTCCCGGAGTCCCAGGGCGGTTTCTATGGATCAGCTGACCAAATCTGCGCTGACCATAGGGGCGCGCCAGGAGGCGAGAGCCTTGGAGAGGCGGGAAGGGAAAGGGGAACGGTGGAAGGAGTTCCGCATTCCAGACATTCCAGAGCCAACTTTCCCGCCGGCGGAGCCGATGGAAATCGGAACAGCGCGCGCGCGCGCAGTTTCAAAACCCAGTGAGGGGGGAAAGAAGGATGGAAAAGGTGCCCGGAAATGCTATCTCTGCCAACAGCCAGGTCACTTTGCCAGAGTCTGCCCCCAGAGGAAGGAATGGCAAGGGATGGTGGGAGCTGTGGAGGGAGGAGTGGAGGAAATACCGGAGCCAGTAAAAGCCAACGCCTGGCTGCCACCATCGGGGCACAGCAGCCAGGCCAAAGAGCAGTGAAAGTGCCCAAGCCAGAACCTCCTAAACCTGCCTTAGTGATAGAAGTGTCCCTAGAGCTGCAAAACGGCTACCCTCTAAAGATAAAGGCGCTGTTGGACTCAGGCAGCTCCTGCAATTTTATGAGCAAAGAGTTTGCAGCTGAACACCAGATACAGACAATCCCTTTAAGCAACCCCCTGCAGGTGACCACGATCGATGGCAGGGAGCTGTTGGGAGAAGTCAGCTTGCAGACCGTCCCAATGATCATGAAGGTGGCAAGGCACACCGAACTGATAGCGTTTAATGTGGCCACCTTGGGAGGGGCTCCTATTATCTTGGGGATGAGCTGGCTGGCGTTACATGATCCGCTGGTGGGCTGGCATCAGAGAGTGGTTTCCTTTGGTTCCGCACATTGCTTAGAACACTGCAGGGAAGGAAAGGGTTCAGCAGGGGCCCAAGCTACCCTAGCAGGGACGGAAGTAACGGAGCAGGTGAAGGTACCACAACAATACGCAGATCTCAGCGACGTGTTCAGCGAAAGGGAAGCTGACCAACTACCCCCGCATAGACCCTTTGACTGTCAAATCAATTTACTCCCTGGGGCACAGCTCCCTGTAGGCAAGCTGTACGCCATGTCAGACAAAGAGATGCAGGAGTTAAGAGAGTTTATTGACAAGAACCTGAAGCGAGGTTTCATCAGAGAGTCCAGAGCGGTGGGAGGCAGCCCAGTGTTTTTTGTGGATAAGAAAAACACGGACAAGCCGAGACTTGTGTGTGACTTCAGGGCTTTAAACGCAGTGTCAGAACCAGCGGCCTTCCCTATGCCCAGGATCGACGACATTTTGGACAGGCTGCGGAAGGGAAAGATTTTTACAAAGCTGGACCTCAGGGGGGCGTACAACCTAATACGCATAAGGAAAGGGGATGAATGGAAAACCACCATGTTCACCTCTTTGGGGGCATTTGAATATTTAGTAATGCCTTTCGGCCTACAAGCAGGCTCGGCGTGCTTCCAATCGTTTATGAACCATGTACTGGGGTCTTTGCTTTACAAGAATTGCGTGGCCTTCCTAGATGACGTGTTGGTGTATTCTGAGAATGAGGAGCAGCATGTGAGAGACGTCAGAGAAGTGTTGAGCAGGCTGCAAGCCAACCGGCTGTGGGTGAAACTGGAGAAGTGTCAGTTTCATACCAAGGAGGTGGAATTCCTGGGGTACCGCCTGTCAGACAAGGGACTTGCCATGGATCCAGGCAAGGTCCAAGCGGTGCTGGAATGGAAGACACCGAGAACGAAAAAGGATGTGCAAAGATTCCTGGGGTTTGGAAACTTCTAACCGGAGGTTCATCAGAAATTTTGCCCACCTGACAGCTCCCATTACGGACTGTCTCAGCAGTAAGAAGAAATTCGTTTGGACGGCAGAGGCGGAGCGAGCGTTTGAGGAACTGAAAAGGGCGTTCGCTTCTGAAGAACAACTCCTACATGTGGATTTACAAAAACCAATGAGGGTAGAGACAGACGCATCGGACCGGGCTGTGGGGGCGGTGCTTCTGCAGCCTGGGGAGGGGGAGTCGGAATGGAGACCGTGCGCCTTTTTCTCGCGAAAGCTGAACAAGTCCGAGAGGAACTACACGGTGTATGACCGAGAACTACTTGCCATTCACGAAGCGTTCCGAAGATGGAGACACTTATTAATTGATGCACAACATAAGGTGCAAGTGTGCACTGACCACAAGAACCTAGAGTATTGGAGGACGGCACGAGTGCTCAACCAACGGCAAGTGAGATGGGCCCAGGAGTTCTCCAAATTCCACTTTGAAATTTGTTACGTGCCAGGCCCAGAGAACGTTAGGGCGGACGCTCTCTCACGCAAACCTGAATATTTGGAGGGGGAGGGAGCACCCGAAGAAAGACATGTCATTCCAGAGGACCGCTGGGTGTGTGGGGCGGCATTGGTGGGGCAAAGAGAACTGTTAGAGGGAACGGAGAATGATGAATACACCCAGGACAAACTCAGGGGTCTCAGGAGGGAGGGAGATAAACCCGGAGGTTTTGAGGAGAGAAACGGGGCATTGTATTACAAGGGAGCGTTATATATACCTGAAGGAGATTTGAGGGGAAAGGTACTCAAGCAGCTGCACGATAGCCCCACAACAGGGCATTTTGGGCAACACAAAACCATGTGGCTGGTTACCAGGGAATTTTGGTGGCCCAAGGTCAGGGAAGATGTGCAGGAGTATGTGAGAGGGTGTGACCAATGCCAGCAAGCCAAAGGGGAGAGGCGGGCACCGGCAGGGTTATTAGAACCGCTACCCACACCTGAAAGACCATGGGAAGCAGTGGCAATAGATTTCATGACTGATTTGCCAAAATCCAGAGGGAAAACAGCCATCATGGTTGTGGTAGACCTGTTAACCAAAATGGCCCACTTTATAGCCTGCTCACATGCTGTCACGGCAGAAGAAACAGCTAAATTGTTTGTAGAAAATGTGTTTAGGTTGCATGGCGCCCCCTTGAGGGTGGTTTCAGACCGAGGGAAACAATTTACTTCCAGGTTCTGGAGGAAGCTCATGAGCTTACTGCATGTAGAGGTCAATTTTTCGACTGCCCGGCATCCTGAAACCAACGGGCAGGCGGAAAGAGCCAATGGCATCCTCCAGCAATATTTGAGGTGTTATGTGAATGACAGAGAGAATGATTGGGTGGAGAAGCTGGCGTTGGCGGAATTTGCCTACAACAATGCAGAGAACGTGTCCACAGGGATGAGCCCCTTTTTGGCTAATTACGGGTGCCATCCCCGGGCTTTCCCAGGGGGGGAAGGGGGGAACTGGAGCGTTCCAGCTGCCGAACAGTTCGTAGAAGAAATGGAAGCGATCCATCGCCAGCTCCAACTTAACTTAGACAGGGCCAAGGAGGAATATAAGAGGCAGGCAGACAAAAACAGAAGAGAAGGTGAAACCATTAGGGTGGGGGACCAGGTGTGGCTGTCAACCCAAGGGTTACCATTCAAAGGGGGTTGTAAGAAGTTAAGACCCAAAAGATTGGGTCCCTTTGAAGTCACGCAACAGGTCAACCCAGTGGCTTTCAGACTCCGGTTACCGAACCACATGAAGCTGCACCCAGTTTTCCACAGGTTGTTGCTGTCACCGTATAAAGGGGACAGAGAAGGGAGGATCACTCGGGGACCAGCAATGGAGGAAAGGGAACACAGCTACCATGTAGCGGAGATCCTCGATTCCAGGTGGAAGGGAGATCAAGTAGAGTATTTGGTAATGTGGGAAGGGGAACCGGAGTCGGAAAACACCTGGGTCATGGCAGAGGATGTCAATGACGAGGTTTTAATAGAAACTTTTCATCAGAGGTTCCCACGTAAACCTCAGCCTGTGGCGAGGTTCCGGAGGGAATACTTTGCCACCACCGACGAAGAAGAGGAGTTGGAGGGGTTCACAGATTCCGAGGAGGAGGAGGATTCAGCGAGCCGGAACGGCGACCGATGGAGGGAAATGTTCGAGACGTCTGAAGATGAAGAGGATTCTTTTCGGGGTTTTACCTCTTCACCGCCCAGAGGAGAGGGAACGGGAGGGGGTGAAGGGGGCCCTGGAGGGGAGGTGGATGTCAGGGAACTGCCATCGGAGGCACAGGTGGGGAAAGGGCTCACGGAGGCTGGGGGGGACTCAGCAGCTGAAGCAGGGACCAGCAGGGGGAGAGGTGGGTCTCTGGTGGAAAGTCTCACGGAGGCTGAGAGAGACTCAGCAGCCAAAGCAGGAACCAGCAGGGAAAGAGGTGGATCTCTGAGGGAAAGCGAGCAAGAGGGAGGGCTCAGGGACACGTCCAGCGAGAACAGTGGGGAGGTGTCTGAAGCTCCCATAGGGAGACCCATTCCTCGCCGGAAGCTGTCACGCCGCGAGTCCAGAAGACGTGTTTCCGTTAAGGAGCTTTTATGCTGGAAACGATTCCGAAAGCAACCACTGTCGGAATCTGCAAGTGACTAGAGCAGACATGTCTGAGGAGCTCCGTCACAGACAGAGGTTTGTGGATTTGCACAAACTCTGAGGGACTACGATTTTACGCACAAGCAGCTCATCATCCCATCACACCTCATTATCCAGATTTTTCTCTAGTACTTTGGTTTTGCTCTTATTTAACTTAAATCTCACTACCTGTCCGAACTCCTGTATCATCTCCAGTGCTTTTACTGCACTGGAGTCTGGATCCTATAATGTCAATACTAAATCATCAGCGAAGGTTTTTAAGTCATACTGTTTGGATCCTACAATATTTTTACTTTGTTCATATTTTCTTATCATACTTAACAAGATCTCAAGGACCGAAATAAACAGCAGAGGGGAAAGTGGGCACCCTTGCCTGGTTCCCTTCTCAATTCTAATTTCTTCCGATACCACATTTTTTACTATAAGTTTAGCTTTTTGTTCATGTTACCATTTAAAAACTCTTGACCAACCCCCATACTTTCTAAATTATGTGACATAAAACTCCAAGATACATTGTCAAAGGCTTTCTCTGCATCAATAAACATTAACATTGCTTTACAGTTCTTTCTTGCTTCCAACTTTTCCAAAATATCTACAATATTCCTAATATTATCTTTCACGTGTCTTCCAGGTAGGAAACCTACCTGGTCCTTATGGATATATTCAGACATAACCTTCTTTAGCCTGTTGGCCAATATATTTGCAAAAATTTTATAATCCACATTAAGTAGGGAGATTGGTCTGTAATTTTTGACATTGGATCTATCTTGATCTTGTTTTGGGATCAGAGTTTGCAGGGCATCAGTTGAAGAAGGAGCAAAAAGGGTTTTCTTGTGTCTGTGTGTTTCTTTCTGGCTGATTAGCTGTTTTCCCTGTGTAAAGGTCAGAGGGGGCAGGGTTTCTGTTGAGGCAGGGGATTAGCTGTGGGAGGAGCTTATCAGAGTTTGCAGGGCATCAGTTGAAGAAGGAGCAAAAAGGGTTTTCTTGTGTCTGTGTGTTTCTTTCTGGCTGATTAGCTGTTTTCCCTGTGTAAAGGTCAGAGGGGGCAGGGTTTCTGTTGAGGCAGGGGATTAGCTGTGGGAGGAGCTTATCAGAGTTTGCAGGGCATCAGTTGAAGAAGGAGCAAAAAGGGTTTTCTTGTGTGTGTGTGTGTGTGTTTCTTTGTGGCTCATTAGCTGTTTTCCCTGTGTAAAGGTCAGAGGGGGCAGGGTTTCTGTTGAGGCAGGGGATTAGCTGTGGGAGGAGCTTATCAGAGTTTGCAGGGCATCAGTTGAAGAAGGAGCAAAAAGGGTTTTCTTGTGTGTGTGTGTGTTTCTTTGTGGCTCATTAGTTAGATCCATCTTTCTTTGTGGCTCATCAGTTAGATCCATCTTTTAGATTTAGGGGAGCTAGTCTCAAACGTTTGTTGGGGGAGATCTAGGTTTTTTTTTGTGTGGAGAAGTTATTTGTCCTGTCTTCAAGCTTTTTATGATGGAGGACCTCTGTAGCCAACCCTAACGACACGATCTCAAGATGGAAGGGGAGGGAACAGCTGCAGTCGCCTGCGATTCCTGCGCAATGTTTGCCATCTTGCCAAAGGTTGCAGGCAGCTTTACCTGCAGCAATTGCATGTTGATTACCCTCTTAAAAGACAAAGTCCAGCAACTGGAGGAACATGTAGCTACGCTCCAAAGAATTAGAGAGCTGGAGCTCTTCTTGGAAGCAACAGAGCACACCGTCTCCACCAAGGAGGAGACAGGGGACTCCCCTGAGAAGGAGTCTAGTTCACCAACACAGGAGCCAGATA
This sequence comes from Podarcis vaucheri, assembly GCF_965113315.1. Lineage (NCBI taxonomy): Eukaryota > Metazoa > Chordata > Lepidosauria > Squamata > Lacertidae > Podarcis > Podarcis vaucheri. Next base: position 391,059 of record NC_138755.1, read on the forward strand.
TATGGAGAAACGTGACTCAAAGAAGTAGGAGGCCCAGGGTTCACTCTGATTGCTTAGAAATACACAATCGCTTTGAGGTCCTCTCCCCTAGCATGGAAGACGAAGAGCAGACTCCATTTGAGGATCTCTCCCTCATTACAGTCGATCAGGTATATGAAGACGAGCAGCAAAGTCAGTCCTCAGGGAATGTGCAGGCGACCTTGGAACGGACAGCTCACGGAAGAACCCCGACCAAACCCAAGAGGAGGCGTGTAGTGGTGATAGGGGATTAAAAGATCAAAGCAAAGATTTTGACAAGCTGGAAGCACTTTAAAAAGGGCTGTAAAAAGTGTGGATTTTTGTGCAACAATTGAACTTGCCTTTAAGAATTTAAAAGAGACAATTTTGCTTTACTCTTGTAGGCTTTTGATTGGACTTTTCCTCTCCTTTGTGGATTTACAAATGACAGAGAAGCCCAAAGTCACGGACTGCCAGGGCAAAAAAGAACTATCAAATTGCTGAAACTGTTTTCAATTCTGAAAGTGCTACATGCGAGCGTTACAGTTTGGATACAAATAGGGAAACTGTTTCTTGCACCTTTCTTGAGACTTTGTTTTAACCTAGGGAAAAGCTCTACATGCCAAAAGGAATTTGAAGGTTCCCTTTAAATCTGTTTTTAACTGCTGGGACTTTAATGGCGGAATAACTCTTTCTTTCCTTTGAAATACAGTTGCACTCCCCCTAGAGGACTTTGGATTTACAACTGTCTGGGAACTGTATTTTGTTTCGATTCTTTGCTGCCTTGTTGTTTACTCTCTGGAATTGTCTTTCCCATGGGACTGCATATAGTCTGACCTTGGCACGTAGTCAGGATTGGAATGAGTGGTACAGGGAAAGCAAGATTGGCTAAAACGAAAGCTAAACAACTGGTACAAACAACTTTGACCTCTCAGCCACGCAGATCATCTGTCCCAGCTGTTTTAGGGACAGAAGAAGGGAAAGTTGAGCAGACACCATCAGAGGATATGGCTGCAGGAGGATCTGATAGTTTTAAATCAAATTTTGGAACAACTGGCAATTTTAAACAAAAAGGTGGATGAGCATTCGTCCAAAATTGATCAAGCTACAGCCAACTATTAGCAAACTGACAGATCAAGTTGCTCAACATACACAAGCAATTGGGAATCTCCAGGAAGCAACTGCAGAAAATCGTAAACTGGCTGAGGAGGCCAATCAAAAAGCAGTAGAAGCCAATCAGAAGGCTGAGGCAATAAAAGTGGAGGTAAAGCCTTTGCACAAACAGATTAGTGAACAGCAGGCCTACCTGTCTATGGTTGAACTGAGAAATAGGGAAAATAATCTCAGATTGAGAGCTATCCCAGAACTTGAACAGGGAGATTTGATTGGTTATTTGACATCAGAATTTACAAAGTTCTGGGATATAGAAGAAGACAAGGACTTTAAAATTGCAACTGCTTTTAGATTGGGAAGAGTGGTGAGGAAGGACAGATCCAGAGACTGTTTGATCATTTTGAGATCAAAGCAAGAGAGAGATAAAATACTAGGCCTGCATTTTGGAAAATCACTCTGCATCAGAGCAGAAATCTACAAAGACATCCCGAAACAACTTTTGGATCTCAGAGCTACTTATACAGAATACAAGACTACTGAAAGGCAACTCAATTCCTTTTAGGTGGGAGTTCCCTCAAGGATTATCTTTCAACTTCAAAGGAAAGAAAGTTAAAATCAAAACAGCAGAAGATCAACAAAAGTTCTTGAACGACCACGAAGAGGACCTTCAGAAAGGAACAATAGGATCTTGGCCACCACCTCCGCCTGCACCTGTACCTACACCTGTACCCTCGGGATCAGAGGATTCAAAGGACACCACCATCAGAGGAATAACAGATTGATCCAGGATGACTCTGCAGCTTCTCAGCTGGAACATTAATGGCGGAAATTCCCCGGAAAAAAGAAGAAGAATTTTTCATATATTGAAAAAAGAACAATTGGACATTATTTGCTTGCAGGAAACTCATGTGACTAGGCTCCATAGGAAAGTGTTAATCAACAAAAGATTAGGCCAAGAATTTATCTCATCGGACAGAGTCAAGACAAGAGGAGTGGTGATTTATGCAAAAGAGAGCCTGTCACCAAAATTTTTATTTAAAGATGAGCAAGGAAGAATTCTGGCAATTGAGATACAGACTCAAGGAGAAAAGTTTTTAATATTAGGAATTTATGCACCGAATGAGGGGAAATCAGAATTTTATAAGAAGCTGCATGAGACAATGCTGGACTATTTGGACTATACCAACATCATTATGATGGGAGATATGAATGGGGTGGTCTCTACAAATATGGATAAGTCACAAAATCAAAATTTAACAAAAGACGGCAGACTACCTAAAACCTTTTTTGAACTAACTGACAATATGGATTTGATTGATATTTGGAGGACAAAGAATCCCCTAGGTAAAGAAGGAACATTCTTTTCTGAAGCCCATCTGTCATGGACAAGAATCGACCAAATATGGATAATTAGAGGGCTGGCACCTAAGACTAGAAAAGTGGAAATCTGCCCAAAAACCTGCTCCGACCATAACGCTATGAAAGTGGAAATGAGACTCACTCCAATCGGTTCCTTCAGATGGAAAATGAATGACACCATATTAAGAGATCAAGAGATTGTCAAGAAGGCCCAAAAAACATTAAAAGATTATTTTGAAATAAATTTGAACACTACGGTGGGAAAAAGAACAATATGGGACGCAAGTAAAGCCGTTATGAGAGGGTTTTTGATACAACAGAACACGATAAAGAAAAGACTTTGGAATGAAAAAAAGGATAAGATCCTAGAGAAGATAAGAGATGGTGAGAAAAAATTGAGATCAAAACCAAAATCACAGGAGGTTCTGAGAGAAATTAAGTTTTACCAAGCACAATATGCTAAATTGATAAATCAAGAAGTTGAGTGGAAAATTAAACAAATGAAACAAATATCATTTGAATCAGCAAATAAGTGTGGGAAACTGCTAGCTTGGCAGTTGAAAAAGAGACAAAAACTGAATACGGTCACAAACCTAGAGATTGAAGGGAGAAATATCCAGAAACCTGAGGAAATTAGAAAGTGTTTCCAGAGATACTTCAAACAACTTTATATGGAAGAGAAGGAGATAGAACAATTCTTGAAAGCTAATGGGCTATCGAAATTATCTCAAGAAAAAAGAACAATTCTGAATTATAAGATAACTCAACAAGAAATTGAGGGTGCCATTCAGAATATGCAACTAGGCAAATCCCCAGGGCCAGACGGACTTACCTCCAAGTACTACAAGACATTGAAAGACTTTTTGATACAACCACTAATGGAGGTATGCAATCAGATTATGGAGGGGAGGAAGGCACCGGAATCGTGGAAAGAAGCTTTCATCACATTGATACCTAAAGTGGAAACTGAAAAGACTCAACTTAAGAACTACTGTCCCATCTCACTCCTAAATGTGGATTACAAAATTTTTGCAGATATCTTGGCAAGTAGACTTAAAAAAGTACTAAATGAAGTAATTCATAAAGATCAGGCAGGCTTTCTTCCAGGTAGACATTTGTTTGATAACACTAGGAATATCATTGATATTTTGGAACTTTTGCAAACTAACATCAATACAAAAGCAGTATTAATTTTTATAGATGCGGAGAAGGCCTTTGACAACATTTCTTGGAAGTTTATGAAGAAAAACTTGGAAGGGATGGGAGTGGGACGGGGGTTTGAAAATGGAATAGAGGCAATTTATTCAGAGCAAAAAGCTAAATTGATAGTTAACAATGTGGTGACATAAGAGTTCAAAATTGAAAAAGGAACACGACAAGGTTGCCCCTTATCCCCTCTGTTATTTATTTCTGTCCTGGAGGTGCTTTTGAACATGATTAGGGAGGACCGGTTGGTGCAAGGAATACAGGTCGAAGTGAAACAATATAAATTGAAAGCTTTTGCAGATGATTTGGTTTTAACATTACAGGAGCCAGAATCTAGTACGAAGAGAGTTCTAGAATTAATTCATGAGTTTGGTCGGGTGGCGGGGTTCAAACTGAACAAGCAAAAAACTAAGGTTTTGGAAAAAAAATTGACAACTGAGGAATCAGAAAGGTTTCAGAAAGAGACAGACTTAAAAGTGGTAAAGAAGGTGAAATACCTAGGGGTAAACTTGACTGCTAAAAATCTGAATTTATTTAAGGACAACTATGAAAAATGTTGGTTAGAAATTAAAAAGGATTTAGAAACTTGGTCAAGATTGAAACTTTCCTTGTTAGGTCGAATCGCAGCTATAAAGATTGTTGCCAAAGATGTTGTTCTTGTTTCAAACCCTACAAATTGTGGACAGAGTGGAATGTTTTGGAAAGTGGCAGAAAGATATCTCTAAGTTTGTCTGGCAGGGCAAAAAGCCCAGAATAAAATTTAAGATTCTAACTGATGCAAAAGAAAGGGGGGGATTTGCCCTGCCGGACTTAAGGTTATATTATGAAGCTGCAGCTTTCTGCTGGATGAAGGATTGGTTACTGTTAGAGAACACTGATGTCCTAGATCTGGAAGGGTTTAATAATGCGTTTGGATGGCATGCATATTTGTGGTATGACAAGGTTAAGTTTCATAAAGCGTTCAAAAACCATATTGTCAGAAAAGCAATTTTTATTGTCTGGACTAAATACAAGGACTTATTAGAAAACAAGACCCCGAGATGGCTATCACCAATGGAGGCTAAGGCCCGAAAAAGACTCAATATGGAGGCCGGTTGGCCGAAATATTGGGAAATAATAGAAAAAATTGGAAACAATTGGAGATTGCAGAGCTTGGAGAAATTAAAGAATAAGGTGCAAGATTGGTTACATTACGCTCAAATTCAAGAGGTTTTTAAGTTGGACAAAAAGATAGGATTCCAGGTGGAAAAATCGAAGTTAGAGACAGAATTGTTGGAACCAAAGACTAAGGTACTTTCAAGAATGTATAACTTGCTGCTTAAATGGAACACTCAGGATGAGACAGTTAAATCAGCCATGATAAAATGGGCTCAGGATATTGGGTATAACATTATGTTTGAGGACTGGGAAAGGTTATGGACCACCGGAATGAAATTCACGGCATGTAATGCCCTGAAGGAAAATATTATGAAAATGATATATAGGTGGTACATGACCCCAGTCAAGCTTGCAAAAATATATCACCTGTCTGATAATAAATGTTGGAGATGTAAGGAGGCTGAAGGGACATTCTTTCACCTCTGGTGGACTTGTGCAAAAGTGAGGGCCTTCTGGGAAATGATCTACAACGAGTTAAAAAAGGTATTTAAATATACCTTTGTTTAGAAACCAGAGGCCTTCCTCTTGGGCATTGTCGGCCGGAAAGTGTTAAAGAAGGATAGAACTTTTTTTATGTATGCGACTACAGCAGCAAGAATACTTATTGCAAAATACTGGAAGACACAAGATTTGCCCACACTGGAAGAGTGGCAGACGCAATTGATGGACTATATGGAACTGGCCGAAATGACTGGCAGAATCCGAGATTTGGGAGTAGAAACAATGGAAGAGGACTGGAAAAAATTTAAGGACTATTTACAAAAACAGTATAAGTTGTACGAATGTTAAGAAATTGCACGATCCAGAAAAATATGGATCCAGTAATTTGATTGTGAGATATAGAAAATTAAGTTATAAATAAGTGGATAAAAATTACTTTAAATTTAGAAATATGATATTTGAAAAGTACAAAATAAGGTATGAAACAAGGTAATAATTTGCTGGTATTTTTATTGAAAAGAACGCAGGGTTAGGGAGACGTGAGGAAGTCCAGTTAGTTGTTGTTGTTGTTGTTGTTTAGTCGTTTAGTCGTGTCCGACTCTTCGTGACCCCATGGACCAGAGCACGCCAGGCACTTCTGTCCTCCACTGCCTCCCGCAGTTTGATCAAACTCATGCTAGTAGCTTCAAGAACACCATCCAACCATCTCATTCTCTGTCGTCCCCTTCTCCTTGTGCCCTCCATCTTTCCCAACATCAGGGTCTTTTCCAGGGAGTCCTCTCTTCTCATGAGGTGGCCAAAGTATTGGAGCCTCAGCTTCACGATCTGTCCTTCCAGTGAGCACTCAGGGCTGATTTCCTTCAGAATGGAGAGGTTTGATCTTCTTGCAGTCCATGGGACTCTCAAGAGTCTCCTCCAGCACCATAATTCAAAAGCATCAATTCTTCGGCGATCAGCCTTCTTTATGGTCCAGCTCTCACTTCCATACATCACTACTGGGAAAACCATGGCTTTTACTATACGGACCTTTGTTGGCAAGGTGATGTCTCTGCTTTTTAAGATGTTGTCTAGGTTTGCCATCGCCTTTCTCCCAAGGAGCAGGCGTCTTTTAATTTCGTGACTGCTGTCACCATCTGCACTGATCATGGAGCCCAAGAAAGTAAAATCTCTCACTGCCTCCATTTCTTCCCCATCTATTTGCCAGGAGGTGATGGGCCCAGTGGCCATGATCTTCGTTTTTTTGATGTTGAGCTTCAGACCATATTTTGCGCTCTCCTCTTTCACCCTCATTAAAAGGTTCTTTAATTCCTCTTCACTTTCTGCCATCAAGGTTGTGTCATCTGCATATCTGAGGTTGTTGATATTTCTTCCGGCAATCTTAATTCCGGCTTGGGATTCATCCAGCCCAGCCTTTCGCATGATGAATTCTGCATATAAGTTAAATAAGCAAGGAGACAATATACAGCCTTGCCGTACTCCTTTCCCAATTTTGAACCAATCAGTTGTTCCATATCCAGTTCTAACTGTAGCTTCTTGTCCCACATAGAGATTTCGCAGGAGACAGATGAGGTGATCAGGCACTCCCATTTCTTTAAGAACTTGCCATAGTTTGCTGTGGTCAACACAGTCAAAGGCTTTTGCATAGTCAATGAAGCAGAAGTAGATGTCTTTCTGGAACTCTCTGGCTTTCTCCATAATCCAGCGCATGTTTGCAATTTGGTCTCTGGTTCCTCTGCCTCTTCTAAATCCAGCTTGCACTTCTGGGAGTTCTCGGTCCACATACTGCTTGAGCCTTCCTTGTAGAATTTTAAGCATAACCTTGCTAGCATGTGAAATGAGTGAAATTGTGCGGTAGTTGGAGCATTCTTTGGCACTGCCTTTCTTTGGGATTGGAATGTAGACTGATCTTCTCCAATCCTCTGGCCACTGCTGAGTTTTCCAAACTTGCTGGCATATTGAGTGTAGCACCTTAACAGCATCATCTTTTAAAATTTTAAACAGTTCAGCTGGAATACCATCACTTCCACTGGCCTTGTTATTTGCAGTGCTTTCTAAGGCCCATTTGACTTCACTCTCCAGGATGTCTGGCTCAAGGTCAGCAACCACACTACCTGGGGTGTATGAGACATCCATATCTTTCTGGTATAATTCCTCTGTGTATTCTTGCCACCTCTTCTTGATGTCTTCTGCTTCAGTTAGATCTTTACCACTTTTGTCCTTTATTATGGTAATCTTTGTACGAAATGTTCCTTTCATATTTCCAATTTTCTTGAACAGATCTCTGGTTCTTCCCATTCTGTTGCTTTCCTCTATTTCTTTGCATTGCTCGTTTAAGAAGGCCTTCTTGTCTCTCCTTGCTGTTCTTTGGAAATCTGCATTCAATTTCCTGTATCTTTCACTATCTCCCTCGCATTTTGCTTGCCTTCTCTCCTCCGCTATTTGTAAGGCCTCGTTGGACAGCCACTTTGCTTTCTTGCATTTCTTTTTCATTGGGATGGTTTTAGTTGCTGCCTCCTGTATAATGTTGCGAGCCTCCATCCATAGTTCTTCAGGCACTCTGTCCAGCAAATCTAAATCCTTAAACCTGTTCCTCACTTCCACTGTGTATTCATAAGGGATTTGGTTTAGATTGTATCTTACCTGTCCAGTGGTTTTTCCTACTTTCTTCAGTTTAAGCTTGAATTTTGCTATAAGGAGCTGATGATCTGAGCCACAGTCAGCTCCAGGTCTTGTTTTTGCTGACTGTATAGAGCTTCTCCATCTTTGGCTGCAGAGAATATAATCAATCTGATTTCGATGTTGCCCATCTGGGGATGTCCATGTGTAGAGTCGTCTCTTGTGTTGTTGGAAAAGCGTGTTTGTGATGACCAGCTTGTTCTCTTGACAGAACTCTATTAGCCTTTGCCCTGCTTCGTTTTGATCTCCAAGGCCAAACTTGCCAGTTGTTCCTTTTATCTCTTGATTCCCTACTTTAGCATTCCAATCCCCTATAATGAGCAGAACATCCTTCTTTGGTGTCACTTCGATAAGGTTTTGTAAGTCTTCATAGAACTGGTCAATTTCAGTTTCTTCAGCACCAGTAGTTGGTGCATAAACTTGGATTACTGTGATGTTAAAAGGTCTGCCTTGGATTCGTATCGAGATCATTCTATCATTTTTGAGACTGCATCCCAGTACAGCTTTCGCCACTCTTTTGTTGACTATGAGGGCCACTCCATTTCTCTTACGGGTTTCTTGCCCACAGTAGTAGATATGGTAGTCATCCGAACTGAATTCGCCCATTCCCGTCCATTTTAGCTCACTGATGCCCAGGATGTCAATATTTATTCTTGCCATCTCATTTTTGACCACATCCAACTTACCCAGGTTCATGGTTCTTACATTCCAGGTTCCTATGCAATATTTTTCTTTACAGCATTGGACTTTCCTTTCGCTTCCATGCATATCCACAACTGAGCGTCCTTTCGGCTTTGGCCCAGCCGCTTCATCAGCTCTGGATCTACTTGTACTTGTCCTCCGCTCTTCCCCAGTAGCATGTTGGACACCTTCCGACCTGAGGGGCTCATCTTCCAGTGTCATAACTTTTATATGCCTGTTGTCTTTGTCCATGGAGTTTTCTTGGCAGGGATACTGGAGTGGCTTGCCGATTCCTACTCCAGGTGGATCACGTTTGGTCCAGTTAGTTATATATATATATATAAAATGTTTTGTCTTATTTCTTTTTTTTTTATACTGATTGTTGGCGTATTTGTATTTGCTTTTCAAGTTTGTTGTTTTCATGGTGAAGGGATTTTGTGTGTTCACTTTTTGATTTGTGTTTGAAACTTAATAAAATATCTATAATAAAAAAGAAAAAAAGAAAAGAGAGGACCCAAATAATTACCGCCCAGTCAGTCTGACATCAATACCAGGGAAGATTCTGGAGCAGATCATTAAGCAAACAGTCTGTGAGCACCTAGAAAGGAATGCTGTGATCACCAATAGTCAGCATGGATTTCTGAAAAATAAGTCATGTCAGACTAACCTGATCTCGTTTTTTGACAGAATTACAAGCCTGGTAGATGAAGGGAACGCAGTGGATGTAGCCTACCTTGATTTCAGCAAGGCATTTGACAAGGTGCCCCATGATATTCTTGTAAAGAAACTGGTAAAATGCGGTCTTGACTATGCTACCACTCAGTGGATTTGTAACTGGCTGACTGACCGAACCCAAAGAGTGCTCATCAATGGTTCCTCTTCATCCTGGAGAAGAGTGACTAGTGAGGTGCCACTAGTCCGGGCCCGGTCTTATTCAACATCTTTATCAACGACTTGGATGATGGACTCAAGGGCATCCTGATCAAATTTGCAGATGACACCAAACTGGGAGGGGTGGCTAACACCCCAGAGGACAGGATCACACTTCAAAACGACCTTGACAGATTAGAGAACTGGGCAAAAACAAACAAGATGAATTTAACAGGGAGAAATGTAAAGTATTGCACTTGGGCAAAAAAAATGAGAGGCACAAATACAAGATGGGTGACACCTGGCTTGAGAGCAGTACATGTGAAAAGGATCTAGGAGTCTTGGTTGACCACAAACTTGACATGAGCCAACAGTGTGACACGGCAGCTAAAAAAGCCAATGCAATTCTGGGCTGCATCAATAGGAGTATAGCATCTAGATCAAGGGAAGTAATAGTGCCACTGTATTCTGCTCTGGTCAGACCTCACCTGGAGTACTGTGTCCAGTTCTGGGCACCACAGTTCAAGAAGGACACTGACAAACTGGAACGTGTCCAGAGGAGGGCAACCAAAATGGTCAAAGGCCTGGAAACGATGCCTTATGAGGAACGACTAAGGGAGCTGGGCATGTTTAGCCTGGAGAAGAAGAGGTTAAGGGGTGATATGATAGCCATGTTCAAATACATAAAAGGATGTCACATAGTGGAGGGAGAAAGGTTGTTTTCTGCTGCTCCAGAGAAGCGGACACGGAGCAATGGATCCAAACTACAAGAAAGAAGATTCCACCTAAACATTAGGAAGAACTTCCTGACAGTAAGAGCTGTTCGACAGTGGAATTTGCTGCCAAGGAGTGTGGTGGAGTCTCCTACTTTGGAGGTCTTTAAGCAGAGGCTTGACAACCATATGTCAAGAGTGCTCTGATGGTGTTTCCTGCTTGGCAGGGGGTTGGACTCGATGGCCCTTGTGGTCTCTTCCAACTCTATGATTCTATGATTCTATGATTCTAAGCTTCCTTCCAGGTTTCAGGTGCTCATCCCCCTCCTATAATCTTATTGCAAACTTCTAACAATGGTTGAATAAGCCATTCTTTCAGTATTTTATAGTATTTTGCTGATAAACCATCTGGTCCTGGGGTCTTGCCAAGTTGCATTGAGTTTATTGCGTATTCCTGTCTTGTAATTAGTCCATTTAGTGGGATCTTTTTACCCTCGGGAATCTTCTGCAGACCATTAGTTTTGATAAATTGCTCAATTTTAGCATGATCTTCTTTCTCCTTTTTATACAGTTGTTTATAATACTTATGAAAACATCTTCTTATACCACAGGGTTCTCCACAGACTTTCCTTCTGAACAATAATTGTGATAGTACTTTGTTTTTGCCTCTTTTTTAATTGCCAAGGTAAAAGTTTCCCAAATTTATTTGCAGATTCAAAGTTCCTTTGTCTCATCCTCTTTAGTTTCCATTCTATTTCTTGATTAATAATTTGTGAGTATTGAGTCTGTAAGGCTTTGATTTCCTTTTGTGTCTGCAAATTCTTTGGATTGCCTCTAAAGATCTTTTAGTTGTTCCAGAATTTTATCTTTTTTCTCATTCTGTATCTTTCTCCTAATTGAATTTTGTTGAATGAGAAATCCTCTCATTACTGCTTTGCTGGTGTCCCAAATAACCCTTGCTTCCATTCCCTGGTTCATAGAATCATAGAATCATAGAGTTGGAAGAGACCACAAGGGCCATCGAGTCCAACCCCCTGCCAAGCAGGAAACAATTTCAAAATAGTCCTTTAGGGCTTTTTGGGCTTTATTTACAATTTGGGTACTCCTCAACAAATAATCATTCATTCTCCATCTGAAAGAACCCTGTAAGGACATTTTCAATTCCATAAAAACTGCATTATGATCTGAGCAAGTTTTAGGGCAAATTTCTGTTTTTGATACTTTAGGAACCAGGTCTCTGGATATCCATAAATAATTGATTCTCGAAAATGACAGATTTGTGTCTGAATAGAATGTGAAGTCTTTTTTCAGTTGGATTTCTAACTCTCCATATGTCTGACAGGTCGAATTTGTCAGTTATTTCAAAGAAAGTTTTAGGTAGTCTGCCAGCATTTAATATTTTCTGCCTCTGAGTTCTGTCCATTAAGGTAGATGCCACTCCATTTAAATCTCTCATTAAATTTAATTTGTAATCCAAGTGTTCCAAAAGACTTGTTTCCAAGTTTTTTAAGAATTTTGATTTGCTGCATAGATTCCCAGTAACAAATATTTTTCACCTGGTGCTGTAATTTCCACTGGAATGTATCTTCCCCCCTCCTCTTTAAAGATCAATTTTGGGTTCCATTTTTCTTTGATATAGAAAACCACTCCTCTTTTTTTCCACTTTATCTGAAGAAATAAATTCTTGATCGAGTTGATCAAGAGGCACAAATAAAAGATGGGGGACACCTGGCTTGAGAGCAGTACATGTGAAAGGATCTAGGAGTCTTGGTTGACCACAAACTTGACATGAGCCAACAGTGTGACGCGGCAGCTAAAAAAGCCAATGCAATTCTGGGATGCATCAATAGGAGTATAGCATCTAGATCAAGGGAAGTAATAGTGCCACTGTATTCTGCTCTGGTCAGACCTCACCTGGAGTACTGTGTCCAGTTCTGGGCACCACAATTCAAGAAGGACACTGACAAACTGGAACGTGTCCAGAGGAGGGCAACCAAAATGGTCAAAGGCCTGGAAACGATGCCTTATGAGGAACGGCTAAGGTAGCTGGGCATGTTTAGCCTGGAGAAGAGGAGGTTAAGGGGTGATATGATAGTCATGTTCAAATATATAAAAGGATGTCACATAGAGGAGGGAGAAAGGCTGTTTTCTGCTGCTCCAGAGAAGCGGACAGGGAGCAATGGATCCAAACTACAAGAAAGAAGATTCCACCTAAACATTAGGAAGAACTTCCTGACAGTAAGAGCTCTTCGACAGTGGAATTTGCTGCCAAGGAGTGTGGTGGGGTCTCCACATGACCATATGTCAGGAGTGCTCTGATGGTGTTTCCTGCTTGACAACCATATGTCAGGAGTGCTCTGATGGTGTTTCCTGCTTGGCAGGGGGTTGGACTCGATGGCCCTTGTGGTCTCTTCCAACTCTATGATTCTATGATTCTATGAGTTTTTTATTTGATAAAATTTTTCTATGTAGCCTTGTAATGTGTGTTTCCTGTAAACAAATTACAACCAAATTCTGCTTTTCCAAAACATAGTAAACCTGTCTCCTTTTCTGAGGAGATTAAGCCATTAACATTCCAAGAATAAATTCTCAAAGCCATGATGTTAGACTAAGGGGTCACCGCTCCTACCCCGGCAGCTGCAGGCTTTCCAGTCCAAGTTCCACCAAGTACTTTTGCAGAAATCTGTCCTTCTCTCCAACAGTCTTAATTATTTGCTTTCTTCCTCCAAATTGAAGGAAAGACCCTCTGGGAATTCCTACCTGAAGAAGATATTTTTCCTCCTCAAGATGTTTGCCAATTCTGTGAAACTGGATCTCAGGTTCAAGAAGTGTCTAGGAATCTCTTTGAAAAGGACAATGGGTTTATCTTGAATTTTTAAAACTTTTTTGCAGTCCCAAAATGATATCTCTTTGTTCCTTGGTCTTGAAGACCACTATGCAGTCATAAGTTATTTTTGAATCCTTTTTGGGGCCAAACCTATAAGCTTTTTATATCCACAGTTCAACTTCTTCCTTTTTCAAGTCCCACCACGTCACAAAATGGTCTGTCAAACACTCCTTGAGTGGCTCTTCTTCCAATTGAGGGACCCCTCTCAATCTTAGATGAGATTCCCATTCCTTCATCTGACGAAATGCAATAGAATTTGAATTTTCATATTGTATTCATTCCAAATCTGAAACTGACCTGGCTAAAGGAATGGATCAAATTAGATGACTCGGATGTATTGGATTTAGAGGGAGTAGAGACGAGATTTGGATAGCATGCCTATTTAATAGATGAAAAAGTGAGAGTACATAAAGGCTTCCTAGGGCATATAATCAGAAAATCTATATATAAAATATGGGAGAAATATAAAAGACTCTTAGAACCGAAAACTCCCTGGTGGGCATCACCAGCAGAAATTGTCGCAGTGAAAAAATTAAATATGAAAGAAAATTGGGCTACCTATAAAACTGTATTAAAGGAAGAAAATGGGGAATTGGAATTAAAGGACTACACAGAAATTAAAGCTCATATTAGTGATTGGTTCCAATATATTCAAATTAAGTATAGATTAGCAAAAGACAAAAAGTTAGGATTTGAAAAAGAAATATCAAAATTCGATAAATATTTAATACAAGAAAAATCAAAAAATATATCTAAATTGTATAATCTGATTTTAGAGTGGGAAACAAAGGATGAATTGGTTAAAGCATCAATGATTAAATGGGCGCAAGACATTGGGAAAAATATTATGTTTGAACAATGGGAAAAATTGTGGAAAGAAGATATGAAATTCACCATGTGTTATATACTGAAAGAAAATTACCTTAAAATGCAACATAGATGGTATTTAACACCTGAAAGAATAGCAAAAATGAATAAAAACTGTAGCGATATCTGCTGGTGATGCAACACGGGAAAAGGTACTATGATACATATATGGTGGAATTGTTTAAACATCAAACAATTTTGGGAAATAATATATAATGAAATGAAAAAAAATGTTTAGATACTCATTTAGGAAAACACCAGAAGGTTTTCTATTGGGAATAGTACCAGGAAGCCTAAAGGAAGAAGATAAGACCTTATATTTATACGCAACAGTAGCAGCAAGGCTATTGATCGCAAAAAACTGGAAAAGTGGTATAATACTGACAAAAACAGAGTGGCTTGCCAAATTATTGGAGTATTACAATATATCCAAAACAATGGAAGAAATTGGAAGGATTTCAAAAGAAAAGATAGATAGGGACTGGAAGGTGTTTAAAAGATACTTCAAAATCATATCGAAAAATCAGAACTCCTATTAGAATAAACAAGTTCCGTTTCAAATACTGAAATATCAAATAAGACGGAAAACAATGTGTAATAGAAAAAGAAGTATGAAATTAGGGTAAAGGTGTGTGAAAGAAAGTAATAGAAGTGGAAAGAAATTGTAATTGAGTAGATTGGAAGTCAAACACAAAGGTGGGGTGAAGGGTTGGTGGACGGTGATGGGGAAAGGAACTATTTGTGGGATTGAGTGTAAGTATGTTTGAACATTTTTAAGGATTGTATGAAATGTATGTTTGTATGCTTGTATATGTGTATTAATGATGAATGTAAATTACCGTATTTTTCGCACCATAGGACGCACTTTTTCCCTCCTAAAAAGCAAGGGAAAATGTGTGTGCGTCCTATGGAGCGAATGCAGGGGGGAGGCAGGCGGGAAAAGCCCTCAAGAGCCGCACACAAGCTCCATGCGCTCTTGCGGGCTTTTCTCTAGGAGGGAGAAGGGACTGACTGGCTGCAGCAGTCCCTTCTCCCTCCTGGGGGAAAAGCCCCCAAGAGCGGCACCCTCTTTAAAGGCTGTGCGGCTCCTGCGGGCTTTTCTACGAGGTGGGGGAATTCCCCCACCTCCCAGAAAAGCCAGGAGAAGCCGCACAGCCCCTTTAAAGAGTGTGCAGCTTCTGCGGGAGGTGGGGGAAGCTGCAGCAGATTCCCTCCTCCCGGGCTCCCTTTGAAGCGGCAATGTGGGAGGGGAGCAGCTTACACTCGTGTAAGCAGCTCCTCTCCCACTTTCCTCCTTCAAAGCGACCACGGAGGAGGGAAAGAGGGGACCCATGGATCCTCTTCGCTGCTCGAGGCTGCAGCAGATTCCCTCCTCCCGGGCTCCCTTTTAAGCAGCAAAGTGGGAGGGGAGCAGCTTACACTCGTGTAAGCAGCTCCTCTCCCACTTTCCTGCTTGAAAGCAACTACGGAGGAGGGAAGGAAGGGGACCATGGATCCTCCGCTGCTCGAGGCTTCAGCGGATTCCTCCTCCGTAATTGCTTTGAAGCAGGAAAGTGGGAGGGGGGCAGCTTACACTCGTGTAAGCAGCTCCTCTCCCACTTTCCTGCTTCAAAGCAACTACGGAGGAGAGAAGGAAGGGGACCATGAATCCTCCCTGCTCACGGCTGCAGCGGATTCCTCCTCCTTGATTGCTGGGAGTTTCTCTGGGCAGGAATTCCCTCAGCTTAAGTGGGGTGGGGGAAGTGTGGCAGGTAGGGGGGTACTGAGAGACACATGTCTCTCAGATGAAAATTGGGAGTGGGCATTGTGTGAAGTGGCTGTGGATCTCCTGCCACAGAACTGTAGGACTGTATAGAGTTGGGAGGGCCACCCGAGGGTCATCTAGCCCAGCCCCCTCACAATGTAGGAATCACAGCTAAAGAACGCCAGGCAGATGGTCCCCCAACCGCTCCTTAAAAGCCTCCAGTGGTGGAGACCCCAAACACCTTCCGAGGTCATAGAATTGCAGGGTTGGAAGGGAACCCCAGGAGTCATCTAGTCCAGCCCCGGTGGACAGCGGGCGCAATCCATCCCGTTGTGCAAGACTAAAGATGCTGTGCAAGGCTAAAGAAGAAGCCAAGGCAGTGAGCGGGATGGATCGCGCTTGCTGCCTTGTCTTCTTTAGCTACACTGGAGTGCTCTGATGGTGTTTCCTGCTTGGCAGGGGGTTGGACTCGATGGCCCTTGTGGTCTCTTCCAACTCTATGATTCTATGATTCTAGGTTTAGCTCCTGGCTGGAGAGGTTGTGCGGCTATGGATCCCGCACGCTGTCTTGGCTTCTTTGCTCTTTGGGGCTGGGGGGGGAACCCGGGCTTCCCCCGCAGCCCCGAGAAGCTCTGGGAGAAGTGGACAGGCTGCATGCAGCCTGTCCATTGCTCTTTGGGGCTGGGGGGAAGGATAATATTTTTTTCCCTTGATTTCCCCCTCTAAAAACTAGGTGCATCCTGTGGTCCGGTGCGTCCAATAGAGCGAAAAATACGGTAAATAAAATTAAGGGGGGAAAATGAAACTCTAACTGTCTCAAGCTGTGCCAACCTTGTCTCATGTGTTGTAATCTCATTCTTCGCCTCTTTCATTTCAACACTTAAATCTTCAAACTTTTTATTCAATTTTTCTATACCCTCTGTATTACGATTTGTATTGTCTCTGATTTTCATTACCGATTCCTCAAAGGCTGCACTTTTAGAGCCATGTCTTCCAGTTCCCTTATCTGGTTAGTCAGCATTCAAGAATTTCAAGTTCAGTCCCACAGTTTAGTGGAGTGAGAGAGAAAAACAGATTCCCACCACCAGTCCCACAGGTGCCAGCTGAGGCAGCCCGCAGCCCCCCTGTTCCTAGTTGTTAAAAGCCAGGCTGTAAAAGAAATTTTCCAAGTCCCTTTTGGAATTTAACAGACAATCCTGGAGGTAACAGATACTTTTAGCTACTTTAAGATGTGTCCAGACAGCAGCAGGATACAAAATAACAGTCAATAGAAACAAAAATCAAATGTTTCACCTTCCATTGTGATGTCACAATGGAGCCTTTCCGTCCCGGGGGTCCGCAGCAGAATGAAGGAGCTTCTTTACTTTAATCACAGTCTCTCAGGGTTTTTAAAACTTAAAGTAATTCCCCCCTTCCCCCTGCAGAAGGGGGGCATTAGATTTGACTTGCAAACTTTCAAACAGTCTTTTTACTATTGAGGCTTCGGTCCTCGTTTACCGACTCTACTTTAGTTCAACGAAAGGGATCGACCTCCATTTTTAAATCCCCTTTTCCCTGCTAATCTTGATCAAATTTAAACTTTATCCTTTACTTACAGTTCCAATTTTTAAGTCCTTTTTTTTTAAAAGGAATTGGCCGCTCACGAACCCCAGACTCGGAGCTTCGCGCTGTGAAGGAAGCAGTCGTTTCCGCTGTGCCGCGTCTCCGACCCCACTTGCTCTTGGGGCTCCTACGATTCTATGATTCTATGAATGGAATATTTGAGACTGGGCGATAGTTGGCCATACTGGCTAGGTCTAAAGATGTTTTTTTAAGAAGCGGTTTAATGACCGCCTCTTTCAGCGGGTCTGGGAAAGCTCCCTCACAGAGGGAAGCATTCACCACCCTGCAGAGCCCATTGCCCAGCCCTTCCCGGCTTGCTTTTATTAGCCAGGATGGGCAAGGATCAAGGAGACAGGTGGTTGGTTTCACACGTCCAAGCAGCCTGTCCACATCCTCGGGGGTAACGGATTGAAATTGATTCCATGCAACTTGACCAGACAGGGCTCTAGCACTCTCCCGCCCCAGCCCTGCTCCCACGGTGGTATCTAGCTCCTTCCGAATATGAGTGATTTTATCTGCAAAAAACTTTGCAAAATCGTTGCAGGAGATCTTGGGGTCTTTACAAGGCCCCGGTGGTAAAGGTGGTTCTGTTAAGTTGTGGACCACCTGAAAGAGTCTCCTGCTACTATTTTCTGCAGATGCAATACAGGCAGTGAAGAAAGTCTTCGCCGTGGCTATCGCCGCTTGGTACGCTCGACGTTGAGCTGTAACCCGTGTCTGGTCCGGTTCAGAATGAGTTCTCTGCCACCAGTGCTCTAGTCGTCTCAGCAATTGTTTCCTTGCCCTCATCTCTGGGGGAAACCACAGGGCTGTCCAGGCTCCATGCAATTGGAGAGGGTGCTTGGGAGACAGACAGTCGATAGCCCTAGTTAACTCCACATTCCAGCGGGCCACCAGGGAATCAGATGAAAATTAATCCCCAACCAGATATCCATCCCACCCACCCCAACAGAGCAAAAGGGGGGGGGAGAAGAAACAACTTAAAGTGCCACTGACTGCTTAAGGACATTTTAAAACACATTAGACACTTGGAACAGGAAAGCAATAGCAAAACAACTCTGCACTTTTGTAGCTGGGAGTGTGAGGGCCTGGGCCCCACCCCCTGGGCCAGTTGGAAAAGGCCTTGGAAGGGAGCAACATTCCTTTGTAAGAAAATATGAAATAAAGTCAAACCATTTTTACAGGCAAAATTAAAATAAAATAAATCAATGTGGGGTGGGGGGGGACAAGAAATTTTCCACACTGGGTACCACATGACCTTCCTACGCCACTGCCCTCAAATAGAAAACATCTTCAAGTAAGAGAATTGTCCTCTAGAATAGGGGTAGGCAACCTAAGCCCGCGGACAGTCCAGCAATTAGCGTGTTTTTACATGAGTAGAATGTGTGCTTTTATTTAAAATGCATCTCTAGGGTATTTGTGGGGCATAGGAATTCGTTCATCCCCCCCCAAAAAAAATAAATAGTCTGGCCCACCAGATGGTCTGAGGGATGGTGGACCAGCCCATGGCTGAAAAAGGTTGTTGACCACCCTATGCTTGTTGACATGCAGGGTGGTTTCTTACTGCATATTAATCTGTCATTCTTATGATATTTGTTCATACCTTGCAAGTGTCCCAGGACATCCCGTTCTTTCGCATGAGCATGGCGGCCATTTTGAGTGCTGCAATATCATCCTGAAAAAAGCACTTTTTGGGGGCCACAATCTCTTGCAGCACCCTGACACACATGTTTTTACATGCCAGGAGAGCACAGCACTGGAAAAAATGAGTCTTTTGGGTTCTGTGATCTCATGCAGGTGATGTAACTCACGTGGGAGCACGGCCAGGAAGAAACACATCCTGGTTTGGGTGCTCAACATGTTGGAGGTTATGTTCATTGTTATTATGAAGCATCATGCCTTATCATGTCAACCAGGAGGAAACAAACTGGGAGGAGATAAGCCTACCAAGAGCTTTCTCTGAATCACTGAATGTCTATGACCCCCTATCACCAGAGATACATTTCTTGTGCCTTTAAGGCCTCAGTTGGGATCTATATCTGGGCTCAGGTTTGGTCTTGGTTAACTTGTCTTCGTCATTCTCCTCTACAGATCTCCTCGATGATGATATTGCAGATGATGTAAGGTGCCTTAAGAAGGTTATCACCGAGAAAGGGCTGGAGTATTGGTGAGTGACATCAGCTTTCCTGCTTTATCAGAATGAGCAGCTGGGGAAAATGATGTAATCAAGTCAAAGCAGAAAACAAAAAAACTGTTTTTAAAGGCCCTTTATTAAGGGATGAAAGTAAGAGACACAAATCATTGCTTTTGTAGTAAGTAAATATAGTTTTAAGAGATATATGCAAGATCTTTCATGATAAAGTAAATCTGCAATCTTTTCACTTCAAAATCCTCATATGCTTAAGGAAGGTACACCAACACATAGAAGTTCCTTTGGGTCATTCTGTTATGAAAAGGATTGCCGAAATACGATACACGATGAATATTAAGGGCATTTCCATATAGGGTAATCTGTTTTGGAATAGGTGCTGCTCATGCAAGATGAGGGTGTTTATTGCCCGGCCTCATGTCCAAAATACACAGGCAAAGGCTTCTCCATGTAAGTGAGGAAAAGTCAGCTGAAGTCAGGGTGTTCCTCCAGCCCAGGTTTCCTTTCCCCCTGTGTTTCCTCCCTCCTCGGTGTCAGATCCTGCCAACCCAAGCCTGATACCACTGTGAGGCTTGTGACAATTATTTTGCTAAGTATAAAATAAATATGGATACTCATTTCTTTGCTATTAAATCTCTTGCACCTGCATTCTTTCCTATTACCTTTGCAGAGTTTTAGTTCTGAGTTCAAAATATAAATTTCCCTCAGTGAGTTTTGGCATACTATCCAGTCAGTAGGTTCAAGCTTTGGGGAGATAATAATAATTTGAGGTTATTATTCTGCTAAATTCACCTTTCACATCACCAGGCACTCACAAATCACCCCCAATTTGTTTTGTTCTGCTAGGACAAGCCTGGACCTGCCCTGATTTATGGTTTTACATCAGGGCTGGCCCACAGAAGATAAGAGGACTGTCAATGGCTACTAGTCATGACAACTACAGTATCAGAGCACGTGGGGAGCATGTCCCAATTTATTGTTCTACCTCTAGTTTTGTGCTGCAGCACTGAAAAGTTCACAGCCCAGTTTTTTACTGCGTCATCAATATTCTTTTCTTGTTTGTAATGTTCCCGTGTGTACATTGGCCACATCCTGCTCATAAAGAATGCTGATGTGCAACCCCTCCCCTCTTTTTCTGTGCCTTTAGGACACATTATCAAGTAAACTGCAGCAGAGGAGCCCTCAGCATTCTGCATCTCTCATGCTCTTATTTTTTGGAATATCAGTCCTGGTTCAAAAACTTAGTATTGTACGGGAAGAAAAAGGAAGTCCACATACATTTTAATTAAAAAACTAACTGGGAATTCTTTCATTGTGTTTTAAGTCTTCCAAAAAGAAATAAAAGCCAATCAATGATAAAAGTGCTTGATGACTTCTTTCGTCTTTGTAAACTCGGGCTTTTATGCTAAGGATGTCTAGCACAGCTTGACCTCACATCTTCGCTATTCTTTTAAAAATGGAAGCCTCACCTAAAAGCAATTACATTAAACGTGAGGGGGCTGGGAAACCCCATCAAAAGAAAACGCATCACCTCATACATAAACACCATGAAACCACACATCACCTTCCTACAAGAAATACACAACCCAGCAAACTCCTGAGCGACCCCCGCTTCAGTCAACAGTGGGTCGCACAAGGCTCAGGGAAAGCTCGTGGTGTAGCCATAATACTCAGTAGAGACCTGAACTTCACTGCCACGACAGTCCTCAAGGACAAAAAAGGCAGATTCATTTTCGCTAAAGGGACACTAGATGGCAAAATCAAACTGACAATCGGCTCCATATATGCCCCAAACACGAAACAATTAGAATTCTTCCAGAAGAAGAAGACACTAAACAAATTCCTCTCCTTCTCTGAAGGGGAAGCAATCCTAGGAGGGGACCTCAATCTAAATATGAAAGGTATATCCCTGAAAGATATCCACCCCACAACCCCATGGGCAACCTTCCTCCGAAGGAAATCCCCAACAACCAGGAACTCTTACAGGTTACTAAAAATGCTAAAAAACAGGGGTCTCTATGACATTTGGGGTGAGCAAAACCCGGGAGACATCAGCCATACATTCCAATCGGGACGCCATGATACAGTGTCCAGACTGGACAGCATTCTACTCACACAGGGTCTGATCCCCTCAGTAGAATCAACAAACATAGGTAACATTAAAATCACAGACCACGCCCCAGTAGAAGTCATTGTTAAAATAGGAGAAGGAAAACAAACCACCCCATCATGGTCCTTCAGTCCCATCCTAACTACAAACAAACAAATTAGAGAGAGTCTCACAAAAACCCTCCAAACCTACTTCAAAGAAAACGATGTAAACGATATAACAACCCCCTCCTATGGGACGCAATGAAAGTGGTCACCAGAGGAGCTTGCATAAAAGAGAAAACATTCCTTAAAAAACAAATCTCCTCAAAAATTAGCAAAATAGAAGAAAACATCACAGCCCTCTCATCACGCTACAAACAAACAGGATCTAAAAAACTCCTCAAACTTATAGAACAAAAAAGGAGAGAACTAGACTCCCTAGAAATTAACAAAACAATGATCAACATTCTATACTCTAAACAACGTGTCTACGAATATGGAGGGGAAAACTCCAGATTACTATCAAATAGATGTAGGAAAAAAGCACTCAAAACAAGAATACACTGCATCACCAAAAAAGACGGCAACATAACATTCTCCCCCGAAGAAATAACCTCAGAATTTGCAGAATTCTACTCCAACCTATACACCTCCCATAACCCACCAGAGAAGGAAATCAGAACATTTCTAGCAGGACTGAACATGCCTACCCTAACTGATGAGGAACAGGAATTCATGGACAGCCCTATCACCCCAGAGGAAATAGATGCGGTCCTCAAAAACCTGAAACCACACAAAGCCCCAGGCCCAGACGGCTTCACAGCAGAATTCTATAAGAAATTCAAAGAACCCTTGATGCCCTACTTGACCCGCCTATTCAACCACATCATAAAAGGGGGCCCCATCCCCAAAACCTGGACCCACTCCAAAATAGTCTCCATCCCAAAACCACTAAAAGACAGCCTCAAAGTAGAATCATACCGCCCAATCTCATTAATAAACCAAGACTACGAGATATTCACATCAATCTTGGCCAACCGCCTAAAAATCTTCCTACACAAGTTAATAGCCCCAGACCAGACTGGCTTTGTCCCTGGCTGCAATATAACAGACCCCATCAGGAAACTACTGAACCTGATCGAACACAGCAAGGCAACCAAACTCCCATTGACAATTATGTCCCTAGACATCCTCAAAGCCTCTGATTGCTTGGAGTGGAAATACATACTAGCAGTACTAACTAACATGAAATTTGGCCCCAACTTCCTACAAATCCTGAAACAAATATACTCCCAAACCTCAGCAAAATGCAGAACTAACAATATGGATTCTAACACTATAGCTATCCAAAGAGGCACGAAACAAGGATGCCCACTGTCTCCCTTCTTATTTATCCTGGCTCTGGAACCCCTAGCTATCCGCATCTGAGCAGCCACAGACATCAAGGGAATGGAAATAAAAGGCAGAACCTATAAATTAGGGCTCTTTGCAGATGACCTAATGGTCACAACACCAGACCCCATAAGCACAGCAATCAGAGAACTCAACACATTTGCAATGGTGTCGGGCCTACAGGTAAACTTTACAAAGTCAGAAGCTATGTGCTTCAACACCCCTCCTCACACCCAAAAAGAACTCACGAAGGTCACCAAAATAATAATAATAATAATAATAAATTTTATTTATATCCCGCCCTCCCCAGCCAAAGCCGGGCTCAGGGCGGCTAACAACAATCAAATAATCAGTCAAATAATCACACAATCTAAAATATTTCATTATAAAATTAATTAAATCAAATTGATGGCAACCAATTATGCAGAATTATGTGCAGGTTGCCAGAGGAGGGAGTCAGGCTGCGCCCTGACCAAAGGCCTGGCGGAACAACTCTGTCTTGCAGGCCCTGCGGAAAGATGTCAGGTCCCGCAGGGCCCTAGTCTCTTTTGACAGAGCATTCCACCAGTTTGGAGCTGCAGCCGAGAAGGCCCTGGCTCTAGTTGAGGCCAGCCTAACCTCTCTGAGGCCTGGGACCTTGAGGATGTTATTATTTGCAGACCGTAGGTTTCTCTGTGGGGTATACCAGGAGAGGCGGTCCCGTAGGTACGAGGGTCCTAGGCCGTATAGGGCTTTAAAGGTTAAAACCAGCACCTTAAACCTGATCCTGTACTCCACCGGGAGCCAGTGCAGCTGGTATAATACCGGATGAATGTGCTCTCGCAGCGAAGACCCCATAAGGAGTCTCGCCGCGGCATTCTGCACCCGCTGGAGTTTCTGGGTCAGTCTCAAGGGCAGCCCCACGTAGAGCGAGTTACAATAATCCAGTCTGGAGGTGACCGTCGCATGGATCACAGTGGCTAGGTCAGGACGAGAGAGATAAGGGGCCAACTGCTTAGCTTGGCGGAGATGAAAAAATGCCGCCTTTGTTATAGCTGTAATCTGCGACTCCATAGAGAGGGAGGTATCGAAGATTACACCCAAACTCTTAACGGACGGTGCTGGCACTAATTGCACCCCCGCAAGAGATGGGAGTTGCCCCCCTGATCCCATATCTTCCTGCCCCAGCCAGAGGACCTCTGTCTTCGAAGGATTTAGCTTCAACCAGCTCCCACGTAACCATCCAGCCACAGCTTCCAGACATCTGGTCAGTGTGTCTGGGGCCGAGTCAGGATGGCCATCCATCAACAGATAGAGTTGGGTGTCATCAGCATACTGATGGCAACCCAGCCCAAAACTCCGGACAAGCTGGGCGAGGGGGCGCATAAAGATGTTAAAAAGCATCGGGGAGAGAATTGCACCCTGAGGCACTCCATACACCAAGGAGTGGCGTGATGACAATTCCCCCCCAAGCGCCACCCTCTGTCCCCGACCAGAGAGAAACGAGCGCAGCCATTGAAGGACTGTGCCCTGGATCCCCACGTCGGCAAGGCGGTGGTCCAGGAGTTCGTGATCGACCATGTCAAAGGCTGCTGACAGATCTAGAAGAATCAGCAGCCCTGACCCGCCTCGATCCAGCTGCCTGCGGAGATCATCTGTTAGGGCGACCAGAGCCGTCTCGGTCCCATGACCAGCGCGGAAGCCGGACTGGAATGGGTCCAGAGCAGATGTTTCATCCAGAAACCTACCAAGCTGTTCAGCAACCGCTCTCTCAATCACCTTACCCAGGAATGGAAGATTCGAGACCGGGCGGTAATTGGATAGATCTGAGGGATCTAATGATGTTTTCTTTAAGAGCGGACGCACCACCGCCTCCTTCAGTTCCCCTGGGAATATCCCGGTGCCAAGGGACAAATTGATGATATCCCCCAGGGGGCCCCGCACCTCGTCTGGACACGCTCTAATCAGCCATGACGGGCACGGGTCAAGAGGACAGGTGGTGGGCTTTCCAGCTTGGAGGAATCTGTCCACATCAGCTGGAGATATCCGGTCAAAGTGGTCCAATACTGGACCCGAGGACAGTCGAGGGGCCTCCAGTTCCTTTATTGTATCCAAATTGGCAGAGAGGTCATGGCGGAGCAACAGGACCTTCTCCGCAAAAAAGCTCGCAAATGCCTCACAGCTGTGTGTCAGATTGTTATTTAAATTTGGCTGTCCTTCAAGGGACGTTAAAGACCGAATTATACTAAATAATTGCGCCGGGCAAGAGCTAGCGGATGCAATGGAGGCTGAGAAGTAAGACCTCTTAGCAGCCTTCACTGCCATCTCATAGGTTTTCATAAAAACCCTATAAGATGTTCTTGAGGCTCCGTCACGGGCACCCCGCCATACTCGCTCTAGCCGTCTGAGGTCCCGCTTCATTTTCCGAAGCTCCTCGGTAAACCAGGGAGCCCGGTTTCTGCGGGGTCGCAGAGGGCGCTTAGGTGCGATCTCATCGATGGCTGCCAGGAGCTGGGTATTCCAGCCCTCAACAAGCTCAGTCAATGAGTCGCCAGGGGGAGCAAGGTCCCGCAAGGCTTGACGGAATCTATCCGGGTCCATCAGCCTCCGCGGGCGAGCCCAAATCGGCTCGCCACCTAAGCAGGGTGGGGGTGGAAAGTCAATCCTGGCTTTCAGAGCGTAGTGATCAGACCATGGCACCTTCATCGAAGGAGACATGATCACATCTATACCGGCGCCAAAGATCAAATCCAGCGTGTGGCCTGCTTGATGTGTGGGGCCCGAAACAAACTGGGAGAGCCCTAGTGTCGCCATGGAAGACACCAGGTCCAGAGCCTGTGAGGAGGGAGTGGCATCAGCGTGGAAGTTGAAGTCTCCCAATACCAATAGGTTAGGGAACTCCAAGGCCCAGCCGGCCACCGCCTCCAGCAGGCCTGACAGGGTGGCTGCTGGTGCGCTAGGTGGCCGGTACACCAGCCAGACAGCCAAGCTCTCCTCGGAGCCCCACACTAGGCCAACACATTCAATGCCGGGGATCGATGGCGATGGTAGAGCCCTGAAAGAACAATCTTCCCGGATTAATACTGCCACCCCTCCCCCCCGGCCCACAGTCCGTGACTGGTGGAGGACGGAGAAACCCGGGGGCGCCATCTCTCGTAAGGTAACAGTTACCCCTTCGCGCACCCAGGTCTCCGTCACACAAGCCAGGTCAACTCCCTGCGAGATAAAGAAATCTCGCAGGGTAGCAGTTTTGTTGCCTATAGACCTGGCATTGCACAACACCAGTGAAGGAGGTGAGTAATCCTTGCTCACCCTACCCTCGTCTCTCGGGATGGGGCGCAGATTGGAAGGGGTACGAGCATATCCATATCTCGATCCCCTTCGCCTATAACATCTGCCCCCACCGCCATACCTCCCTCGCCCCTCCACGGTCGCAATCCCAAGCCTCATACTAACCTCCATTTACAAATAGAAAACAAAACAACCAAAACAATTATGCCCAAACAAGACCAATCACCGCCCCACTCAGTGTCCAACCCCAAAAACAAAACAAAATGGAACAACAAAAATACATAAATAAAAACCACCATTCACGGTGGTACAACAAAGTAAACAATAAAAGCACCTTTAAAACACCTTAAAATATATATAAACATCTTTAACATTTGCAGCAGATAATGAAATAATATAATATTATAAAAAACAACAACCCCCATTTAAGGTGCTGCAAATTAAAAGCAATTAAAACATTTAAAACTATTTTGTCCATTGCTGCCGGTAGCTGCTCTGTCCTCTAAACTGTGATGGTAGTGCAGGCCCCGCCCCCTAGGCCGGATGGAGTTGGCAGGAGAGGGAGCGGTCTTCCCAGCACTCACGAAGCAGCAACAGCAGTCGTGTCCCGGAGGCCTCTCCCAGGCCTCTTATGCTGTGGCGATGAATGCAGGCCCCGCCCCCTAGGCCAGATGGAGTTGGCAGAAAGGGAGCGGTCCTCCCAGCACTCACGCAAGCAGCAGCACCAGCAGTCGTGTCCCGGAGGCCTCTCCCAGGCCTCTTATGCTGTGGCGATGAATGCAGGCCCCGTCCCCTAGGCCAGATGGAGTTGGCAGAAAGGGAGCGGTCCTCCCAGCACTCACGCAAGCAGCAGCACCAGCAGTCGTGTCCCGGAGGCCTCTCCCAGGCCTCTTATGCTGTGGCGATGAATGCAGGCCCTGCCCCCTAGGCCAGATGGAGTTGGCAGAAAGGGAGCGGTCCTCCCAGCGCTCACGCAAGCAGCAGCACCAGCAGTCGTGTCCCGGAGGCCTCTCCCAGGCCTCTTATGCTGTGGCGATGAATGCAGGCCCCGCCCCCTAGGCCAGATGGAGTTGGCAGAAAGGGAGCGGTCCTCCCAGCACTCACGCAAGCAGCAGCACCAGCAGTCGTGTCCCGGAGGCCTCTCCCAGGCCTCTTATGCTGTGGCGATGAATGCAGGCCCTGCCCCCTAGGCCAGATGGAGTTGGCAGAAAGGGAGCGGTCCTCCCAGCGCTCACGCAAGCAGCAGCACCAGCAGTCGTGTCCCGGAGGCCTCTCCCAGGCCTCTTATGCTGTGGCGATGAATGCAGGCCCCGCCCCCTAGGCCAGATGGAGTTGGCAGAAAGGGAGCGGTCCTCCCAGCGCTCACGCAAGCAGCAGCACCAGCAGTCGTGTCCCGGAGGCCTCTCCCAGGCCTCTTATGCTGTGGCGATGAATGCAGGCCCCGCCCCCTAGGCCAGATGGAGTTGGCAGAAAGGGAGCGGTCCTCCCAGCACTCATGCAAGCAGCAGCACCAGCAGTCGTGTCCCGGAGGCCTCTCCCAGACCTCTTATGCTGTGGCGATGAATGCAGGCCCTGCCCCCTAGGCCGGATGGAGTTGGCAGGAGAGGGAGCGGTCTTCCCAGCACTCACGAAGCAGCAACAGCAGTCGTGTCCCAGAGGCCTCTCCCAGGCCTCTTATGCTGTGGCGATGAATGCAGGCCCCGCCCCCTAGGCCAGATGGAGTTGGCAGAAAGGGAGCGGTCCTCCCAGCACTCACGCAAGCAGCAGCACCAGCACTTTGCCACACCAAGTTCAGATACCTAGGGGTACAAATAACCAGAAACCTCAATAAATTGTACCTCCACAACTACAAGCCCCTGTGGCGACAAATTAACAAAGACCTAAAGAGATGGAATAACATGAACTTCACTCTCTCAGACAAAATAGCCATGATCAAAATGATCACACTCCCAAAACTAACCTACCTATACCAAACCCTCCCAATCTGGATCCCCTCAACCCAACTTCTCAGTTGGCAGAGAAAACGACACTCTTTCATCTTCTCACATAAAAAACCAAGAATAATCCCCAAATACCTGCACCTCCCCACCTCAGAAGGAGGATGGGGAATTCCCAACATAGAAGCATATTACAATGCCAACCAAATACGCCATATAATCCCATATATACTAGAAGATGAGACAAAACAATGGGTACACCTAGAGAGGGACACAATTGAAAACACCTGCACCACAACATAACCACTCCTCCCAAACAAACTAAAGAAAATTCCCACAACACTTAACAGGTACACACAGACCATGCTCAAAGCATGGAAAACACAAATAGGCAAACTATCCCCAACCCCATCCCCACTAATCCCCCTGGCGTACCACCCATTATTCCACCATGCAGCACAAAACCTCATGATAAAAACCTGGCGAACCAAAGGCTTATAATAGACTTTTATAAAAATAACAAACTCTTGTCAACACAAGAAATACAAGACAAACTAGAAGACACCCAAATGCCCTGGTTAACACAACACCAACTACATGCCCTCTTAAACAACCCAACAGTAAAATCAGCAGCAACTAGGCCCCTGACAACCTTCGAAAACCTCCTCCTAACAACAAAGGGAAACGGTAAAGGGACAGTATCCGCAATATACAAAATACTACTCCAAAATCCCGCAAATCCCCTAGACGCAATCAAAAAACAATGGGAGAATGACATAGGCTATGAGATTAACCCCACTCAATGGACCAGAATGTGGTCTAAACCCCCCTTTAAATCCATATCAACGAAAAGAAAAGAAAAGGTGGTACCTAACACCAAGGAAACTAGCGCTAATACACCCAGGAACCTCACCAAAATGCTGGAGAGGGTGCACCTCCACAGGCACATATCTCCACATGTGGTGGGAGTATCCCAAAATCCAACTATTCTGGACAACAGCCATACAAGAAATATGTAAAATAACTAAGCAAGTAATAGACATCACCCCAGAATTGGCCCTACTAAACATCTTCCAAGACAACAATGCCCATTTACACCACAAAGAACTCATAACTCACCTGCTCTCAGCAGCCAGAAACACCATAACCAGACACTGGAGAGACCTGTCAGGAGCAAGCATGGACCAATGGTACCAAATAGTATGGGAAACAGCCCTACTAGAAAAATTAACTAATAAACTGAAACTGACACGGGGACAAACAGAAGAAGACGCCTTCACCCCGGTATGGCTCCCCTTTATCACATACACAGCCCAACAGGACAGTGACAATAATCCACCAACAGCATACAAATCAATATGGCTAACCTGATCCAAAACACCCACCCACCTCACCCACACACGAAAACAAAGATCACCACAGCCAATCACAAGCAAACAATCACACCCTAGGCCAACCCCAACCTCTCTCACCACCAAAATTTTATTCAGGATTTTCTTGTTTTACAGAAGTGTAGTGCCTCGTATTTTTTTTTTCATGTAACATTTTTACAAATCCATTTCATTTGTTGAGGCATTAGGGGGAGAAGAAAAGAAAAAAGAAAGGGGGGTGGAGAGAGGGAAAATGGATAGGGGTGGGGTCGGGTGGCGGTGTTTCTATTATGTTTAATGTATGTAGAGTTTGGTGTCAGCGTTGCTTGTGTTGTTCACTTGTGTTCCTTTGGTGGTGAGAGAGGTTGGGGTTGGCCTAGGGTGTGATTGTTTGCTTGTGATTGGCTGTGGTGATCTTTGTTTTCGTGTGTGAGTGAGGTGGGTGGGTGTTTTGGATCAGGTTAGATTTGTATGCTGTTGGTGGATTATTGTCATTGTCCTGTTGGGCTGAAGAAGAATCAGACTGGGAGGCCCACCCTGCGGGAAGGGATCAGAGCGGGTGGGAAGCGGGTTTTGAATCTTCAGAGGATGGTGACAGCTCCTTCCGGGGGTTCCCCGCATCGTCGGCCGAAGAAAGGGACGAAGTTGGGTCAACAGGTTCGGCCGGGGGTGGAGGGGGTCCTGGGGGGGAGGTGGATGTCAGGGAACTGACATTGGAGCTAGAGGCGGAGGGAAGGCTCTCAAATGATGCTGGAGAAGGGCCCAGCAGGGAGAGAAGCAGCTCAGCAGATGGGGAAGCAAATCAGCGCAACACCAGGGATAAAGGGGGGCAGATGGGGGAATCGGAGAGAGGGCTCCAGGACTCTTCACCGGACACCAGTGGGGAGAGCACGGGTCCTCCGCTACCCACGCCCTCCCTGCGCAGAAGACTTCCGCGCAGGGAGAGTATGAGGAGACTTGGCGTCAAACAACTTTTATGTTGGAAAAGGTTTAAGAAACGCCCACTGCAAGCGATTCTGCAAGCGACTGAGGCAGCCACAAAGTGAAGGGCTGTCCAGACAGAAAGGTTTAACAAGGCAACACAGCCAGGAGTGGCGGTAACTTACGCACGAGCAACCCATACGCATTACACTATCCAACCATCTCGTCCTCTGACGTCCCCTTCTCCTTGTGCCCTCCATCTTTCCCAACATCAAGGTTTTTTCCAGGGAGTCTTCTCTTCTCATGAGGTGGCCAAAGTATTGGAGTCTCAGCTTCAGGATTTGTCCTTCCATTGAGCACTCAGGGCTGGTTTCCTTAAGAATGGATAAGTTTGATCTTCTTGCAGTCCATGGGACTCTCAAGAGTCTCCTCCAGCACCATAATTCAAAAACACCAATTCTTCGGCGATCAGCCTTCTTTATGGTCCAGCTCTCCCTTCCACATATCACTACTGGGAAAACCATAGCTTTAACTATACGGACCTTTGTTGGCAAGGTGATGTCTCTGCTTTTTAAGATGCTGTCTAGGTTTGTCATTGCTTTTCTCCCAAGGTACATGCATATAATATTCATGTAATAATGATGTGTACAATATGCAAGAACTGTAAAGGACAAGGTCAACATTTTCAGAAAATTCTATCCGTACTGTGAGCAGCTTCCTAGTAGCTTGAAGCATCAGGTAGTACATAAGTCAGAGACGGGGACCTTATGACCGCCCTTCAGATGTTGCTGGATGTTCCGTGTCAGATGTTCTTAGCTCAGAGACAGAAGGGGAGAGGCCAGGAATAGCTAGCCCAAAAACTCGAAGACGCGAAAAGGTCAGTGAGAGGACGGGGAAAGAGCGGAAGTGGAAGGGTTTTTTCCCATGTTGGAAGAAGAGTAAGGGGCGGAGTTTAGACTCGGCAACTGCAAACTTGGAGTCAGACACGGAACATCTGACACGGAACATCTAGCAACTCCCATAAACTGTTACCATTATCCACAATGGCTTGAGGTTAATGGGAGTTAACATCCAAGAATCCCTGTGTTCCCCACCCACGAGTTTGGTAATAATGTAAGTTGCAATCTAAGTGCAGTTTTATTTTTAGGGTTTTTTTAAAACCTCAGAATAGAAATGGATCTGGAATGCAATGAGATGTGTAAAAAAAAAAGGAGATGGACCAGAAATGGAGTGAAATAGTGTGATCTTTCCATTCCTAGTGTCCAGCAGGTGGTAAACTTGCTTTTCTTTTCTGAATTTCTGTACCAGAAGTCCCTAGTGCCCAAAGGGGCAGCCATTTCATTTTCTGTACATTCCTCCTTGAAAAAGAAACTGTGCTGCTGTATCATGAACTACAATTTCCCAAGGGCGTTGGAGGATTGCATTCATGGTACACTGCAGCTGTGAGCTGCTGGCCTGCCAAAAGTACCACCCCAACATGTCATACAAAATGACTGCACCAAACTGGACCTCTTAAGGCAGTTAATTCCGATCAGCTGTTTGCATGTATTGTTCACTTCTTTTCACCAGGTTTCTGTTGTATTCACTCTGTCCTCCTCTAAGACCAGATGCTCCAGCTATCCCATCTTAGTGTGAAGGCTTCTAGTATTAGTGTATAAACACTTCTATACAATGCCTCTCTCCAAAGAACTTGTTCTTTGCTGGAGGCAGCAACCTTGAATAGATTGATTGATCTATTCAATCATTCCCTTTTGTACTGTGAATTTGAAAATGAACCAATCAGTCATCCAATATATTTTTTTCACATGGCAGAAATAAAGGTAAAGGACCCCCTGACAGTTAAGTCCAGTTGCAGACGTCTCTGGGGTTGTGGCGCTCATCTCACTTTACAGGCCGAGGGATCCGGCATTTGTCCGCAGACAGTTTATCTGGGTCATGTGGCCAGGATGACTTAGCCACTTCTAGTGAAACCAGAGCAGCAGATGGAAACGCTGTTTACCTTCCCACTGGAGCAGCACCTATTTATCTACTTGCACTTTTTTTACTTTTTTTCTTTTTTGGCGTGCTTTCGAACTGTTAGGTTGGCAGGAGCTGGGACTGAGCAACGGGAGCTCACCTCGTCGCTCGCAGGGATTCGAACCGCCAACCTTCTGATCGGGAATCCCTGGGCTCAGTGGTTTAGACCACAGTGCCACCCACATCCCTTATGGCAGAAATACATTGGCACAAAAAAGGGGGGATTTCAAGCTGTCAAACACAAATTCATGTTTACTGCAAATACATTTAAAAATAAATTAGCTTGAGAGTTATTTCAGCAGATGCACACACGACCATTTTCTTTGTAAAATACACAGTTAAAACATTCCAATAAAAGGGGGGCTTAATCACACATGTGGCATCACACTGAGTGGAGGAACATGCCTGTCAAATGTATAATATGCCCAGAAGAATTTCTACAATCCAAGATAGTAGGTGAAAAATGTCCACAGAGTGCTAAACTGTCCTTCCCTGATGCCTATGTGAAGGAAGTGAGAGAACATGACATGCTTCTACTGGACTGAAAAATCAAGATAGTGAAATAGATGGTTTTGTCTTTAAGGTACCACAAGACTCATTATTTTTGCTACAACCGAAAAGCAGCATTCAGGGAAGGTAACAGCATGTAAATATTTTTTGATGGCTCAGCTATGTGTACGCTATATGTAAAAAAAGAAGATGCATATATTTCTGTGGACAATGAAATGGAAGAAATACTTGCACAAGTAAATCAATTGCACCAGAATTTAAAATAAAGGATGAGTATGCAAAGGAATGTTGGCATGTTCGCATATCCCTGACTGTAGTCCAGCAGCATCAGAAGTGCTCAGAAGTTTCAACTAGAAAAAGGGAAAACAGCCCGGAGGAAGAGGAGGAAGGCAGTAGGGAGGTTGGAACTGTGCAGATATGCAGGCAGGAGCACCAGGTGGCATCTACTGCACACCTGCACAGCCCCAACCTCTCTGCCAACTTGCCCCTTTCCTTTCCCGTAAATGGTATCAGTGCTACTCACGAGGAGACCAGGTGTGCAGGAACTGAAAAAAGTGGCAGCAAGGAAGTTAGGTGGAGCCAGAGAAGGTGCAAACAGTATCCCATTTCTGAAGGAATTTGGGAAGAGGGCTAGCTCTATTTTGTTGTGACATTCTCCTTGTTGGTTACTGCTATGTAATTTTTATATATATTGGCTGTGAATTTTTTGATTTTTAAAAATTATGTTCATCATTTTTAATTGCTGTTGTTGCCAACTGCTTTCAAAGCCTGCTAAGCAGAAAGCAGAATACAAATATTTTCAAAACATTGAAGTAAATATGTAAAATTACTATATTTGAGTGACACCAGGGGTACCATCTTAAATAAAATAATGATTCACATGGTGTGGTGCATGCACACCATTTGAATGGCAATGTCTATTAGCTTGGGGGGTGGCTGGCCCACTCAGATTTTTTTATGCCCCCCGCAAATAACCCTCAGCTCCTAGGAGGTGGCTCCTGTGAGTGACATCAAGCAGAGGGTTGAAGATTAAATGCTTCCAGTTAAGAAATAGATTCTTTCTTGATGCCAAAAGGCATCAAGAAAGGCATCATACTACCATTGCTGAAATGAACACCAGGTTTGCCTTGTGGTGTCCCTCAGAAAATATATCATGTCTGCTTCCCACTCACTGTCACACACAATAGTACATATGCATTGAATGCCCATGTACAGCTGTTTTGGAACGAGGCTCAGCTAAGTTTCCCAGACCTGTAGGACCAGTTGCATGAGTATTTTGAAGGTGGGTGTAGGCACGGGTCTGGTGGCAGCTGTAAACCCAGTGCTTCCTTTAACAGTTTTTAGAAGTGGAATTGGCTCTAGGTAATGTGGGAAAGGCTAGGCTGTTGCTACAGCCATTAGCTGCCCTATAAGAGCGGGCCATATAGCTCAGCATCAAGGCATCTGCCTTGCATGCCAAAGGGCCCAGATTCAATCCCCAGCATCTCCAGGAAGGACTGGGAGAGACCCCTGTCTGCAACCCTGGAGAGCCTCTGCCAGTCACTGTAAGCAGTACTGAGCTGGATGGGCCCATGCACCTGACAGATTTTGATGTTCCAATGAGATGGCACAAGAAGAACACTTGCAGATGGAATGGACAGCCTACAGCCAGGGACTATAAAACCTGGGCTCTGGGGGACACACTGTTCTGCAAAGATCAGCAGCAATGAAGGCCTTTCTCCTTTCCGTATTCTACCTGCTCATTGTAGGCCATGAGACCAAAGTGTTTGATGCCTGTGAACTGTTTTATCTACTGAGAAGTTATGGAATGGACTCCTCTACATGGACTGGTTTACATCAATGTGAGTTCATGGAGTATACAACTTCCATCCTACTGGTATGATTAACTTAGATGCATTTTGCAGTATGTGATTTCAGTTTCCTCCCGATTCACTGTTCTGAAGAAAGTGTGTGTCATGCATTGTCATGCATATATATATATTGTTTAAAAGTAATTATCCTTATTAACACTTAGGATCCTTTTTCAAATAGTGTGGTGAAATTGGAAACTGGAAACTAATAACCTATAGAACTTGCAAGAACCATGAGAAAGAAATTTGTAATATCATAGCAAAGTCTTAAAAGCCGTTAGAAATGTTGTGGTGTGTACTCCCTATTATTTTACAAGGTTACAACAGGAAATGCAGAATTTTGAATTGCTAGCTCTCAAAACTGTGAATTGTCAACTAGCAAGATTCAAAGGAGGCATCACGACATTTGAAAAGTTTTAGAAGTTGTTAGAAATGTTTATAGTCACCCTGTGAGCCCTTTGAAAGGCAGAATATAAACCAAATAGAATAAAATGATATATACTACTTGCTATTTTATAATGTTACAACAAGAAAGATTGAATGAGCCACATATGTTAAGGCAGAATTGTTAATATCAATTATTTTAAAGCTTTTAAACTGAATCTGGAGCTGAAATTGGAGTTATTTTTAAAATCCCATCCTATATCAATGTTTTGGAGCTCCTTTTATTATTTAAAATATATTCCACATTTCTGATTTTTATACCGTGCTTCTATAACCAGTTGTCTGTTTGGCTACATTTGCAAGTAACTTGACTACCAACTACTTTACAAGTGAAGGCGACCATCCATACTATGGATTATTCCGACTGAATGGTGCCAAATGGTGCAGTAATGGGAAGCAAGCCTCGAAGAACAAATGCAACATTGCCTGCGATAGTAAGTGACTCCTTATAAACCTTTGCCATGTGTGACTCAAGATCACCAGGTTATTCCTTATTATTAAGAAGTGTTAAAGGCTTAAGCTAGTTGGAATGTAATCAGAATGGACCCTATGGGAGGAATTTAACATAGTGCAATTGTTCCATCAGTGCATGCATTTCAGCTTGCCAGGAGGAATGATTCCCCTTCTCCTAACCTCATGCATTGTCCTGGGGTTTCTCTTGATCTCTTCAAGCCAATTCGGGAGCACACAGGGGGGAGCTGGTTGTGCTGGTGGGACTCATTAGCTTTTGTTGTTGTTGTTGTTTAGTTGTTTAGTCTTGTCCGACTCTTCATGACCCCATGGACCAGAGCACGCCAGGCACTCCTGTCTTCCACTGCCTCCCGCAATTTGGTCAGACTCATGTTTGTAGCTTCAAGAACACTGTCCGACCATCTCGTCCTCTGTCGTCCCCTTCTTTCCCAGCATCAGGGTCTTTTCCAGGGAGTCTTCTCTTCCCATGAGGTGGCCAAAGTATTGGAGTCTCAGCTTCAGGATCTGTCCTTCCAGTGAGCACTCAGGGTTGATTTCCTTCAGAATGGAGAGATTTGATCTTCTTGCAGTCCATTGGACTCTCAAGAGTCTCCTCCAGCACCATAATTCAAAAGCATCAATTTTTCGGTGATCAGCCTTCTTTATGATCCAGCTCTCACTTCCATACATCACTACTGGGAAAACCATGGCTTTAACTATACGGACCTTTGTTGGCAAGGTGATGTCTCTGCTTTTTAAGATGCTGTCTAGGTTTGCCATCGCCTTTCTCCCAAGGAGCAGGCATCTATTAATTTTTTGACTGCTGTCACCCTCTGCAGTGATCATGGAGCCCAAGAAAGTAAAATCTTTCACTGCTTCCATTTCTTCCCCTTCTATTTGCCAGGAGGTGATGGGCCCAGTGGCCATGATCTTCGTTTTTTTGATGTTGAGCTTCAGACCATATTTTGCGCTCTCCTCTTTCACCCTCATTAAAAGGTTCTTTAATTCCTCCTCACTTTCTGCCATCAAGGCTGTGTCATCTGCATATCTGAGGTTGTTGATATTTCTTCCAGTGATCTTAATTCCGGCTTGGGATTCATCCAGCCTATCTTTTCGCATGATGAATTCTGCATATAAGTTAAATAAGCAGGGAGACAATATACAGCCTTGCCGTACTCTTTTCCCAATTTTGAACCAATCAGTTGTTCCATACCCAGTTCTAACTGTAGCTTCTTGTCCCACATAGAGATTTCTCAGGAGACAGATTAGCTTTACTAACTAGCTTTACTAATACTATTTTAATAATATTTATACCCCACCCACTCTGGGCGGCTTCCAATGCATATAAAAACACAATCAAACATCAAACAAAAAAAACTTCCCAATACAGGGCTGCCTTCAGATGTCTTCTAAAAGTTGTATAATTATTTATCTCTTTGACATCTGGCAGGTGCCACTACCAAGAAGGCCCTCTGCCTGGTTCCCTTTAACATCACTTCCCATAGTTAGGGAACCGCCAAAAGACTTCCGTGTCTGGGCTGAACGTGGGGGTTGGAGACGCTCCTTCGGGTATACAGGGCAACACTGTTGAGGGCTTTAAAGTTCAGTACCAGCACTTTGAATTGTGCTCTGAAACGTGAGCCAGTGAAGACCCTTTAGCTGCCAAATTTTGGATTGGTTTTAGTTTCCAAGTCACCTTCAGATGTAGCCTTACAGAAGTCCAAGTGGGAGCATGGACCACTCTGGCAAGACAGTCTGCGGGCGGGTAGGGTCTTAGCCCCCATTCACCCCCTATCCCCTCAAAATAGTACTTGCCAGGATTCAGCCTCAATCTGTTAACCTCCAACCACCTCCAGACACTCACAGCCAGTTGAAATTAATTAATATGACTAAGTTAGGTCCATTAATTCCAGTTCCCCATGATCCTTCCTTCCTTCCCCTCTCTTTGTGTGGAAGGCTTTCAGACTCCTTTATCATCTGGGTGGCTCTTCCTTTTTCTTTCATATGTTATTTTATTAGTTTCCCTATATTAATCCAATTATACAAATTATACAAATACCAATTGATTCCAAATTAATTCCAATTAATTCCAAATTATGTAATGCGATTTAATCAATCAATCAATCAATCTTTATTACGGTCCAGAGACCCAACAAATTGTTACAAAGCAATGCACAATTCAGACAGGCGATCTGGTTGCGACATCTGTCACCCCATTGATCGCCAGGGTTGATTCAGCTGATCTGGCTGGCTAGGCAGGTGTCCCCTTCCTCCCTCACCGCTCCATGTGTGTCCCTTCCGAAGCTGCGCACTCGGTGGAAGAGGACGACCATCCCAGATAGAAGGAGTGTACCGATCTTCGGTCAAGGGTATATGATAGCTGTGCTCCTCTGCTAGAACCTCCAAACTAGCTCAATTTAATTAAAGTGGTTTGCCGCGCTCCATAGTGCATTATATTACTGCGATTCATATTCTTATTAGCTTCTAATTACATTCCAATTGATATTATAATCACTTAGATAGCAGCTGCATTCTTAAAGATTTCTGTTCAGGTTATTATGTTATTTAACTTTTCAAAGAATTTCAAGTGAGGAGCTCTGACTTTTTTCTTTTCAGTCAGCATGTGCCAGTCTAATATGTCCAACTGTTCGTACCCTTGGCTTTGTTTGCTGCCCCGTCTTTGAGGTTCATCTGCTGCTCTTGGGTGGAGCTATAATCCCAGAGTTTCTCAAGGTTTCTCAGTTTAGCTCCATCCCACAATGCTCCAATACTGCTTGGCTTCTCCAGACAAACAACAGTCTACAGCAGTCTACTCCTTCCCGCTGATCAGTCTTGAAGCTTTGCCATTTCCTCCTCAGCCTGTTTCAAGCATAGCCGCAGGTAGTCTGGCAGCTCTTTCCTTTTGATTCACCACCATCCTTAAAGCCTCTGTTTGTCCACAGCCACCAAATTCCTTTCATCTTTATGACTGCATTTTCTGGCCAATGTCCTTCCTCTAAGGCTGTATCTCAACTCCTCTTGGTCTCTTGGTCTCTTTTTTCCCCATTGTTTTTGAGGGGTGGGTGGGGATCAGCTCTGATTTCACAAGATGATCCATTCAAACAATAGAACTCCCCCTACTTCCATCACTTTAAACCACACACAGCTTCAGCTGTTCTTTTAATCTCAATATTACTCCATACAATAATCCATCCTCACTTGTATATCTTTAAAACTTGCATTTGATGGCGTCTCCTCTGGTGTATGCCTTACTTTATGCCAATTAAAATCCAATTAATAGGAGAACCTCTGCTTCCAAATAGCAGCATGGGGGTTTGCGTCAGGCGAAAAGCTTTTGCATCCAGTGCCTCAGTCTGCCCCCATATTGCATGCAGGAGTAGCAGGCATCAAGGTGATCTGTGGGTGAAGTCTGTTCCTCCCATGCCCTGGGCTTTCCATGCCCTGGGAATTTTTTCAAAGAGGGCCAGATTTGATGACGTGAAGGGCCCCAACCTTTGAAGTTGTTGAGCTTTTTTTAGGGTTGGAGTTTTTGAGGTTTTTTACAATTTTACCCCAGGAAATAAACTGCCACAGGGGCCAGATTAAACCAACCAGCAGGCTGGATTAGGCCCCCGAAACGGACTTTGGACATGCCTGATTTTAACCCCTTTCATTCCCTTCTTCTTCATCTGCAGTGTTGAGAGAGCCTCCTCCATTTGGGCAGACAGGAACTTTCCCTAAAGGGGACTTGATTAAGAGTTTCCCACAGGCCTCTGGTTGGCCACTGTGAAGATGGGCCATTGGCCTGATCCAGCAGGCTTGTCTTATGTTCTTATGGACTGGCCATATCCATGCACGCACCAGGAAATGAATTAGAGGGAGAACATGCTGTCTCACTGCCAGTTTAAACTGGAGAATTGTTAATCAGATTCACACTTGGCATTTGTGACTGTTGTGCCCACATACTAGGCTTGAAACATAATACTATGAAGAGATATTTGGAAAGAACAAATAAGCTTATTCATATCTTTTATAGATGCTCAAAGTAGTTTCTTACTTCAAATATTTATCATCCTTTGCAAAATTGCAGTTGCTTTGGCAGCAGAGGAACAATCCTATAAGATACACCAGGATGAGCACAGTTAGGAGCCAATGGATATGGATCTCTGGCAGAGCTGGGAAATTCCCAGTGCAGCTGGGCTCCCTGTCCTTGGCCCAGCTGGAGATACTACAGCATATTTTCCACAGCCACGATGCAGCCAGCTTAGCCAAATTTGGCAGATCTTAAGACAGAGTAAGCCCTGAAAAAGGGGCATTCTGGGGATGTGGTGGGGGCAGGACCAGAGGGGACTTTAGCTGAATCCTAAGCCTGTTCAGCACTACCATGGGACCTGGCAACTTGGTGTTAGTTAAGGTGGCGGGAAGGGTGATGTAGTGTAACTCTAAAGTCTGTTTTGAAGGCTTGTTTCTCCTCTGCCAGGCTTAGGCTGGCTCAGCAAGCGGTAGCCCTGCTCCTGATTCAGATGGTTCAGCATGACTCTTAATCTCAGGGTTTTGGGTTCTAGCCCCACTTTGGGCAAAAGATTTTGCAGGTGGTTGGACTAGATGACCCTCGTGGTCTCTTCCAACCCTACAATTCTATAATTACCTAGAGTTTAGATCTGATACTTTACACCAGCTTGCTTAACATCAGCTTCTTACATGTAGAATTGCTCCCTTAAACATATATATTGCAACACGAAAGAGTTATATTCATATTTGCTATGTAGCATTACCACCTATCACATCCAACAGTTCCTCAAACATGGAAAGCTAACTGGAAAGAGTAAAGGTGGTTGCTTTAAGTTAAGGTAAAAGCTCACATTCCACATATACACAGCCTCCAGAATCAAATATCCAGGAAGTCTACCTGGACCAGGATTTGTTTTTCCTTGACTTGCTTTTATTAACATCCTCCACAGAGTTCCTAGATGAGGATATTAAAGATGACACCGAGTGTGTGAAGAAAGTTATTGGAGACAAGGAGATAGTCAGTTCAAAACAGTTCTCTGAATGGTGAGTAATTGCATCAGCTTCCCTGCATGTAATAATGTTTTAATAAGAAAAAACCAAGGAGCTAAAAAGTACCTGAAGTCCTGCTGTCTGAAGTCCCACACCCCAGCTCAGCTGGAGATACATTGCTGTAAGTCATCCACCCTGATTCAGACACCTCAGCCAAGGTTTCACCCCCTGAGCTGAAACAGGCTGAGTACCAAAACAGGGTGAGTACCAAAAAAGAGTGAGGTAGGTTGTCATGCCCACGTTATATAACTCGTCTTCCAAGGAGGATGTGGCCAAAGATGCTCTCAAGCTCTCAGAAACTGGCAGCACTCAGAAACAGCCCAAAGCAACAGTTGAGGAGGTGTCAGGACTCTTGGAAGAGATTGGCGATGGTTCCTAGTTGCAGAGAGGTTGCTCTGTCAGGGCCAGTCCAATATATATTGGCACCTGAGGTGAACCACAAATTGACGCTCCCCTCCCTGGCTCTGAAGAAGGGGTAAGTGAAGATCTACATCAAGAACAAGGGGAAAATAAAGATTTACCTTGGGATCTGCTGCCCTTGTGGACCCTGCTGCCTGAGGTGATCTCCTCACTTTGCCTCATGCCTCTCTGGAGTGGAAACAGAACAACCCCTGAGTCCCTGGGAGCAATGGTGGTTCAAGAGGCAGGCTGAGACTATCTTACTCAAGAGAAGTGCTCAGATGCAGTGGTGGACTCCTCATGAGTAAAGGGCTACTCTGAGTAGGGCCTCCTCACAATGAGGGTTTTCTGCATCAACCTGGGCTTTAGCTGAGCTCTGCAATGAGGTTCCGGCCTGGGGGTCCCTTCCAATTCTACAGTGCTACGATTCTATGTCTCAGTATGAGGCTGCAAGAGCAGCTGAAGCAACATCTTCTGACTGTCTCTGTGTGCCCAGATTGTGGACTGCATCCTGTGTTCTTGCCCAACCCGCTAGCTATGTGCCTAATCCCACAAGCTGTGGATTGCAGCTTGTGGGTCTTGCTGTGGATCCTGGTGAGCCTGATACTTACCACTATTTCAAATTTCATTCAGCACAGGCATGTGACCTAGCAACCCAGCAGGACTTAGCCTTTGGCCATCTCAGCTGGCAGAAGCCCCACTCCTGAATGGAAATGTAGCAATTAGTGTTACCTGGTAATCAGGGGCACCAACTATAGGGGGCTTTGGGTGCCCGAGCACTCACAAAAAGTTTGTTGTGGGTGCTTGGCACCCACACCACAGGGCTCCAACCACAACTTCCGGTGCCTCGCAAATCACCAGAAGTCATGTCTTGCGAGACCTGTGGGATGTTTTCAGAGGTCTTTCGAACTCTTGGAACCTGACTTCCGGTGGCACTGGAGGTCAGGTTCCGAGGCCGGGACACACGCGTTACATCACATCTATAACCTGAGGCCCTGCTGTTAATGGTTTGTTGACTGTTATAAACATTTGATTGACTGACGTGACATGAAGATTGCAGGTAAATACTACTACTACTACTACTACTAATAATAATAATAATAATAATACACTGCCCATCTGGCTGGGTTTCCCCAGCCACTCTGTGTGGCTTCCAGAAAAATACAAAAAAGGTAAAAAATTTAAAAACTTCCTGATACAGAGCTGCCTTCAGATGTCTTCTAAAAGTTGTGTAGTTCTTTACCTCCTTGACATCTGATGGGAGGGCGTTCCACGGGGTGGGTGCAACTACCCTCTGCCTGGTTCCCTGTAACTTTGCTTCTCGCAATGAGGGAACCGCCAAAAGACCCTCGGAGGAGGACCTAGGCTAAGTGATGGGGGTGGAGATGCTCCTTCAGGTATACAGGGCCAAGGCCATTTAGAGCTTTAAAGGTCAGCACCAACACTTCAAATTGTGCTTGGAAACGTAATGGGAGCCAGTGAAGATCCTTTAGGACTGGTGCAATATGGTCGCAGTGGTCACTCCCAGTCACCAGTTGCCCCATTCTGGATTAGTTGTAGTTTCCAAGTCCCCTTCCAAGGTAACCCCACATAGAGCACATTGGAGTAGTCCAAGCGGGAGATAACCAGAACATGCACTACTCTGTCAAGACAGGGTGTAGGCAGGGAGGGTCTCAGCCAGGGTACCAGATGGAGTTGGTAGACAGCTGCCCTGGACACAGAATTGACCTGTGCCTCCATGGACAGCTGCGAGTCCAAAATGACTGGTCGCACCTGGTCCTTTAGGGGCACAGTTACTCCATTCAGGACTAGAGTGAAGGTCACTCACACAGGACCTTCACTGCCTTCACTGGTTCCGATTTAAAGGAGAGGTAGAGCTAGGTTTCATCTGTGTGACACCCAGATGAACACCCAGCCCAACCCCCCTGTTGATCTCTCCCAGTTTCTCTGAGATAGGGATGAACATAACTTTCTTGAACCAAATAAAAAAATTTAAAAATTGTCCAGTGGCACCTTAAAGACCAACTATGTTTGTTCTGGGTATCTTTCGTGTGCATGCACACTTCTTCAGATATTAATAATAATAATAATAATAATAATAATAATAATAATAATAATTAATTTTGACTGTGTCAGTCCAACACGGCTACCTACCTGTTTCTTGAACCAGTTATCTAGGGTGGACCATGACGTGTCTTTCCAGCCCTGAGTGATTACTGGCTGACAAGGAGAAATACAATAAACTGTTTACATATAAGCACTGTGTTACTTTTATCAAAAGTTTAGGATTCAGAGAAGCAAACTTGATATGATTGTACAAATGGTTTTATCAAGAGTCTGTGTTTTTTTGAGAATGTACATGTGTACATGTTCACAAAAAGAATCTTAATGTGTTGCTCACCAGCTCTTTCTCTTCACCACCCCTTGCGCTTTTAGGCCACTCTATGAGAAGCACTGTGGTGTGGAAGCAATCACCATAATTGCTTTACGGTGTGTAATGTTTTTCCCAATGAGTGAATGGTTCCAACAACTGCTGAAGAAAAAGAAAGAGAACACATTACACATAAAGGTTCATAAATGATGGTCAATACATCTTGTTTTCATATTTTTTTTTAAATCAGTTACAGTTGATGATTACAGTAGACCAATTGTAA
The DNA here is from genome assembly GCF_965113315.1 of Podarcis vaucheri. Lineage (NCBI taxonomy): Eukaryota > Metazoa > Chordata > Lepidosauria > Squamata > Lacertidae > Podarcis > Podarcis vaucheri. The sequence goes on from NC_138755.1 coordinate 434,866, forward strand.
AATGTTAGGTCTTTAACAGACACTGAAACATTCATAGAATTGAGGATCATCTGCAGTGCAGGTATATGCAGATGTCCCATATAGAGATCAAACCTGTAACTTTGGCATTATCAGCACCATACCAGCTGAGGTATCCAGACTGATAACTTTTGATTCTTGGTCACTTCTTGTATTTTTATGTTACAATTCTTTATTCATAAACTTGTCATAGAACAATAATTTTGTTTCCAATATTTTGTTGCTAAGATCACAGCCATTATTCCCCTCACAGTTTTGCTCAGAATCCACCTGCTATATTGTGTGCTTATAATTTTCCCGGCATCACTTAGAACAGGGATGAGGGATCTATGGTTCTCCAGATGTTTGGGGGGCTATAGCTCCCATCATCCCTGATGACTGGCCATGATTGCTGGGGCTGATTGCAGTCCCACAACATCTGGAGGGCCATAGGTTCCCCACCCTTGCATGAAAACAGATGAAAAATCCGTGAAGATACTGTCAATCAACTGGGGATTCTGGACAAGTTTCAAAGACCCTGTAATTAATATATAGATCATGATGTAATAAAATTTGTTATTTGTTATTTATACCCCGTCCATCTTAGAATCATAGAATCATAGAATCATAGAATCATAGAGTAGGAAGAGACCACAAGGGCCATCGAGTCCAACCCCCTGCCAAGCAGGAAACACCATCAGAGCACAACATATGGTTGTCAAGCCTCTGCTTAAAGACCTCCAAAGAAGGAGACTCCACCACACTCCTTGGCAGCAAATCCCACTGTCGAACAGCTCTTACTGTCAGGAAGTTCTTCCTAATGTTTAGGTGGAATCTTCTTTCTTGTAGTTTGGATCCATTGCTCCGTGTCCGCTTCTCTGGAGCAGCAGAAAACAACCTTTCTCCCTCCTCTATGTGACATCCTTTTATATATTTGAACATGGCTATCATATCACCCCTTAACCTCCTCTTCTCCAGGCTAAACATGCCCAGCTCCCTTAGCCGTTCCTCATAAGACATCGTTTCCAGGCCTTTCCCCAGCCACTCTGGGTGGCTTACAGCATTAAAAACCTCCTGGTACTAAAGTGTTTATCACCATGGCTAGATCTACTTAGAAGAGGCTTAGCTGGGACATCCAAGGCACTTTTGGACCTGGCCATTATCTAGATATCAGTGTTCAAAGCCAGGTCGAGGAGAATCCCCAGATGCCAGCCTTCACAAGGCAAAGAACATTTGTTTCCCCACTTGCCGCCCACAGAATGGCTTCTAGGTACAACTATGTTTAGATTATATCAGATCTCTTCAGCCAAAATTACTATTTGGGGGAACATGGTGTCCCAAAATTCTTCCCACCTCAAAAGGCTGAAATGCATCTCCACAGGAACCTATGTCTTGTGTCATTCTTGAAAAATCCAAATTTGACCTTGAGAATTGATGCTTTTGAATTATGGTGCTGGAGGAGACTCTTGAGAGTCCCATGGACTGCAAGAAGATCAAACGCATCCATTCTGAAGGAAATCAGCCCTGAGTGCTCACTGGAAGGACAGATCCTGAAGCTGAGGCTCCAAGACTTTGGCCACCTCACAAGAAGAGAAGACTCCCTAGAAAAAACTCAGATGTTGGGAAAGATGGAGGGCACAAGGAGAAGGGGACAACAGAGGACGAGATGGTTGGACAGTGTTCAAGCTACCAGCATGAGTTTGACCAAACTGTGGGAGGCAGTGGAAGACAGGAGTGCCTGGCGTGCTCTGGTCCAGGGGGTCACGAAGAGTCGGAAACGACTAAACGATTAAACAACAACAACATCATCCTCTTTTGCCTCTTTTGAATTGGTTATCATGACAACAAAATAGAATTGGCTAGCATAACAACAAAAACTAGAGACCAGGGTGTCAGAGGCTGCCTCAGGTCTCAGCTCACAAAAGACCAACGCCAAGCTCTTCTTATATACAAGGATGTTTATTGCAGTTCATTATTGGTTCCACAACCGAGGCGCGCAGCCCCGAGTCTCTAACGTCAGACATTTGAAGTCCCCTCTGAATCGGTCCCGCCTCTACACCAACTTAAGAGGCTTGTGCTAGACCACCTCTTCCTGTCTTTCCTTTTCCGCAGGGTCTTTCTGCCCCCCTGGGTTCCTGCCCTCCTGCTCTCTCCTGAAGCGGATTCCTCAGATGCCTGTTCCCCCCTCCTTCGTGCTTTGGGGCTGGGCTCCTCCTCCGGGCTTTCTCCATTTCCGCGCGCCTCCACATTTGAACTTGGCGCGCGCTCGCTACCCCTGACCTTCCTTTTGACACTTACACTACTCCCTGTACTACTCTCCGCCTCTTCCGGCAGGACGTTCCCCCCGATCTCCTTCCCCTGTCTCTTTCCTGCTCCGCTCCGTGTGTCACACTGGGAACCCCCCTCTCTTCCCTTCGTTCCTGCTGGGAAGCCGGCCCCGATCTCCCACTCCCGCTCGGGGTTTCCCTGCTGCTTCCCTGCTCCTGGCAGGTCCCCCCTGTGACCCCCCTTGTCCTGACTAGGGGCGCCCCCTCCTGAGAATCCTCCGATTCACTTGAGAGACTCATGGAAGATCTCAAGTCATTGTCATCCTCTTCCTCACTGTCCTGGGATTCTTCCTCGTCGCTCTCCGTCTCCTCCCTCACCTGTGCCTCTGTCTCTGAACCCCTGACACAGGGAGAAACAGCTGAGGGAGGAATCAGAACCATTTACAGATTATCTAAAAAGGTATTGTTATCCAGGGCCAGATGAACTGCATCCAAGAGTATTAAAAGAACTGGCAGATGTGATCTCAGAACCACTGGCAGTCATCTTTGAGAATTCCTGGAGAACAGGCGAAGTCCCGGCAGACTGGAGGAGGGCAAATGTTGTCCCTATTTTCAAAAAGGGGAAAAGAGAGGACCCAAATAATTACCGCCCAGTCAGTCTGACATCAATAGCAGGGAAGATTCTGGAGCAGATCATTAAGCAAACAGTCTGTGAGCACCTAGAAAGGAATGCTGTGATCACCAATAGTCAGCATGGATTTCTGAAAAATAAGTCATGTCAGACTAACCTGATCTCGTTTTTTGACAGAATTACAAGCCTGGTAGATGAAGGGAACGCAGTGGATGTAGCCTACCTTGATTTCAGCAAGGCATTTGACAAGGTGCCCCATGATATTCTTGTAAAGAAGCTGGTAAAATGCGGTCTTGACTATGCTACCACTCAGTGGATTTGTAACTGGCTGACTGACCGAACCCAAAGGGTGCTCATCAATGGTTCCTCTTCATCCTGGAGAAGAGTGACTAGTGGGGTGCCACAGGGTTCTGTCTTGGGCCCGGTCTTATTCAACATCTTTATCAACGACTTGGATGATGGACTCAAGGGCATCCTGATCAAATTTGCAGATGACACCTGTCAGGGGTTCAGGAGCAGAGACGCAGAGAAGGGAGGAAGCAGAGAGCGAGGGGGAGGAATCCGAAGGGAAAATGAGTGATGATGACGACCCGAGATCTCCAAGCCTAAGCAGTGAGTCAGAGGACTCCCAAAAGGGAGCCCCAGTGAGCAGAGCAAGGGGGGGATCCGGGGGGACACCCCAGGAGGAAGGGAACAGAGGAGATTCAGAGAGCAGCAGCTGGAAGTCGGGACCCACGCTCATAACTGAGGGCGGCAGCAGCTGGAAGTCGGGACCCACGCTCAAGACTGAGAGCAGCAGGGAGGAAGGTAGCCAGGCATCGGGTTCCGGAGGCTGTCAGCAGGAGGGAGGGCACGAGTCAGGGGTGGTCACGCCCTCCTCAGAGAGCGAGGCAACGGTTAAGAGGAAAGTAGAGAGTTGGGCGCGCGCGCCAAGTTCAAATGCAGCGGAAGCTGGAGCAGTAAGCAGCCCGGAGAGTGAGCCAGGTCCTAAAGCCCGCCGCAAGGAGGCAGAAGGATCAGGGGGGTCAGCGTCAGAGGAGAGTAGAAGGGAGGAGGCCCAGGGGGGCAGAAGGACCCAGAGACGTAGGGAGAGGCGAAGGAGGTGGAGCAAGGCTAGGGTATTAAGCTGGTGTGCAAGAGGCGGGGACTCAGACGGGTCTTCGCCGACCTAGGGCAGAAGGTGTAGAGCTGCACGCTGCAGTTCGGAAATGAAACCTGTAACTTAATAAAGACTCTTATAAAGTGAACGCTGGCGGACTTGGTCCTATGTGAGCTGGGACTGGGTGGCAGCTCTGACAGTAAGACCCGTCTCATAAAAGCTTCGGACACCTGATATCTCGCAGCGGAGAGAGAGGCAGCTGGAGGAGGGGATCGGTGTTTGGGAGCAAGCTCACGACGGTTAGCAGAGATGACGGAAGCAGAGAAAGTTGCAGCGCTGCAACAGGCAGTTACCCAATTGAACGCGGAGGTACTGGCATCCAAGAAGAGGGAGGAGGATGCGGCAGCCGCCTACAGAGATCTCCATGCCAGGTTTGAAGCATGGGTTAAACACGGGCAGCCAGGACCCAGACCGGAGGGGGTTGGGTTGGCACGGAGAGCAGGAGGGCTTGTGGCTCACTTCGATGGGAATTTACAACAGTACCCCAATTTTCGAGCAGACGTAATGTGCGCACTGCAACTGCTGGCAAAAGACTTTAGAGATGAGGAAGAGAAAGTGGGGTTCATACTATCCCATTTGCATGGGGATGCTAAAGCGTGGCTACGCAATTTGTGGAGGGATAAAGATCCGGCGCTTCAGAATGCAGATGCCTTTATCAAAGCGATGGATGCGTGTTTTTTGTCTACTATTGATGTGGATCTTGCCCGACGGGAGATTCATGGACTGAAACAAGGGAGGGCAAGCGTCCGGCAGTACCACGCCCGCTTTTTTGCGCTGGTCAGTGCCTTAGAGTGGGACCGGGATTCGCCCCCTGTCAGAGACCTGTTCTGGGAGGGTCTAAGCTCAGCGGTCAAGGATGAAATTGCAAGGGGGGAGAGGCCCCGAAGCACGCAGGAGGTGGTCCAAAGGGCGCTGACTGTGGGGGTGAGGCTGGAAGAACGTCCCTGGTGCAGAGATGAAGGACGTGGAGGGCGCGAAGCAGCGAGAAGTTTCTCTTTCGTTCCAAGAGAAGCAGCGCGAGCGCAATCCACACCTCCGCCAGGAGGGGGAGGGGAACCGATGGAGGTTGGAGGTGCAAGGGCTCAGTCAGCAGCCAGAGCCCAAGCACCGACAGCAGTGAAAGCGAAGCCTCCTAGAGGGAACAGGAAGTGTTACATCTGCGAGGATCCAGGCCATTTGGCGAAAGAGTGTCCCCGGAGGCTCCACAAGCACACTGCAGCCTCGGCAATGGTGACTGCAGCAACGCAGCAAGGAGAACCACAGCAGGGAAACGACGATGTCTGGCTGGAGACAGAGGCACTGGGGCCCAGCCAGACGCATCAGTGAAGCAGTCCCCAGCGATCTTGCAACCCACGGACCCCCTCCCACCCAAACCAGTAGTGCAGCTCACAGCATCTCTCCAGCTACCCGATGGCGTCACTATCGAAGTGCCGCTTTCTGTGGATTCTGGAAGCAACGCAGACTTTATAGCGCAGGATTTTGTGGAGCAGCACGCTATACAGCTACTGCCTGCCACTCTGCCCCTGCAAGTCGTCACAGTGGATGGCAGAGAGTTGCTAGGGGGGCAGGTGGTGAAGCAAACGCCACCGATGGTGATGCGCCTTGGCAACCACAGGGAAGTCATCAGTTTTAATGTCACCCAACTGTCGGACACGCCCATTGTGTTGGGCATGAGTTGGCTGGACAGGCACAGTCCGACACTGGCTTGGTACCAGAGACAGCTGATCTTCGGCTCCTCTTATTGCGCAGAACACTGCATCCTGCCCAGACAGGAGGGAGAGGAGGAGGAATCACAACTGCAGTTGGGAACGTTGCAAGCAGTCCCCCACAAATACGCGGACTTTTTGGAGGTCTTCTGCGAGAAAGAGGCTGACAAGCTACCACCGCACAGGCAATATGACTGCAAGATTGACCTCCTACCAGGGGCGACGCTGCCGAAAGGGAAGCTGTATTCCATGTCTGAGGACGAATTACAGGAACTCAAACAGTTCATAGATCACAATTTGCAGCGCGGTTTCATCCGGGAGTCCAGGGCAGTAGGGGGCAGTCCTGTTTTCTTCGTGAAGAAGAAGGACACGCCCCAGAAAAGACTGGTGGTGGATTTTCGCCTCTTAAACAAGATGACCAAGCCTTCTGATTTCCCCATGCCCAGGATTGACGACCTGCTAGCGACGGTGCGCAAGGGACGCGTGTTCACCAAGTTGGACCTGCGAGGTGCGTACAATCTCATCCGCATGAGGGAGGGCGATGAGTGGAAGACAGCCATGTTCACGCCTCTGGGCACCTACGAATACAGAGTGATGCCGTTTGGATTGCAAAACGGTTCTCACTGTTTCCAAGCTTTCATGCATCATGTGTTGGCGGGACTCCTTTACAAGAAGTGCGTCTGCTTTCTGGATGACATCCTGATATTCTCCGACTCGCAGCAAGCCCATGACCAAGATGTTCGGGAGGTGCTGAAGAGGCTGCAGCAGCATAGACTGTACGCCAAACTGGAGAAGTGCCAGTTCGACACGACGGAGGTGGATTTCTTGGGTTACAAGTTGTCGGACAAGGGGCTAGCCATGGACAGCGCCAAGGTTCGTGCGGTGTTGGATTGGAAGAGCCCGCGCAATCGGAAGGAGGTCCAGCGGTTTGTCGGCTTCGCCAACTTCTATCGCAAGTTTATCAAGGGGTTCGCGATGCAGACGGCGGCCATTACGGACACGCTAAGCTCCAAGAAAAAGAAATTCATCTGGACGGAGCAGGCGGAGCAGTCCTTTCAGGCACTCAAGCGTCTCTTCGCGTCGGAAGAGCAACTGCTGCATATCGACCCCAGCAAACCGATGCGGGTAGAGACAGACGCGTCCGATAGAGCAGTGGGAGCTGTCCTGCTGCAAAGGGACCCACAGGGGGTCTGGAGGCCGGGAGCGTTCTACTCCAGAAAGCTCAGCAAGTCGGAGCAGAACTACACCATCTGGGACAGGGAGTTGCTGGCCATTCATGCAGCTTTCAAGGCGTGGAGGCACTTCCTGATCGGCGCCAAGCACACGGTGCAGGTCTGCACGGATCACAAGAATCTGGAGCACTGGCGCACGGCTCAGTTCCTGAACCAGAGGCAGATACGTTGGGCGGAGTTCTTTGCTGACTTCAATTTCCGAATAGAGTACGTCCCAGGCGACACCAACGTCATGGCGGATGCACTGTCCCGCAAACCGCAATACCTCGAAGAGGCGAAGCCAGCGGCAGCCATGCACATCTTCGCGCCAACAGCGTGGGCGTGCGCTTCAGCCACAGTAGACCTGGATGCGGTGCGGCGGGCGTTGCAGGACGACTCCTTCGCGCGGGCGAAGATGGCAGAGGTGCACAAGGGCACGGCGAAGGGCGACGAGTTCCAGATACGAGACGGCTTGCTCTTACGTAAAGGGGCCATCTACGTGCCGGGAGACGAACTTCGCGCCAGGGTACTGCAGCAGCTGCACGACGCACCCACGGCCGGGCACTTTGGCACGGAAAAAACGGTGGAATTAGTCGCAAGGGACTTTTGGTGGCCCAGACTGAGAGGGGAAGTCGCGGACTACGTTGCGAGGTGCGACACCTGCCAGAGGGCCAAACCGGTGCACAAACCACCGGCGGGACTGCTGGAACCGCTGCAAACGCCGTTTGAACCGTGGGAGAGAGTGGCCCTGGACTTTGTTACGGATCTACCCAGCTCGAGAGGCAAGACAGCTGTACTAGTGGTGGTGGACTTGTTCACCAAGATGGCACATTTCATTCCGTGTGCGAAGGTGGCCACGGCGGAACAAACCGCCAAACTGTTCATAGATCACGTGTTCAAAGTGCATGGTCTGCCGCGGTCTATCCTGTCCGACCGCGGGCGCCAGTTCGTCTCGAATTTCTGGCAGAAGCTGATGAGTTTTCTAAATGTCAAGGTCGATCTGGCATCAGCAAGACACCCGCAGACCAACGGGCAAGCAGAGAGGGTCAATGCCATCATGCAGCAGTACCTGAGATGCTATGCCAATCAACAACCTGCGACCTGGGTGGATTACCTGCCGCTCGCCGAGTTCGCTTACAACAACACGAAGCACGTGTCCACAGGGGTGACGCCGTTCTTCGCCAACAATGGGAGGAATCCCAGAACCTTCCCGGGACGGGAGAGAGTGGGGGACGGAGAACCACAGACGGCGGACGCGTTCGCGTCAGAGTTGCAGGCGGTACACGATCAACTCAGACGGCAGCTGGAGCTAGCTAAGCACGCCTACAAGGTGCAAGCTGACAAGCACAGGCGGGTTGGCGAAGAGATCCAAGTGGGAGACTGGGTCTGGTTGGCAGCCCACGCAGTGCCGACCAGGTCACTAGCCAAGAAGAAGTTGGGGCACAAGCAAATTGGTCCGTACCAAGTCGAAGCACAGATCAACCCGGTAGCCTTCCGACTGGCGCTGCCGGAGGGTTCCAGAATGCATCCGGTGTTCCACAGGTCGGTGCTCACTCCCTACAAGGCACCTCACAGATTCCAGGAGCCAGGGACGGCACCGAGTCCGTTCCGGGAGCGGACGGAGACGCGAGGGGTGACGCAGCAAGACCCCATCAACGAGGTCACGGAGATTTTGGACTCCAGATGGGGAGAAGAGGGAGTCGAATACCTCCTAGCCAGAGAGGGCACCCGGGCCAGCGCCAATAGCTGGGTGCCAGACTACGCTTTGGAGGAACCCCTGCTCAAGGACGAGTTTCATGCCCTTTTCCCACACAGACCCATGCCAGCGAGCTTCTTCGACGACTGGCTGTTCACGCCCACACTTTCTTCCAGCACGTTCCATGGATTCGACTCGGACGGGGAACCCGCACTGAGCACCCGTTCCCCAGAAGGATCGCCGGCGGGTTCGGCGTCAGACACCTCGTATTGGTGGGACGATCGACCGGAGGAGCAATGGCGACGGAAGTGGCTGGAGATGCCAGGTCGAGCGACCGACGCAGAGACTGACATGGACGTGTTCGGGGAGGACCTTGGGTTCGAGCACGGCGGTACAGAGATGGAAGCGGAACAGGTCAACGTCGGCGACCGCGAGGAGGAAGACTCGGAGGTCTTCAGTTGGCGGCCAACCACGGGGAGCGAACTGTATCCGGCATTCCCTCCCGTGATGATGGAGCACCCAGCACCCACACCTGAAAGCGGGGAGGGGGGAAGGGGGGGCTTCGAGGGGGGGATGGATGTCAGGGGTTCAGGAGCAGAGACGCAGAGAAGGGAGGAAGCAGAGAGCGAGGGGGAGGAATCCGAAGGGAAAATGAGTGATGATGACGACCCGAGATCTCCAAGCCTAAGCAGTGAGTCAGAGGACTCCCAAAAGGGAGCCCCAGTGAGCAGAGCAAGGGGGGGATCCGGGGGGACACCCCAGGAGGAAGGGAACAGAGGAGATTCAGAGAGCAGCAGCTGGAAGTCGGGACCCACGCTCATAACTGAGGGCGGCAGCAGCTGGAAGTCGGGACCCACGCTCAAGACTGAGAGCAGCAGGGAGGAAGGTAGCCAGGCATCGGGTTCCGGAGGCTGTCAGCAGGAGGGAGGGCACGAGTCAGGGGTGGTCACGCCCTCCTCAGAGAGCGAGGCAACGGTTAAGAGGAAAGTAGAGAGTTGGGCGCGCGCGCCAAGTTCAAATGCAGCGGAAGCTGGAGCAGTAAGCAGCCCGGAGAGTGAGCCAGGTCCTAAAGCCCGCCGCAAGGAGGCAGAAGGATCAGGGGGGTCAGCGTCAGAGGAGAGTAGAAGGGAGGAGGCCCAGGGGGGCAGAAGGACCCAGAGACGTAGGGAGAGGCGAAGGAGGTGGAGCAAGGCTAGGGTATTAAGCTGGTGTGCAAGAGGCGGGGACTCAGACGGGTCTTCGCCGACCTAGGGCAGAAGGTGTAGAGCTGCACGCTGCAGTTCGGAAATGAAACCTGTAACTTAATAAAGACTCTTATAAAGTGAACGCTGGCGGACTTGGTCCTATGTGAGCTGGGACTGGGTGGCAGCTCTGACAACACCAAACTGGGAGGGGTGGCTAACACCCCAGAGGACAGGATCACACTTCAAAATGACCTTGACAGATTAGAGAACTGGGCAAAAATAAACAAGATGAATTTTAACAGGGAGAAATGTAAAGTATTGCACTTGGGCAAAAAAAATGAGAGGCACAAATACAAGATGGGTGACACCTGGCTTGAGAGCAGTACATGTGAAAAGGATCTAGGAGTCTTGGTTGACCACAAACTTGACATGAGCCAACAGTGTGACGCGGCAGCTAAAAAAGCCAATGCAATTCTGGGCTGCATCAATAGGAGTATAGCATCTAGATCAAGGGAAGTAATAGTGCCACTGTATTCTGCTCTGGTCAGACCACACCTGGAGTACTGTGTCCAGTTCTGGGCACCACAATTCAAGAAGGACACTGACAAACTGGAACGTGTCCAGAGGAGGGCAACCAAAATGGTCAAAGGCCTGGAAACGGCTAAGGGAGCTGGGCATGTTTAGCCTGGAGAAGAGGAGGTTAAGGGGTGATATGATAGCCATGTTCAAATATATAAAAGGATGTCACATAGAGGAGGGAGAAAGGTTGTTTTCTGCTGCTCCAGAGAAGCGGACACGGAGCAATGGATCCAAACTACAAGAAAGAAGATTCCAGCTAAACATTAGGAAGAACTTCCTGACAGTAAGAGCTGTTCGACAGTGGAATTTGCTGCCAAGGAGCGTGGTGGAGTCTCCTACTTTGGAGGTCTTTAAGCAGAGGCTTGACAACCATATGTCAGGAGTGCTCTGAGGGTGTTTCCTGCTTGGCAGGGGGTTGGACTCGATGGCCCTTGTGGTCTCTTCCAACTCTATGATTCTATGATTCTATGTACTAAACTTGGCAAGTAGGATCCTAGAATGCAACAACTGATTAGCCTGCTCCAGGAGGGAAGCAGAATCAGCCAATCAGCCGGGACTCATTGTGTAAAGAATGTACCGTATTTTTCACACCATAGGACGCACCGGACAATAGGACGCACTTTGTTTTAGAGGGGGGAGAACAAGAAAAAAAAATTCTCCCCCTCTCTGCCCAGCGCCCCTTCAGTGAAGCGGCAGGAGGCGCTTCACAGAGAGGGGGAGAACTTTCCCCCTCTTGTTTTCCCGCTCTAAAACAAGGTGCCGTTTAAGGCGGCTACCTTGGAAGCCTGGAGAGCGAGAGGGGTTGGTGTGCACTGACCCCTCTCGCTCTCCAGGCTTCAGGTTCCTTTCGACCTGCTCTTTGGGGCTGGCGGGGGGAAGCCCACCACCAGCCCCAAAGAGCAGGTCAGGGAGCAGAGGAAAGGGGCAGCGGAGAGGCTCCTGCCATAGCCGCGGGTCACCTCCCCAGCCAGGAGAGCGCGCGCGGGGCTAAAGCAGCCCCCCGCGACCCTCTCCCGGCTGGGGAGGTGATGCGGGGCTATGGCAGGAGCCTCTACAGCCCCGCGTCACCTCTCCAGTTGGGAGAGCGCGCGCGAGGCTAAAGCAGCCCCCCGCGACCCTCTCCCGGCTGGGGAGGTGATGGCAGGAGCCTCTACAGCCCCGCGTCACCTCCCCAGCCGGGAGAGGGTCGCGGGGGGCTGCTTTAGCCTCGCGCGCGCTCTCCCAGCTGGGGAGGTGACGCAGGGCTGTAGAGGCTCCTGCCATAGCCCCGCGTCACCTCCCCAGCCGGGAGAGCGCGCACGGGGCTATGGCGTCTTCGCTCCATAGGACGCACACACATTTCCCCTTCATTTTTGAAGGGGAAAAAGTGTGTCCTATAGAGCGAAAAATACGGTATATAAAAGCCTGAGATTTTGGGGCGGGGAATCAATCACTGTTTTACAAGCTGCAATAAGGAGCATGAAATCACTGCAGGGCTCCAAGTATATTTCAGGTACAATAACCAAATAAACCTACAAGTAGGAATTGACATGAGCAGCAGTAAATAACAATTAGGATAAAGAACAATGAAATGGGTGGCAAAAGAGGACAGGCAGTAGAAATGGAATATTCTCTTAATCAGGAGTGAAACATTACAAATATGAAACCTTTAAACATTTGAAACACAGAAAACATAAATCAAAGCAAGAAGTATATACATATACAGGCAGGCAGGCAGCTAGACCTCACTTTATTAATTTTATTCATTATATAGTATTTATTTTATTTTATTTATTTATTTACGGCTATTAGCCCATAAAATATGTACAAACATAAAAGCACAGAGGCATAAGGGCCGATATATTCCACCCCAGAGGGTGAACACCACGATGCAAGGGTGGGTCGATGAGCAGAGCCAAATAACAGCTTGGGGCCCGAAGAGCTCCAAGGGACGGATCACAGAAAAAGGGAAACTGAAGACGAGGACCGACACGCACTCTCATCGTAACTGTCCGGTTAGTTTTGCTGTTGTTGTTGTTTTTTTGGTTGTTTTTGTGTGTGAGATAACCGCAGTCAGGAATCTCGCTAACTGCAGAGTTACCGAAGGATCTGTATCCTGCAAAAGTAGTGCAGCGTGTGACTCAACAGGCATGCCCACCAAGCGCAGTAAAGCAGGACCTAGGAATTTAGTCCTGGCTATGCTATGTAGGGGGCAGTTGAACATTATATGTGGAAGAGATTCAACAGTTTTCCCGTCGCACACGCATAGTGGAGACACCAAACCCTTGGAAAATCTGTGGCTCAGCAGGTTCGATCATTATATAGTAAGAGCAGTGGGGTCCTAACAGCAAAGGGAAGGCTTCCAGGCACCCCACTTTTGTGTTTGATTAAACTTCCTCTGATGGGGAAGGGTTGGGTTTGGCAACCATTTTTCCACATTGGGAGTCTTTAAAGCAGGGTCAGCAAACTTTTTCAGCAGGGGGCCGGTCCACTGTCCCTCAGACCTTGTGGGGGGGGGGCAGACTATATTTTTGGGGGGAGGGAATGAACGAATTCCTATTCCCCACAAATAACCCAGAGATGCATTTTAAATAAAAGGACACATTCTACTGTATGTGTAGAATGTAAAAACACGCTGATTCCCAGACCGCCTGCAGGCCGGATTTAGAAGGCAATTGTGCCGCATCCGGCCCCCAGGCCTTAGTTTGCCTACCCATGCTTTAGAGGGTCTGAGTAAATGGCCAGCTCTGACCACTGAGAAAAAAGCAATGAGCAAATGGTCTAAGGTTAAGGCTGATGTTCATTCTAAACATCGAGCAGCAGAGCTGTTCTGAATATGACAATGATAGATCTGGCATATCTACCATCACAGCCATAGTGTCTATGGATCCTAGTTCAGGTGATGATGCATATAGAGACCTTCAGACAAGCAGAGCAGCTTTGTTTCTATTGTTTCTTTTTTTTATATATAATTTTTTTATTGGTTTTACAAGAGTTTTTATAACAAACAAACATAAAAGAAAAACAGACAAACAAACAAATATAATTTCAAAATGTCCTTTCATAAACTTCTTTCCTCGGACTTCCCCATACCTCCCCTTTCTGCATCCTCATGTCCAAATTTTATAGCAACTTATAAATGTTTTTTCCGATCCTAATTCATCATAGTCCTTTCTTAATCTAATCTTATATTACTGCAACCCTTTCTCTCTGTAGAATCTCGACATTCTAAACTTCATCAAGTTTATAATAGTTCTTAAGATAAATCTTAAATTTCTTCCAGTCTTCTTCCGCAGTCTCCTTTCCCTGGTCTCGAATTCTGCTCGTCATTTCCGCCAATGTCATATAGTCAATCACTTTCATCTGCCATTCTTCCAAGGTGGGTAAATCTTGTGTCTTCCAATACTTTGCGATCAGTATTCTTGCTGCTGTTGTTGCATACATGAAAAAAGTTCTATCCTTTTTTGGCACCAGTTGGCCGACAATGCCCAAGAGAAAGGCCTCTGGTTTCTTAAGAAAGGTATATTTAAATACCTTTTTCATTTCATTATATATCATCTCCCAGAAAACCTTAATCTTCGGGCATGTCCACCAAAGATGATAAAAAGTACCTTCAGTTTCCTTACATTTCCAACATTTGTTATCAGGCAAATGGTAAATTTTTGCTAGCTTAACTGGAGTCATGTACCACCTATAGACCATTTTCATCACATTTTCCTTTAAAGCACTACATGCCGTAAATTTAATACCAGTGTTCCACAACCTTTCCCAGTCAGCAGACATAATATTATGACCAATGTCCTGTGCCCACTTAATCATAACTGATTTAACTGTTTCGTCTTGTGTATTCCATTTCAACAGCAAGTTATACATTCTTGACAAATTCTTAGTATTGGGTTCTAACAATTCTGTCTCAAGTTTTGATTTTTCCACCTGGAAGCCAATTTTCCTGTCTTGTTTAAAAACCTCCATTATTTGATAATAGTGGAGCCAATCTTGTACTTTGGGTTTTAATTTTTCATGGCTCTTTAATTTCAGTTTCTCTCCATCCTGTTCTAAGATCTCACAATACTTTGGCCATCCGACCTCCATATTAACTTTCTTGTGGGCCTTAGCCTCTAAGGGTGACAACCATCTAGGGGTTTTGTTTTCCAACAGATCTTTATATCTCATCCAAACATTAAACAACGCTTTCCTTACAATATGATTTTTAAAGGCACTATGCACTTTGATTTTGTCATACCATAGATATGCATGCCAGCCAAATGCATTATTGAAACCTTCTAAGTCCAAGATATCTGTATTCTCGAGGAGCATCCACTCTTTCAGCCAGCAGAATGCTGCTGCTTCATAGTACAATTTTAAGTCCGGCAGGGCAAATCCCCCTCTTTCTTTTGCATCTGTTAAAATTTTATATTTTATTCTGGGCTTTTTGCCCTGCCAGACAAATTTCGCAATGTCTTTCTGCCACCTCTTGAAACAGTCCATCTTGTCAATAATCTGCAAAGTTTGAAATAAAAATAACATTCTAGGCAGTACATTCATCTTAATCACTGCAATTCGGCCTAACATTGACAATCTCAAATTTGACCATATTTCTAAATCTTTTTTAATTTCTGACCAACATTTTTCATAATTGTCCTTATACAGATTCAAGTTTTTAGATGTTAAATTAACCCCTAGATATTTCACCTTCTTAACCACCGTCAGACCTGTCTCTTCTTGAAACTTATTCTTTTCCATATCTGTTAGGTTTTTCCCTAAGACTTTAGTTTTTTGTTTATTCAATTTAAATCCAGCTACCTGTCCAAATTGTTGGATTATTTCCAACACTCTTTTTGTACTAGTGTTTGGCTCCTGCAAGGTCAAAACAAGGTCATCTGCGAACGCTCTTAACTTATAGTGTTTGGTTCCGACCTTTACACCTTTAACCTGCTGGTCGTCTCTAATCATGTTCAGCAACACCTCCAGGACCGAAATAAAAAGCAATGGGGAAATTGGGCACCCCTGTCGTGTTCCTTTTTCTATCTTAAGTTCCTCAGTTATTACATTATTTACAATCAACTTAGCTTTTTGTTCGGAATATATTGCACCCATACCATTCTCAAATCCTTGTCCTACCCCCATCCCATGAAGATTCTTTTTCATAAAACTCCACGAAATATTGTCAAAGGCTTTCTCCGCATCCACAAATATCAAAACTGCTTTAGTATTTATGTTCACCTCTAACTTTTCCAAAATGTCTATTATATTCCTAACATTGTCTGAGAGGTGTCTTTTTGGGAGAAAGCCTGCTTGGTCTCTGTGAATCTTCTCCATCAGTACTCTTTTAAATCTTTTTGCTAAAATGTCTGCAAAAATTTTGTAATCCACATTCAGTAACGAAATTGGGCGGTAGTTCTTCAGTTGAGTCTTTTCAGTCTCTGTCTTTGGTATGAGTGAGATATATGCTTCTTTCCACGATTCGGGTGCCTTTTTTCCCTCTAAGATCTCGTTACAAACTTCCTTTAACGGTTGTATCAGCCATTCCTTTAAAGATTTGTAATATCTGGAAGTCAGTCCGTCTGGCCCTGGAGATTTGCCCAATTGCATGTCCTGAATGGCACCCTCTATCTCTTGTTCTGTTATTCTCTGGTTTAGATCCACCTTGCTATGATGAGAGATTTTTTGTAATCCATATTTATTAAGGAATTTATCTATGTCCTCTTCATTTTGTAATCCTTGGGAATAAAGTTTTTTAAAATAACTCACAAAGCAATTTCTTATCTCGTTGGGTTTAGATATATTTTTTCCATCCACTTCTAGACTTGTGACTGTATTTAATTTCTGTCTTTTCTTAAGTTGCCATGCCAGAAGTTTACCACATTTGTCTGCCGACTCAAATGTCTTTTGTTTCATTTGCTTTATTTTCCATTCTATCTCTTGGTTCATCAATTCCATATATTGTGTTTGATACAACTTAATCTCCCTCAAAATCTCCTGGGACTTTGGTTTTGATCTTAATTTTTTCTCTCCTTCTTTTATCTTTTCCAAAAAATTTTCCTTTTTCTCATTCTGTTTTCTCTTCTTTATTGAATTTTGTTGAATCAAAAATCCTCGCATCACAGCTTTACTTGCGTCCCAGATCACTCTTTTTTCCACATCGCCCTTTAGATTGATTTCAAAATAGTCCTTTAGAGTTTTTTGGGCCTTCATGTGGATCTCTCTATCTCGGAATAGGGTGTCATTCATTCTCCATCTAAACTGACCAGTTGTTGTAAATTTCATTTCCATCTTCACGGCGTTATGGTCGGAACAGGTTTTTGGGCAGATTTCTACCTTCTTAATCTTCGGAGCCATTCCACTAGTAACCCATATTTGGTCGATTCTGGTCCAGGTCATCTTTGCATGGGAGAAAAAGGTTCCCTCTCTTTCAAGAGGGTTCCTTGTTCTCCAAATGTCTATTAAGTCCATATTTTCAGTCATTTCGAAGAA
The DNA here is from genome assembly GCF_965113315.1 of Podarcis vaucheri. Lineage (NCBI taxonomy): Eukaryota > Metazoa > Chordata > Lepidosauria > Squamata > Lacertidae > Podarcis > Podarcis vaucheri. The sequence continues at coordinate 451,749 of NC_138755.1, forward strand.
AGTCTTCGGGAGTCTCCCTTCTTTAGTAAGTGTCAGTCTTTGTGTCTTGTCCATGTTTGTAGAGACTACACCATTCATATCTCCCATGATTATCATATTGTATTCCAAATAATCCGTCAAAGTTTCATGGAGTTTTTTGAAGAATTCTGCTTTACCTTCATTTGGTGCATAGATCCCAATTATCAGAAATTTTTCTCCTTGTACCTGAATCTCCACCGCTAAATATCTTCCTTGTTCATCTTTGAACATCATTTTTGGAGCCCACTTCTCTTTTACATAAATCACAACTCCTCTTTTTTTCACTTTGTCCGACGAAATAAATTCTTGTCCCAATTTTTTATTCATAAGCAGTCTCCTGTGTGCTCTAGTTATATGGGTTTCCTGTAAGCAAATCAAGTCCAGTTGTTCTCTGTACAAAATATGGAATACTTGTCGTCTCTTCAAAGGACTGTTCATCCCATTACAATTCCAGCTAAGGAATTGCAGGGCCATCTTGTTATTTTTCTGGTATTCCTCCAACAGCTCCCAATTGTTGTTCCTCCTCTGTTGGTGGTGGAAGATTCTGTCCAAACGAAAGGTTCAGGATGTCTATTACACTCTTTTGCTCAGCAATTGGGTCTACAGTTCCTTTCTGTAAATCTTCTTGATTTCTTTGCAGGAACCTGTCTTTATCCTGTATCGTCTTTATTTTCACCTTCTTCCCCCTATAGTCAAAAGACAGTCCCTGTGGAAATTCCCACCTGAAGAGAATGGTGTTCTTCTTCAACAGGTAAACCAAATCCTTATAAGAAGCTCTCAAGTCCAAAATATGTTTAGGAATGTCTTTAAAGATCTGTATCGGTGAGTTCCCAATTTGTAAGGCCTTTTCAAAGTGCAGTCTTAGAATTTTGTCTCTTTCCTCCTTCGATCTCAAGGTAATCAGACAGTCTCTCGGCGCCTTTCTGTTCTGTCTTCTGCCCAGTCTAAATGCTGTTGTAATTTTAAATTCGTCTTCCTCTAGATCTTCCCAGGAATCAGCAAACTCTTTCGTTAAAAAGTCCGTAAGATTGTCTCCTTCGTCCTCTGGAATTGATCGTAGTTTCAAATTCCTTTCTTTTCTTTGTAGTTCCCACAATGCCAGAGTTGTGTCGTGGTCATAGACCTTCCTGGCAATCGGTTCTAATTTTTCCTGGGTCTCTCCAGCAATAGTTCTAGCTTCCTCCGCAATTTGACGTGTGGCAGAATTTTCTTGCGTAAGCCTGTTTATAGATTCTGTATTCAGGTCAAGTCTTGTTGTTAAATCTGTCAATTTCTGTGAATTCTCTGTCAATTTCTTGGTATTTTCAGCCGTCTGCTTTGTTAGATTCTCCAGAGACTGGTTTATCTTAAGAAGGGCTTGCGACACTGCATCCATGGAGACTGCTGTACCTTTTTCTTGTCCTGTTGTCACTGTAGGGGTTATGCCTGAGATCGAGCCTCTTTTCTTGTGTTGCTGTAGCTGTTGTTGATATTGCCTTGTCTTGGCTCTCGTGCTTATCTCGTCTGCTGGGCCACTCATATCCCAAGGTCGTTTCCCACGAGAGCCTTCTCCTAAAGGAAAATTCCACTGTCCCAAAGCGTAGCAACTTTTAATTTACCCTCTAGAGGGAGCAAATCAAAATGTCCGCAAACAAAGGCAAAGAGTATTTAAAAAGCAAATTTATCGGGAGGCTTCTATATGTATATTGCAACACTTTCCCAATAGATAGAGTCCCAGCCTTCCCTGATATATTGTGTCCACAGAGTCCCAAAACTTTGTAACAAATAAGCAATGAGACTTCCACTTTGTTACTGTCAGAGCTGCTACCAGGTCCCAGCTCACATAGGACCACGCCACACAGCGTCCACTTTAAAAGAGTCTTTATTGAGTTACAGGTTTCATTTCCGAACTGCAGCGTGCAGCTCTACACCTTCTGCTCTAGGTCGGCGAAGACCCGTCTGAGTCCCCGCCTCTTGCACACCAGCTTAATACCCTAGCCTTGCTCCACCTCCTTCGCCTCTCCCTACGTCTCTGGGTCCTTCTGCCCCCCTGGGCCTCCTCCCTTCTACTCTCCTCTGACGCTGACCCCCCTGATCCTTCTGCCTCCTTGCGGCGGGCTTTAGGACCTGGCTCACTCTCCGGGCTGCTTACTGCTCCAGCTTCCGCTGCATTTGAACTTGGCGCGCGCGCCCAACTCTCTACTTTCCTCTTAACCGTTGCCTCGCTCTCTGAGGAGGGCGTGACCACCCCTGACTCGTGCCCTCCCTCCTGCTGACAGCCTCCGGAACCCGATGCCTGGCTACCTTCCTCCCTGCTGCTCTCAGTCTTGAGCGTGGGTCCCGACTTCCAGCTGCTGCCGCCCTCAGTTATGAGCGTGGGTCCCGACTTCCAGCTGCTGCTCTCTGAATCTCCTCTGTTCCCTTCCTCCTGGGGTGTCCCCCCGGATCCCCCCCTTGCTCTGCTCACTGGGGCTCCCTTTTGGGAGTCCTCTGACTCACTGCTTAGGCTTGGAGATCTCGGGTCGTCATCATCACTCATTCTCCCTTCGGCTTCCTCCCCCTCGCTCTCTGTTTCCACCCTTCTCTGCGTCTCTGCTTCTGAACCCCTGACATCCATCCCCCCCTCGAAGCCCCCCCTTCCCCCCTCCCCGCTGTCAGGTGTGGGTGCTGGGCGCTCCATCATCATGGGAGGGAATGCTGGATACAGGTCGCTCCCCGTGGGTGGCCGCCAACTGAAGACCTCCGAGTCTTCCCCCTCGCGGTCGTCGACGTGGACTTGTTGCTCTTCCATCTCTGTACCGCCGTGCTCGAACCCGAGGTCCTCCCCGAACACGTCCATGTCAGTCTCTGCGTCGGTCGCTCGACCTGGCATCTCCAGCCACTTCCTGCGCCATCGCTCCTCTGGTCGATCGTCCCACCAATACGAGTTGCCTGATGCCGAACCTGCCGGTGAACCTTCTGGGGAACGGGTGCTCCGTGCGGGTTCCCCTTCTGAGTCGAATCCATGGAACGTGCTGGAAGAAAGTGTGGGTGTGAACAACCAGTCGTCGAAGAAGCTCGCTGGCATGGGTTTGTGTGGGAAGAGGGCATGAAACTCGTCCTTGAGCAGGGGTTCCTCCAAAGCGTAGTCTGGTACCCAGCTATTGGCTCTGGCCCGGGTGCCCTCTCTGGCTAAGAGGTATTCGACTCCCTCTTCCCCCCATCTGGAGTCCAAAATCTCCGTGACCTCGTTGATGTGGTCCTGGTGCTTCACCTCCCGCGTCTCCGTCCGTTCCCGGAGCGGACTTGGCGCCGTCCCTGGCTCCTGGAACCTGTGAGGTGCCTTGTAGGGAGTGAGCACCGACCTGTGGAACACCGGATGCATTCTGGAACCCTCCGGCAGCGCCAGTCGGAAGGCTACCGGGTTGATCTGCGCTTCGACTTGGTACGGACCGATCTGCTTGTGCCCCAACTTCTTCTTGGCAAGCGACCTGGTCGGCACTGCGTGGGCTGCCAACCAGACCCAGTCTCCCACTTGGATCACTTCGCCAACCCGCCTGTGCTTGTCAGCTTGCACCTTGTAGGCGTGCTTAGCTAGCTCCAGCTGCCGTCTGAGTTGATCGTGGACCGCCTGCAGCTCTGACGCGAACGCGTCCGCCGTCTGTGGTTCTCCTTCCCCCACTCTCTCCAGTCCCGGGAAGGTTCTAGGATTCCTCCCATTGTTGGCAAAGAACGGCGTCACTCCTGTGGACACGTGCTTCGTGTTGTTGTAAGCGAACTCGGCTAGCGGCAGGTAATCCACCCACGTCGCAGGCTGTTGATTGGCATAGCATCTCAGGTACTGCTGCATGATGGCATTGACCCTCTCTGCTTGCCCGTTGGTCTGCGGGTGTCTTGCTGATGCCAGATTGACCTTGACATTTAGAAAACCCATCAGCTTCTGCCAGAAAGACGAGATGAACTGGCGTCCGCGGTCGGACAGGATAGACCGTGGCAGGCCATGCACTTTGAACACGTGATCTATGAACAGTTTGGCGGTTTGTTCCGCCGTGGCCACCTTCGCACACGGAATGAAATGTGCCATCTTGGTGAACAAGTCCACCACCACTAGCACAGCTGTCTTGCCTCTCGAGCTGGGTAAATCCGTCACAAAGTCCAGGGCCACCCTCTCCCACGGTTCAAACGGTGTTTGCAGCGGTTCTAACAGTCCCGCCGGTGGTCTGTGTACCGGCTTGGCCCTCTGGCAGGTGTCGCACCTCGCGACGTAGTCCGCGACCTCTCCTCTCAGCCTGGGCCACCAGAAGTCTCTCGCGACTAATTCCATCGTTTTCTCTGTGCCAAAGTGACCGGCCGTGGGTGCGTCGTGCAACTGTTGCAGTACCTTGGCGCGAAGGTCGTCTCCTGGTACATAGACAGCCCCTTTGCGTAGGAGCAAGCCGTCCCGCACCTGGAACTCGTCCGTGGTAGCCGTGCCTCTGAGCAGTTCCGCCATCTTGTCTTGCGCGAATGAGTCGTCCCGCAATGCACGTCGCACCGCATCCAGGTCTACTGTAGCTGAGGCACACGCCCACGCCGTCGGTGCGAAGATGTGCATGGCCGCCGCTGGCGTCACCTCTTCTAGGTATTGCGGTTTTCGGGACAGTGCATCCGCCATGATGTTGGTGTCGCCTGGGACGTACTCTATTCGGAAATTGAAGTCAGCAAAGAACTCCGCCCAACGTATCTGCCTCTGGTTCAGGAACTGAGCCGTGCGCCAGTGCTCCAGATTCTTGTGGTCCGTGCAGACCTGCACCGTGTGCTTGGCGCCGATTAGGAAGTGCCTCCACGCCTTGAAAGCTGCATGAATGGCCAGCAACTCCCTGTCCCAGATGGTGTAGTTCTGCTCCGACTTGCTGAGCTTTCTGGAGTAGAACGCTCCCGGCCGCCACACCCCCTGCGGGTCTCGCTGCAGCAGGACAGCTCCCACGGCTCTGTCTGACGCGTCTGTCTCTACCCTCAACGGTTTACTGGGGTCGATATGCAGCAGTTGCTTCTCCGACGCGAAGAGACGCTTGAGCGCTTGAAAGGACTGTTCCGCCTGCTCCGTCCAGATGAATTTCTTTTTTTTGGAGCTGAGCGTGTCCGTAATTGCTGCCGTCTGCATCGCGAACCCCTTGATAAACTTGCGATAGAAGTTGGCGAAGCCGACAAACCGCTGGACCTCCTTCCGGTTGCGCGGGCTTTTCCAATCCAATACCGCACGAACCTTGGTGCTGTCCATGGCTATCCCCTTGTCCGACAACTTGTATCCCAGGAAATCCACCTCCGTCGTGTCGAACTGGCACTTCTCCAGCTTGGCGTACAGTCTATGTTGTTGCAACCTGCTGAGCACCTCCCTCACGTCTCGGTCGTGAGCTTGCTGCGAGTCAGAGAAAATCAGGATGTCATCCAGGAAGCAGACGCATGTCTTGTAGAGGAGTCCCTCCAACACGTGATGCATAAAAGCTTGAAAACAGTGAGAGCCATTTTGTAATCCAAAGGGCATAACTCTGTATTCGTAGGTGCCCAGCGGTGTGAACATGGCCGTCTTCCACTCATCGCCCTCCCGCATGCGGATGAGATTGTACGCCCCTCGCAGGTCCAACTTGGTGAACACGCGTCCCTTGCGCACCGTCGCGAGGAGGTCGTCAATCCTGGGCATGGGGTAATCAGACGGTTTGGTCATCTGGTTCAAAAGGCGGTAGTCCACAACTAGTCTTTTTTGGGGCGTGTCTTTCTTTTTCACGAAGAAAACGGGACTGCCCCCCACTGCCTTGGACTCTCTGATGAAGCCACGCTCCAGATTATGCTCGATGAACTGTTTGAGTTCCTGCATTTCATCTTCAGACATGGAGTATAGCCGCCCCTTCGGCAGCGTCGCCCCCGGTAGGAGGTCAATCTTGCAGTCATATGGCCGGTGAGGGGGTAGCTTGTCCGCCTCCTTCTCGCAGAAGACCTCCAAAAAGCTCGCGTATTTGTGGGGGACCGCTTGCAACGTTCCCAACTGCAGTTGTGATTCCTCCTCCTCTCCCTCCCGTCGGGGCAGGATGCAGTGTTCTGCGCAATAAGAGGAGCCGAAGATCAGTTGTCTCTGGTACCAAGCCAGTGTCGGACTGTGCCTGTCCAGCCAACTCATGCCCAACACAATGGGCGTGTCCGACAGTTGGGTGACATTAAAACTGATGACTTCCCTGTGGTTGCCAAGGCGCATCACCATCGGTGGCGTCTGCTTCACCACCTGCCCCCCTAGCAACTCTCTGCCATCCACTGTGACGACTTGCAGGGGCAGAGTGGCAGGCAATAGCTGTATAGCGTGCTGCTCCACAAAGCTCTGCGCTATAAAGTCTGCGTTGCTTCCAGAATCCACAGAAAGCGGCACTTCGATAGTGACGCCGTCGGGTAGCTGGAGAGATGCTGTGAGCTGCACTACTGGTTTGGGTGGGAGGGGATCCGTGGGTTGCAAGATTGCTGGGGACTGCTTCACAGATGCGTCTGGCTGGGCCCCAGTGCCTCCGTCTCCAGCCAGACATCGTCGTTTCCCTGCTGTGGTTCTCCTTGCTGCGTTGCTGCAGTCACCATTGCTGAGGCTGCAGTGTGCTTGTGGAGCCTCCGGGGACACTCCTTCGCCAAATGGCCTGGATCCTCGCAGATGTAACACTTCCTGTTCCCTCTAGGAGGCTTCGCTTTCCCTGCTGCCGGTGCTAGGGCTCTGGCTGCTGACTGAGCCCTTGCACCTCCAACCTCCATCGGTTCCCCTCCCCCTCCTGGCGGAGGTGTGGATTGCGCACGCGCTGCTTCCCTCGGAACGAAAGAGAAACTTCTCGCTGCTTCGCGCCCTCCACGTCCTTCATCTCTGCACCATGGACGTTCTTCCAGCCTCACCCCCACAGTCAGCGCCCTTTGGACCACCTCCTGCGTGCTTCGGGGCCTCTCCCCCCTTGCAATTTCATCCTTAACCGCTGAACTTAGACCCTCCCAGAAGAGGTCTCTGACAGGGGGCGAATCCCGATCCCATTCTAAAGCACTGACCAGCGCAAAAAATCGGGCGTGATACTGCCGGACGCTCGCCCTCCCTTGTTTTAGTCCATGAATCTCCCGTCTGGCAAGATCCACATCAATAGTAGACAAAAAACACGCATCCATCGCTTTGATAAAGGCATCTGCATTCTGAAGCGCCGGATCTTTATCCCTCCACAAATTGCGCAGCCAGGCTTTGGCATCCCCATGCAAATGGGACAATATGAACCCCACCTTCTCTTCCTCATCTCTAAAGTCTTTTGCCAGCAGTTGCAGTGCGCACATTACGTCTGCTCTAAAATTAGGGTACTGTTGCAAAGTCCCATCGAAGTGAGCCACAAGCCCTCCTGCTCTCCGTGCCAATCCCACGCCCTCCGGTCTGGGTCCCGGTTGCCCTTGCTTAACAAGCATTTCAAACCTGGCGTGTAGGTCTCTGTAGGCGGCTGTAGTCTCCTCCTCCCGTTTTTTGGAAGCCAATACCTCTGAGGACAACTGGGTCACTGCCTCTTGCAGCGCGGAGATCCTCTGTTCTTCCGTCATCTTGCTAACCTTTGTGAGCTCGCTTACAGACACCCCTCTTCCTCCCCTAGCGGCTTCTGCTCCCGCTGCGAGGTTTCAGGTTTCTGAAGCTTTGATGAGACGGGTCTTACTGTCAGAGCTGCTACCAGGTCCCAGCTCACATAGGACCACGCCACACAGCGTCCACTTTAAAAGAGTCTTTATTGAGTTACAGGTTTCATTTCCGAACTGCAGCGTGCAGCTCTACACCTTCTGCTCTAGGTCGGCGAAGACCCGTCTGAGTCCCCGCCTCTTGCACACCAGCTTAATACCCTAGCCTTGCTCCACCTCCTTCGCCTCTCCCTACGTCTCTGGGTCCTTCTGCCCCCCTGGGCCTCCTCCCTTCTACTCTCCTCTGACGCTGACCCCCCTGATCCTTCTGCCTCCTTGCGGCGGGCTTTAGGACCTGGCTCACTCTCCGGGCTGCTTACTGCTCCAGCTTCCGCTGCATTTGAACTTGGCGCGCGCGCCCAACTCTCTACTTTCCTCTTAACCGTTGCCTCGCTCTCTGAGGAGGGCGTGACCACCCCTGACTCGTGCCCTCCCTCCTGCTGACAGCCTCCGGAACCCGATGCCTGGCTACCTTCCTCCCTGCTGCTCTCAGTCTTGAGCGTGGGTCCCGACTTCCAGCTGCTGCCGCCCTCAGTTATGAGCGTGGGTCCCGACTTCCAGCTGCTGCTCTCTGAATCTCCTCTGTTCCCTTCCTCCTGGGGTGTCCCCCCGGATCCCCCCCTTGCTCTGCTCACTGGGGCTCCCTTTTGGGAGTCCTCTGACTCACTGCTTAGGCTTGGAGATCTCGGGTCGTCATCATCACTCATTCTCCCTTCGGCTTCCTCCCCCTCGCTCTCTGTTTCCACCCTTCTCTGCGTCTCTGCTTCTGAACCCCTGACAGTTACTTTCACAGGAGTCAAGTCAGTTCAGTGTTCCTTTGTTTTAATAGCAGTTTGTGCCAGGTTGAAGGCTGCAGAGAATTCCCTTTCCTTTAAGTTGGTCATGCAGCTTATAAAATCACTTATTCCTCCCCTCTGCCCTGCAAGCTAGAGGGGATAGTCAAAGTCCAAATGTTGGATTCAAGCAGTTAAAGACAATATCCCATATGGATGCAGCTCAGTAACTTTCGTTGCTTTAATTGTCATGCAGTCGGGGGAAGGCAGACTTCCTTAATTTTCGCCTTTCCCGTTTTCAGCCTAATTTCAAGTAGTTTTGACACGAATAAAGGTTCAATCTTACTCAATCTTACTCACGGGTCTTTTTTTGTCCAGATTATTCAGGAAGGGAATCGGCGCTCTCCACTAATGGCGACGCGGCTTCACCCTGCGGGCTGGGTAGCGATTCTCAGCACCGCGCTCCCCGTTGTCGTTCCGGAGCCTTTAAAAAGGCTCTTTCTGCGGTAAAGGGGGGCGCTTCAGGTGCCCACCGAATCTCCTTGTTCACAGGCTCCGTTCCTGTGATTTTAGGGGTCCCCCGCTTGCCGTAGCGGGTCAGACCCGAACTCGCAGAGCCGTCCTCTCTCCGGAGCTCGGAGAGGGAGCAGCCATTAGCGCTGGCGCCGAACCGGAAGTCCTGTTTCTATTGTTTCTATGAAGTGCCTAATACACATTCCAAAGTGCCTGCACAAGAGAGGGAGACGTGCTGTACTACATGTGTCCTAACTCCAATATAAGGAAAGGAATGCAAAGGGATCACGTGCAGCGAGGTGCTGCTTAGAGAGAGTTCTTTGTGTGCTTGCTTTATGTATGTGAGTCTTAAAAAGGTGTGAGTCCTGCATCATTCACCAGTCTGTGAATGATGCCATTCCTGAGTAGCTTTGTATCATGTGCTACACATCTTTTGACATGGCTGGCAAAATGGTACTGATGCTGGCAGGCTGGACTCAGATCCAGCTTGCTGCTCAGAATCTCATGTCCTCTGATGTTTTATTGGGCCTTAGAGAACTTTTTCCAGTGTTGAGGCTCATTTATATCATGCCATAGCTCTGAGAACATTTGGAGTGTGGGGTGCCAACTTGAATAAAATAATGGGAGGCCCAAGTAAGCCTTTCCTTGCATCACATGACATGGTGCAAGCATGCCATTTGAATGACAATGCTCATCAACTTGGGGGGCGGCCCCCTCAAATATTTTATTGGGGCGGCCCCAGGAGTTGGCTCTTGTGTTAGTGTGGGCCTTCCATATTCCATACTCTGTCTTCAGCATACTCTCTACATTGCTCTGATTGCCCTAACTGCCTTATATGTATAGAAATATAGAGTATATTTCATTATAGCTGTCAGGGGCTCAGGAACAGAGGCACAGGGGAGAGAGGAGATGGAGAGCGAAGGGGAAGGATCTGAGGGCAGCATAGGGGAGTATGGCAGTGACCTGAGAGATTCCTTGAGCTTCTCCAGCGAATCAGAAGATTCCCAGAAGGAGGCCTATGGTCAGGGCAAGGGGGGCCAGCAAGGACTCCCAAAGCAGCATCTGGAGATCGGGGCCAGCTTCCCCACCAGAGGGTAGTGGGGGGGGAGGAGTCCCAGGTGTAAGGACCAGCGTCTCCAGCTGGGAGAGAGGATGAGTCGAGACTGACCACACCCCCAGCGGAGAGTGGGGGAACGGAGGGGAGGTCGAGTACAGCTAGCCTCCCCGAAGGGGGAAGCAGTGACAGGAGCAGTGTAGTGGTCAGGAGGAGGGTTGTCGGCTGGGCACGCGCGCCAAGTTCAAATGTACAGGCGCGCGGGACAGCAGGAAGCCTGGATTAGGAACCAGGTCCTAAAGCCCGCCGGAGGCAGGGGGAAGACTCAGGGGACTCAGCGTCAGAAGAGTCTAGGAAGGGTGAGACCCCAGCTGACAGGTGGACCCAGAGGAGGAAAGAGCAGAGGAAGAGGTGGAGCAAGGCTAGGGTCTTAAACTGGTGTCTGGGGGGAGGAGACTCAGACGGAGCTTCGGCGGTCTAGAGTATCAGACGTAGAGCTGCACGCTGCTGATGTGAAAGACAAACTGAACTTCAATAAAGACTTTTGTATATAACCACGAACTGGCGTTGGTCCTTTGTGAGCTGGGACCTCGGGCGGCTCTGACAGTAAGCTCCGTCTCCAAAAAAAAAAACTTTTTGCGAGCTCACGAAGATAGGTAAAGATGACTACGGAGGAGAAGGTAGCAGCACTGCAAGAAGCAGTCACGAGGCTTTATGCAGAAGTAACAGCATCCAGACAGCGCTCTGCCGGGATCTGCAAACCAGGTGGGAACGTTTGGGCAAAGAGGGGCTGCCAGAACCCAAGCCGGAGGGAGTTGGCCTCGGGAAGAGGGGGAGCAGCATCGTAGCCCACTTCGACGGGACCCTGCAGCAGTATCCCAACTTCAGAGCAGACATAGTTTTCGCACTTAATTTGCTTCGGAAGGACTTTAGAGATGAGGAGGAGAAAGTAGGCTTCATAATAACCCATCTGCATGGGGAAGCTAAATCGTGGCTGTGCACTTTATGGCGCGAAAATGATCCCGCCCTCCAGGATTCAAACGCATTTATCAAGGCTATGGGCGCTTGTTTTCAATCAACGGTAGATGTGGATGTGGCCAGGAGGGAAATGCACGGGCTGAAGCAGGGCAAAGCCACGGTGAGACAATATCACTCCCGCTTTTTTGCGTTAGTAAATGTGCTGGGCTGGGAGAAGGACTCCGCTGCAGTGAGGGATCTGTTCTGGGAGAGGCTAAATGGAGCCGTGAAAGATGAGCTGGCGAGGGGGGAGAGACCCACCAGTACCACAGAAGTCGTCCAGAGAGCGCTGGCGATAGGAGTGCGCCTGGAAGAACGCCCTTGGAGCAGGGATGAGGGACGTATGGCACACACACCAGCCAGGACAACTCCCTTCCTTCCCAGAGAGACAGGGCGCGCGCAGTCCACGCCTCCACTGGGGGGGGGGAGAAGAGCTGATGGAGATAGGTGGTGCTAGGGCTCAAACAGCGACCAGAGCCCAAACACCGGGAGCAGTCAAGACGAAGGCTCCTAGAGGGAGCAGGAAGTGTTACATCTGCGACAGTGCACAGCACATGGCCAAAGAGTGTCCCCAGAGGATACTGAAGCACACTGCAGCCTCAGCAACAGTAAGAGGAGCAGTTCAGCAGGGGGAACAGCTGCAGGGAAACGACGAAGCCTGGTTGGAGGCAGAGGCACTGGGGCCCAGCCAGGCGAGTCTGTGAAGCAGTCCCCAGAGATTTTGTAGCCCACGGACCCCCTCCCACCCAAACCAGTGGTGCAACTCACAGCATCACTCCAGCTGCCAAATGGATTCACCCTGGAAGTCCCTATTACCATTGACTCTGGTAGTAATGCAGACTTTGTAGGGGTGGACTTCATCAAGCGACATCGCATAGCGCTCCTACCAGCCACGATGCCCCTAAACGTTGTCACGGTCGATGGCAGGAAGCTGCTGGGTGGGCAGGTGGTACAGCAAACACCGCCTATGATGATGCAAATTGGAAACCACCGCGAAGTCATCAGCTTCAACGTCACCCACCTGTCGGACACGCCCATAGTGTTGGGAATGAGTTGGCTGGATAGGCAGGCACAGCCCGGCATTAGCGTGGTACCAGCGGCAATTGACCTTCTGCTCTTCCTACTGCGCAGAACACTGCATCCAGACCGGCCAAGAGGAGGAGGACCAGGAGGAAGGGCAGCAGTTGCATCTGGGCATGGTGCAGACGGTGCCCAACAAGTACAAGGCGTTTTTGGAGGTCTTCTGCGAGAAGGAAGCGGACAAGCTGCCTCCCCACCGGCCCTACGACTGCACGATTGACCTCCTACCGGGGGCAACGCTGCCGACTGGAAAACTATATTCCATGTCCGAGGACAAACTGCAGGAACTCAGGGAGTTCATAGATCACAACTTGAAGCGGGGATTCATCCAAGAATCCAAAGCAGTGGGGGGCAGTCCCGTGTTTTTCGTGAAGAAGAAAGACACGCCCCAAAGGAGACTCGTAGTTGATTACAGGATCATAAATTCCAGGACAAAGCCCACAGCATTCCCCATGCCCAAGATTGACGACCTGCTCGCGATGGTGAGGAAGGGACGGATCTTCACCAAGTTGGATCTACGTGGGGCGTACAACCTTATACGCATGCGGGAGGGCGATGAGAGGAAGACGGCCATGTTTACGCCTTTAGGCACCTATGAATATAGAGTTATGCCGTTTGGTCTGCAAAATGGCTCCCATTGTTTCCAAGCCTTCATGCACCACGTGTTAGCGGGCCTCCTCTACAAGAAGTGCGTATGCTTCCTAGACGACATCCTGATCTTCTCGGAATCGCAGGAGGTTCACGAGGGGGACGTCAAGGAGGTCCTGCAGAGACTACGGGAGCACAGACTTTACGCCAAACTGGAGAAGTGCCAGTTCGACGTGACGGAAGTGGATTTCCAGGGCTACAAGCTGTCCGACAAGGGACTCGCCATGGACAGCACCAAGGTCCGCTCGGTGTTGGACTGGAAGAGCCCGCGCAATCGGAAGGAGGTCCAGAAGTTTGTCGGCTTCGCCAACTTTTACCGCAAGTTCATCAAGGGGCTCGCGAAGGAGACGGCGGCTATCACGGACACCCTCAGCTCCAAGAAGAAGAAGTTCACCTGGACGGACCAGGCGGAACAGTCTTTTCGGAGACTCAAGCGTCTCTTTGCGTCCGAAGAACAGCTGCTACATGTAAACCCCGGCAAACCAATGAGGGTTGAGACTGACACATCAGACAGAGTGGTGGGGGCGGTCCTGTTGCAGCAAGATCCGCAAGGGAACTGGAGGCCCTGCGCATTCTACTCCAGGAAACTCAGCAAGTCGGGACAGAACTACACCATCTGGGACAGGGAGTTGCTGGCCATTCATGCAGCCTTCAAGGCGTGGCGGCACTTCCTCATCGGAGCCAGACACACTGTGCAGGTCCGCACGGACCATAAGAACCTGGAGTACTGGCGCACGGTTCCTGAACCAGAGACACATCCGCTGGGAGGAGTTCTTTGAGGATTTCGACTTCCGGATAGAATACATACCGGGAGACAACAACGTCATGGCAGATGCACTATCCAGGAAACCGCAGTATCTCGAGGAAGCGGCACCGGTGGCGGCCAAACACATTTTTGCACCGAATGCGTGGGCATGCGCTTCAGCCACCGTGGATCTGGACGCAGTGTGCCGCGCGCTGCAGACGGATGCCTTCGCACAATCCAAGATGGAGGAGGTGCAAAGAGGCACAGCGAAGGACGACGAGTTCCAAATACGCGACAGACTGCTCACCCGCAAAGGGGCTCTCTACGTGCCTGGAGACGACCTCTGAGCGAAAGTCCTGCAGCAGTTACACGACGCGCCCAGTGCTGGGCACTTCGGCAAGGACAAGACGGCGGACTTGGTGGCCAGAGACTTTTGGTGGCCCCAGATGAGGGGAGAAGTCGCGGATTACGTCTCTAGGTGTGACACATGCCAAAGGGCCAAACCAGTACACAGGAAGCCGGCGGGACTGCTGGAACCGCTACAGACGCCACTCGAACCGTGGGAGAGGGTGGCCCTGGACTTTGTCACAGATCTGCCCAGTTCGCGAGGCAAAACAGCGGTACTCGTGGTTGTAGACCTGTTCACCAAGATGGCGCACTTCATTCCTTGCGCGAAGGTGGCCACAGCGGAACAGACCGCCAAGCTGTTCATAGACCACGTGTTCAAAGTTCATGGCTTACCACGGTCCATCCTGTCCGACCGGGGGCGCCAATTCGTCTCGAGCTTCTGGCAGAAGCTGCTGGGCATCCTGAACGTCAAGATCAACTTAGCGTCGGCACGACACCCGCAGACCAACGGACAAGCGGAGAGGGTAAACGCCATCATGCAGCAGTACCTGCGATGCTACGCAAATCAACAGCCCTCGACCTGGGTTGACTACCTACCGTTGGCCGAGTTTGCCTACAACAACACGAAGCACGGGTCTAACAGGGGTGACACCGTTCTTCGCCAACAATGGGCGGCATCCCAGAACCTTCCCGGGGTTAGAGACGAAGGGGGAGGGGGAGCCACAGGGAGCAGAGCACTTGGCAGCAGAGTTACAGGAGGTCCACAAGCAACTCCGAAGGACCTTGGAACTGGCAAAACATGCCTACAAAGTGCAGGCAGACAGGCACAGGAGAGTCGGGGAGGACATCCAGGTGGGGGACTGGGTCTGGTTAGCGGCTCAGGCAGTGCCGGCCAGAACGTTAGCTAAGAAGAAGCTCAAACACAAGCAGCTAGGGCCTTACCAAGTCGAGGCACAAATCAACCCAGTGGCCTTCCGGTTGACACTCCTGGAGGGCTCCAGAATGCACCCGGTATTTCATAGATCAGTCCTCACACCCTACAAGGAACCCCACAGGTTTCAGGCACCAGGGAACGCACCTCACCCACTCAGAAAGTCGCCAACGGGGGAGGGGTCACCGAGGGCGGCGCCACTCAACGAGGTCACAGAGATTTTAGACTCGAGATGGGGGGAAGAGGGAGTTGAATATCTCCTCGCCAGGGAAGGTACCCCGGCCAGCGCCAACAGGTGGGTGCCGGACTATGCCTTGGAGGAGCACTACCTCAAAGACGAGTTCCATGCACTCTTCCCGCCGGCAGATTATTTTGACGACTGGCTTTTCACACTCACACTTTCAGCCAGCACGTTCCAGGGGTTCTCATTGGCTGAGGAAACGGCGCCAGACACAAGCTCCCCGGAGGGATCACTCTCGGGGTCTGCCACAGACCGCTCTTATTGGTGTGACACTCAACTGGAGGTGGGGTGGAGCAGGGAACTGCTAAGGGGACCCTGGCACGCAGCATCACCCGAGGTAACGAGGGGAGAGACGGACATGGACGTGTTGGGGGAGGACCTTGGGTTCGAACACGAATGCAGAGAGATGGAAGCAGAGGAGATCGACGTCGACGAGCCATTGCGGACCGGCCGGATTCAGCTGCCCGGCTGCACAACAGGGGGAACGAACTGTGTCCCGCACTCACCCCCACAGCACTGGAGCACCAGGAACCCGCACCCGAAGAGGGGGAGGGGGGAGGGGGGGCTTCAAGGGGGGGATGGATGTCAGGGGCTCAGGAACAGAGCCACAGGGGAGAGAGGAGATGGAGAGCGAAGGGGAAGGATCTGAGGGCAGCGTAGGGGAGTATGGCAGTGACCCGAGAGATTCCTTGAGCTTCTCCAGCGAATCAGAAGATTCCCAGAAGGAGGCGCCTATGGTCAGGGCAAGGGGGGCCAGCGGGGACTCCCAAAGCAGCAGCTGGAGATCGGGGCCAGCTTCCCCACCAGAGCGTAGTGGGGGGGGGAGGAGTCCCAGGTGTCAGGACCAGCGTCTCCTCCAGCCGGGAGAGAGGATGAGTCGAGACTGACCACACCCCCAGCGGAGAGTGGGGGAATGGAGGGGAGGTCGAGTACAGCTAGCCTCCCCGAAGGGGGAAGCAGTGACAGGAGCAGTGTAGCGGTCAGGAGGAGGGTTGCCGGTTCAAATGTACAGGCGCGCGGGACAGCAGGAAGCCTGGATCGGGAACCAGGTCCTAAAGCCCGCCGGAGGCAGGGGGAAGACTCAGGGGACTCAGCGTCAGAAGAGTCTAGGAAGGGCGAGACCCCAGCTGACAGGCGGACCCAGAGGAGGAAAGAGCAGAGGAAGAGGTGGAGCAAGGCTAGGGTCTTAAACTGGTGTCTGGGGGGAGGAGACTCAGACGGAGCTTCGGCGGTCTAGAGTATCAGACGTAGAGCTGCACGCTGCTGATGTGAAAGACAAACTGAACTTCAATAAAGACTTTTGTATATAACCACGAACTGGCGTTGGTCCTTTGTGAGCTGGGACCTCGGGCAGCTCTGACAATAGCCATACTTGGAAATACTTGTGGATGACTGTAAGATGATTGCTGATGATGTTGCTAACTAATATTTACTTCTATGCTGTTCTGGAGGGGCCCCCAAACTTCAGAAACACATTTTCAGGGTGCTATCAGATACGTCTATTCAACCAAAAGCCATTTTGCAAGCAGAATGGGAGCACTGGATTTGACTGTTAGTCACATTTAGCATCTTGCAGACTGTAAATAAGAGAATCTGAAGGTACTACACTAGAATGGGGCTGGGACAGGGGCAGAGGACAGGGCTATCCAACGGAGGAGGGGTAAGAGGGGATTGAGGTGCAGATGAGAGGTGAAGATTATAAATATAGAATTTAGTCAGGGAAAGATGATGCTGTAAAGGCTAAGGAGGAGGCAGAAAGAAAAAGGAATTGGCGCCTGGCTGCAGTGTGTGGAGGCTGCTGCAGGTTGGCTGTGGACCAAGCAAGAGGTAAAGATAGTTGAGGCAGAAACCTGTTTTTCCTGGCTGGAAGCCATGGCAGAAACTAGATGGCATGGAATCATAGAAGATGTGAGTTCATCTTACTCAGAGGTTGACTACCCAGCACAATTCAGAACCTAGGGCAGGCTTCCTCAAACACGGCCCTCCAGATGTTTTTGGCCTACAACTACCATGATCCCTAGCTAGCAGGACAGGGGTCAGGTCAGGGATGATGGGAATTGTAGTCTCAAAACATCTGGAGAGCTGAGTTTGAGGAAGCCTGTCCTAGGGAATCACATGGGATGGGCAGCAGAGAGAAAGGAACCTTGCACCATTGAATGTCCTGGGTAAAACAAACAGGTAAAGGCCCTGCTCTGTGGTCCTGGCCTGTGTCTGCAGAAGGGGAGGCTGGAGTGGAACCCAGAGCTGCCCCCAGCTAACCTAGCTGAAACAGTCACATTGAAATCAGTGCAAGACGTTAGTCATGGCTAACTGAAGTCACATTTATTTCAGTGGGAAGTATGTGTAACTAACCTAACCTGGATCCATCCCAATGGTTTTTTTCCCAAGTTCAGAAGAATACTCGATGCTATCCATATTGACTTGATTCTGATGTATTTTCATATAAGCTTTGTCTGAATGGAATCAATTGAGACACATTTATAGGATTCATCCAAGTTGTGGGTTTCAGGAAGATTCTCTTTTTTTAAAAAAAAAAAGTGTTTGTTAATTTTGAAGATTATCCTGTCATTTGATCAAATGGTCCTCCAGTTTTAGGCCTGCCGCCTTCATCAGTTAGCTGATGCAGGATGTAGTACCACTAACTACCCTATCCAATCAGAACAGCTTGTGGTGAAAATACGGTAATAATAAATGGATCCCTGTATTTCAAGGCTTATTGCATTCCCAATAGAGTATGGAAGGCATAGGATGTAGGCAGTATTCTTCAAAGGGCTTCCTAAAAGAGAAGAGAGAAAGAAACAACATTTATGAGAGACAGGTTGGGGCAGTTGGCATTTGCCTTAATAATCTATGTTACCAGCTGGAGGACCAGATCCAGAAATGGTCACCCCTACAAGAGTGACTTTGGACAGAACCACACCTGTCAATCACCTGATGTCACATAATTGTTAGGATTTCACCCCTCCCTATGCTGCAGATAGGGATCACTTGTTGGAGCACATGTCTGTATGTAATGCATTTCAGCCGCTGATTGTTAGAGCTATATAAGCAGAAAGGGAGATAGACTGTTTGTTCTCTCACAGTGATGTTTTGTTTCAGTGTTCTCTCCGAGGAAGAGAGAGAAAGAGGAGCCATGCTTACTTTGAACTGTTATGTTTGATTTCGTTGCAATAAATTAGGATTAGATGTTACACCGCAAGGCTAACGCTTCTATTTTGGATTCTGCTGGTTGTGTGCTCATGTCCCATCAGTGTGACGGGAGACCGGAGTGAAGAATCCCAGGCGATGCTGCACTGGGGGAAGGCACAAGGCCTCAGCATTATCTCACAACAATTATATCAGGTGATATTAAATTTCAGCCACAGTTTCAAAAAAAGATTCTTTCTTTGCAGATGCATTTTGAATTCAAAAATTATTCCAGCACTGCAAGGTGCTTGGGATTTGGCACCAAGTTCAGCAGAGGCTGAAAAGGAAGAATTGAGAGCTCCAGGTTCTTCCTTTGAAAAATAAGGCAGTGGTTTTACATGTCCCACAACTGATGTCATATTTCTATTTATGGTATCAAGAGATGAACAGGTGGGCATGACTTGGGACAAATGGCCTCTTAAGACAAATGGAGAGGCCGGGGTGTGTGTGTCTAATTAGGCCTGTCAACTGGAGGCTCCCAACTGGAGTTTTTTTGTTTTCTAAAAAAGCACCAAAGTGTAGAACGAGCTGTCAAGCCTCTGCTTAAAGACCTCCAAAGTAGGAGACTCCACCACACTCCTTGGCAGCAAATTCCACTGTCGAACAGCTCTTACTGTCAGGAAGTTCTTCCGAATGTTTAGGTGGAATCTTCTTTCTTGTAGAATCCACGGATCCATTGCTCCGTGTCCGCTTCTCTGGAGCAGCAGAAAACAACCTTTCTCCCTCCTCTATGTGACATCCTTTTATATATTTGAACATGGCTATCATATCACCCCTTAACCTCCTCTTCTCCAGGCTAAACATGCCCAGCTCCCTTAGCCGTTCCTCATAAGGCATCATTTCCAGGCCTTTGACCATTTTGGTTGCCCTCCTCTGGACACGTTCCAGTTTGTCAGTGTCCTTCTTGAACTGTGGTGCCCAGAACTGGACACAGTACTCCAGGTGAGGTCTGACCAGAGCAGAATACAGTGGCACTATTACTTCCCTTGATTTAGATGCTATACTCCTATTGATGCAGCCCAGAATTGCATTGGCTTTTTTAGCTGCCGCGTCTCACTGTTGGCTCATGTCAAGTTTGTGGTCAACCAAGACTCTCAAGCTCTCAAGCCAGGTGTCCCCCATCTTGTATTTGTGCCTCTCATTTTTTTCCCCCAAGTGCAATACTTTACATTTCTCCCTGTTAAATTCATCTTGTTTGTTTTTGCCCAGTTCTCTAATCTGTCAAGGTCGTTTTGAAGGGTGATCCTGTCCTCTGGGGTGTTAGCCACCCCTCCCAGTTTGGTGTCATCTGCAAATTTGATCAGGATGCCCTTGAGTCCATCATCCAAGTCGTTGATAAAGATGTTGAATAAGACCGGGCCCGGACTAGTGGCACCTCACTAGTCACTCTTCTCCAGGATGAAGAGGAACCATTGATGAGCACTCTTTGGGTTCGGTCAGTCAGCCAGTTACAAATCCACTGAGTGGTAGCATAGTCAAGACCGCATTTTACCAGTTTCTTTACAAGAATATCATGGGGCACCTTGTCAAATGCCTTGCTGAAATCAAGGTAGGCTACATCCACTGCATTCCCTTCATCTACCAGGCTTGTAATTCTGTCAAAAAACGAGATCAGGTTAGTCTGACATGACTTATTTTTCAGAAATCCATGCTGACTATTGGTGATCACAGCATTCCTTTCTAGGTGCTCACAGACTGTTTGCTTAATGATCTGCTCCAGAATCTTCCCTGGTATTGATGTCAGACTGACTGGGCGGTAATTATTTGGGTCCTCTCTTTTCTTTTTTTCTTTTTTATTATAGATATTTTATTAAGTTTCAAACACAAATCAAAAAGTGAACACACAAAATCCCTTCACCATGAAAACAACAAACTTGAAAAGCAAATACAAATACGCCAACAATCAGTATAAAAAGAAGAAAAAAGAAATAAGACAAAACATTTTATATATATATATATAACTAACTGGACTTCCTCACGTCTCCCTAACCCTGCGTTCTTTTCAATAAAAATACCAGCAAATTATTACCTTGTTTCATACCTTATTTTGTACTTTTCAAATATCATATTTCTAAATTTAAAGTAATTTTTATCCACTTATTTATAACTTAATTTTCTATATCTCACAATCAAATTACTGGATCCATATTTTTCTGGATCGTGCAATTTCTTAACATTCGTACAACTTATACTGTTTTTGTAAATAGTCCTTAAATTTTTTCCAGTCCTCTTCCATTGTTTCTACTCCCAAATCTCGGATTCTGCCAGTCATTTCGGCCAGTTCCATATAGTCCATCAATTGCGTCTGCCACTCTTCCAGTGTGGGCAAATCTTGTGTCTTCCAGTATTTTGCAATAAGTATTCTTGCTGCTGTAGTCGCATACATAAAAAAAGTTCTATCCTTCTTTAACACTTTCCGGCCGACAATGCCCAAGAGGAAGGCCTCTGGTTTCTAAACAAAGGTATATTTAAATACCTTTTTTAACTCGTTGTAGATCATTTCCCAGAAGGCCCTCACTTTTGCACAAGTCCACCAGAGGTGAAAGAATGTCCCTTCAGCCTCCTTACATCTCCAACATTTATTATCAGACAGGTGATATATTTTTGCAAGCTTGACTGGGGTCATGTACCACCTATATATCATTTTCATAATATTTTCCTTCAGGGCATTACATGCCGTGAATTTCATTCCGGTGGTCCATAACCTTTCCCAGTCCTCAAACATAATGTTATACCCAATATCCTGAGCCCATTTTATCATGGCTGATTTAACTGTCTCATCCTGAGTGTTCCATTTAAGCAGCAAGTTATACATTCTTGAAAGTACCTTAGTCTTTGGTTCCAACAATTCTGTCTCTAACTTCGATTTTTCCACCTGGAATCCTATCTTTTTGTCCAACTTAAAAACCTCTTGAATTTGAGCGTAATGTAACCAATCTTGCACCTTATTCTTTAATTTCTCCAAGCTCTGCAATCTCCAATTGTTTCCAATTTTTTCTATTATTTCCCAATATTTCGGCCAACCGGCCTCCATATTGAGTCTTTTTCGGGCCTTAGCCTCCATTGGTGATAGCCATCTCGGGGTCTTGTTTTCTAATAAGTCCTTGTATTTAGTCCAGACAATAAAAATTGCTTTTCTGACAATATGGTTTTTGAACGCTTTATGAAACTTAACCTTGTCATACCACAAATATGCATGCCATCCAAACGCATTATTAAACCCTTCCAGATCTAGGACATCAGTGTTCTCTAACAGTAACCAATCCTTCATCCAGCAGAAAGCTGCAGCTTCATAATATAACCTTAAGTCCGGCAGGGCAAATCCCCCCCTTTCTTTTGCATCAGTTAGAATCTTAAATTTTATTCTGGGCTTTTTGCCCTGCCAGACAAACTTAGAGATATCTTTCTGCCACTTTCCAAAACATTCCACTCTGTCCACAATTTGTAGGGTTTGAAACAAGAACAACATCTTTGGCAACAATCTTTATAGCTGCGATTCGACCTAACAAGGAAAGTTTCAATCTTGACCAAGTTTCTAAATCCTTTTTAATTTCTAACCAACATTTTTCATAGTTGTCCTTAAATAAATTCAGATTTTTAGCAGTCAAGTTTACCCCTAGGTATTTCACCTTCTTTACCACTTTTAAGTCTGTCTCTTTCTGAAACCTTTCTGATTCCTCAGTTGTCAATTTTTTTTCCAAAACCTTAGTTTTTTGCTTGTTCAGTTTGAACCCCGCCACCCGACCAAACTCATGAATTAATTCTAGAACTCTCTTCGTACTAGATTCTGGCTCCTGTAATGTTAAAACCAAATCATCTGCAAAAGCTTTCAATTTATATTGTTTCACTTCGACCTGTATTCCTTGCACCAACCGGTCCTCCCTAATCATGTTCAAAAGCACCTCCAGGACAGAAATAAATAACAGAGGGGATAAGGGGCAACCTTGTCGTGTTCCTTTTTCAATTTTGAACTCTTATGTCACCACATTGTTAACTATCAATTTAGCTTTTTGCTCTGAATAAATTGCCTCTATTCCATTTTCAAACCCCCGTCCCACTCCCATCCCTTCCAAGTTTTTCTTCATAAACTTCCAAGAAATGTTGTCAAAGGCCTTCTCCGCATCTATAAAAATTAATACTGCTTTTGTATTGATGTTAGTTTGCAAAAGTTCCAAAATATCAATGATATTCCTAGTGTTATCAAACAAATGTCTACCTGGAAGAAAGCCTGCCTGATCTTTATGAATTACTTCATTTAGTACTTTTTTAAGTCTACTTGCCAAGATATCTGCAAAAATTTTGTAATCCACATTTAGGAGTGAGATGGGACAGTAGTTCTTAAGTTGAGTCTTTTCAGTTTCCACTTTAGGTATCAATGTGATGAAAGCTTCTTTCCACGATTCCGGTGCCTTCCTCCCCTCCATAATCTGATTGCATACCTCCATTAGTGGTTGTATCAAAAAGTCTTTCAATGTCTTGTAGTACTTGGAGGTAAGTCCGTCTGGCCCTGGGGATTTGCCTAGTTGCATATTCTGAATGGCACCCTCAATTTCTTGTTGAGTTATCTTATAATTCAGAATTGTTCTTTTTTCTTGAGATAATTTCGATAGCCCATTAGCTTTCAAGAATTGTTCTATCTCCTTCTCTTCCATATAAAGTTGTTTGAAGTATCTCTGGAAACACTTTCTAATTTCCTCAGGTTTCTGGATATTTCTCCCTTCAATCTCTAGGTTTGTGACCGTATTCAGTTTTTGTCTCTTTTTCAACTGCCAAGCTAGCAGTTTCCCACACTTATTTGCTGATTCAAATGATATTTGTTTCATTTGTTTAATTTTCCACTCAACTTCTTGATTTATCAATTTAGCATATTGTGCTTGGTAAAACTTAATTTCTCTCAGAACCTCCTGTGATTTTGGTTTTGATCTCAATTTTTTCTCACCATCTCTTATCTTCTCTAGGATCTTATCCTTTTTTTCATTCCAAAGTCTTTTCTTTATCGTGTTCTGTTGTATCAAAAACCCTCTCATAACGGCTTTACTTGCGTCCCATATTGTTCTTTTTCCCACCGTAGTGTTCAAATTTATTTCAAAATAATCTTTTAAGGTTTTTTGGGCCTTCTTGACAATCTCTTGATCTCTTAATATGGTGTCATTCATTTTCCATCTGAAGGAACCGATTGGAGTGAGTCTCATTTCCACTTTCATAGCGTTATGGTCGGAGCAGGTTTTTGGGCAGATTTCCACTTTTCTAGTCTTAGGTGCCAGCCCTCTAGTTATCCATATTTGGTCGATTCTTGTCCATGACAGATGGGCTTCAGAAAAGAATGTTCCTTCTTTACCTAGGGGATTCTTTGTCCTCCAAATATCAATCAAATCCATATTGTCAGTTAGTTCAAAAAAGGTTTTAGGTAGTCTGCCGTCTTTTGTTAAATTTTGATTTTGTGACTTATCCATATTTGTAGAGACCACCCCATTCATATCTCCCATCATAATGATGTTGGTATAGTCCAAATAGTCCAGCATTGTCTCATGCAGCTTCTTATAAAATTCTGATTTCCCCTCATTCGGTGCATAAATTCCTAATATTAAAAACTTTTCTCCTTGAGTCTGTATCTCAATTGCCAGAATTCTTCCTTGCTCATCTTTAAATAAAAATTTTGGTGACAGGCTCTCTTTTGCATAAATCACCACTCCTCTTGTCTTGACTCTGTCCGATGAGATAAATTCTTGGCCTAATCTTTTGTTGATTAACACTTTCCTATGGAGCCTAGTCACATGAGTTTCCTGCAAGCAAATAATGTCCAATTGTTCTTTTTTCAATATATGAAAAATTCTTCTTCTTTTTTCCGGGGAATTTCCGCCATTAATGTTCCAGCTGAGAAGCTGCAGAGTCATCCTGGATCAATCTGTTATTCCTCTGATGGTGGTGTCCTTTGAATCCTCTGATCCCGAGGGTACAGGTGTAGGTACAGGTGCAGGCGGAGGTGGTGGCCAAGATCCTATTGTTCCTTTCTGAAGGTCCTCTTCGTGGTCGTTCAAGAACTTTTGTTGATCTTCTGCTGTTTTGATTTTAACTTTCTTTCCTTTGAAGTTGAAAGATAATCCTTGAGGGAACTCCCACCTAAAAGGAATTGAGTTGCCTTTCAGTAGTCTTGTATTCTGTATAAGTAGCTCTGAGATCCAAAAGTTGTTTCGGGATGTCTTTGTAGATTTCTGCTCTGATGCAGAGTGATTTTCCAAAATGCAGGCCTAGTATTTTATCTCTCTCTTGCTTTGATCTCAAAATGATCAAACAGTCTCTGGATCTGTCCTTCCTCACCACTCTTCCCAATCTAAAAGCAGTTGCAATTTTAAAGTCCTTGTCTTCTTCTATATCCCAGAACTTTGTAAATTCTGATGTCAAATAACCAATCAAATCTCCCTGTTCAAGTTCTGGGATAGCTCTCAATCTGAGATTATTTTCCCTATTTCTCAGTTCAACCATAGACAGGTAGGCCTGCTGTTCACTAATCTGTTTGTGCAAAGGCTTTACCTCCACTTTTATTGCCTCAGCCTTCTGATTGGCTTCTACTGCTTTTTGATTGGCCTCCTCAGCCAGTTTACGATTTTCTGCAGTTGCTTCCTGGAGATTCCCAATTGCTTGTGTATGTTGAGCAACTTGATCTGTCAGTTTGCTAATAGTTGGCTGTAGCTTGATCAATTTTGGACGAATGCTCATCCACCTTTTTGTTTAAAATTGCCAGTTGTTCCAAAATTTGATTTAAAACTATCAGATCCTCCTGCAGCCATATCCTCTGATGGTGTCTGCTCAACTTTCCCTTCTTCTGTCCCTAAAACAGCTGGGACAGATGATCTGCGTGGCTGAGAGGTCAAAGTTGTTTGTACCAGTTGTTTAGCTTTCGTTTTAGCCAATCTTGCTTTCCCTGTACCACTCATTCCAATCCTGACTACGTGCCAAGGTCAGACTATATGCAGTCCCATGGGAAAGACAATTCCAGAGAGTAAACAACAAGGCAGCAAAGAATCGAAACAAAATACAGTTCCCAGACAGTTGTAAATCCAAAGTCCTCTAGGGGGAGTGCAACTGTATTTCAAAGGAAAGAAAGAGTTATTCCGCCATTAAAGTCCCAGCAGTTAAAAACAGATTTAAAGGGAACCTTCAAATTCCTTTTGGCATGTAGAGCTTTTCCCTAGGTTAAAACAAAGTCTCAAGAAAGGTGCAAGAAACAGTTTCCCTATTTGTATCCAAACTGTAACGCTCGCATGTAGCACTTTCAGAATTGAAAACAGTTTCAGCAATTTGATAGTTCTTTTTTGCCCTGGCAGTCCGTGACTTTGGGCTTCTCTGTCATTTGTAAATCCACAAAGGAGAGGAAAAGTCCAATCAAAAGCCTACAAGAGTAAAGCAAAATTGTCTCTTTTAAATTCTTAAAGGCAAGTTCAATTGTTGCACAAAAATCCACACTTTTTACAGCCCTTTTTAAAGTGCTTCCAGCTTGTCAAAATCTTTGCTTTGATCTTTTAAGCACAATCGGGAGACAGACTTCCTGGTTGCGTCTCCCGTTTTCAGCCCAATTCAATGCTTTAGTCCCGAAATTTTTAAATTCCCCTACTCACGGGTTTGTAGTTTAGAGTCTGATGTTCCAGGAAAAAAGGTCAGCGCTCATCGGCAGCAGCCACGCGGCTTCACTTCCGCAGAAAGAGCGATGAACTCACAGCACCGCTCCCCCTTCCACGTTCCGGAGCCCCTTACGGGGTTCCTTCCTCGTTTCTGGGGGGGCTTCTGGCGCCCGCCGAGTCCCACGGCCACAGGCTCACTCTGCCTGTGGTTTTTCTTGATGGGTCACCGCTATGCCGTAGCGGGTGAGCCTTTTCTGCGGAGCCCCTCTTCACAACTCGAAGAGGACCACCATTGCCGTTTCGCGCCGCCTCCTCTCTTTCCCCCTTTTTGAAAATAGGGACAACATTTGCCCTCCTCCAGTCTGCCGGGACTTCGCCTGTTCTCCAGGAATTCTCAAAGATGACTGCCAGTGGTTCTGAGATCACACCTGCCAGTTCTTTTAATACTCTTGAATGCAGTTCATCTGGCCCTGGAGACTTGAATACATCTAAACTAGCCAAGTATTCTTGTACTATCTCCTTAGTTATTCTAGGCTGTGTTTCCTTTGCTGAATCATTTGCTCCAAATTCTTCAGGTCAGGCATTGTTTTCTTTATCGGAGAAGACTGAGGCAAAGAAGGCATTGAGGAGTTCAGCCCTTTCTGTGTCCCCTGTTTGCATTTCACCATCTTCTCCTCTGAGTGACCCCACTGTTTCTTTGTTCTTCCTTTTGCTACGAACATACCCATAAAAGCCTTTTTTGTTGCTTTTAACCTCTCTAGCAAGCCTGAGTTCATTCTGTGCTTTAGCTTTTCTGACTTTGTGTTTCTCTTTCATTATTACATCATGTTTCTAATTTTATTCTGAATTTGCACCATTGGATGATATCCATGCACCCATTTACAGATACTCTGCTGTTCCCCACAAGGAAAAACAACAACAGCCACCCCTAAACTCTTTAAGCAGAATCTCTGCCAGATATATACTAGCTGAGCAGACCATCATGGTGATCAACTAGTTCTTCATTTTGTCTTGCATTATTTCTTCCACCATTTTTCATAATAAACTGTTCTATTGTAAAGGACTCTTGAAATGTACTTAATAAACAAAGAGTATGGGGCTGAAAGCAGTTCTCTTTTCTCTGCCTTGTAATCATAAAACAGAAAAGTTTGTGCTCGATTTGATTATATGATATTGTCATTTATATTTTCATTCTTAGACACTGGTGAGCTGATGCCACTTACCAAGCTAACATCCCATTCTTGCTTGCAGAAACTTTCTTTGCACACTCAACATCATCTGCGATATTGTCATCCAGAAACTCTGCCAGGAAAGTTATTGAAGTTGGCATTGAAGGACAATTCAGGATAGAATAGGGGCTTCTGTTGGTGTATTCTCCACCTTGCTACCTACCATCTGCCTTCCTGAGGTAGCCAAGGTAGTCTCAGCAGCAGTGCTGAAATCCCTCAGGCTCATGGTTCTGAGAGACTTCAACATTTGTGTCATCTCTATCTCACTGGAAGCCACAACCACAGCAGGGCAATGTCCTGTTGGATTCCACTGCCCAAGGCAGTTGCTTCAGCCCACCTGATTGCCTCAATCATGAGTCTGCATCAAGTTACTCCTGCTCCTGCTCCATTAATGGGTCCTTCACCCCTGATGGGACTGAGACTTACTTGGCCTCAGAAAAATCTTCAGGAATGAAGGACCCATTAAATTGGTTTGCCCCCCCAAAAAAACAGATGGATCCAAATAGTTTCCTAGTGACTCCCATTCCTGTCTTCTGTCACTGCTGCAAGTGATTCTGTCAAAGCTCTGCTTGGTCTTTGAAAAATGCCTCTTTTTATCTTTTGAAGGCTTCATTGTGATCAATGGTTTTAATGACGTGAACGAGTCTAGGCACGAGTCTAAGCTCAACAACTTGGCCCCCCCAAAAAAAGAACCTCAGCAACTTTTGTGTCCGGATTTCACTTTCTGAAATATGGCAACCTTACATTAGTCACATTGCAAAGAACAAGAAACTGCAGTAATAATGGGGAGGGATTAAGTATTTGAGCCAAAGTTCCCTAAGTCTCCTCCACAAAAGCCCTTTTCGAATACCAAGACTCAGTCCTGAAAGATATAAATAACAAAAAAGGGGTGCCACTGAGCATGCAAAGAGTGCCTGACACTCATAATTGAGCAGGCATAATTAAGCCACAGCTTGCGAACCAAAGTATGTTGCTAGCATTCAGGCTTAAGCTCTGCCACATTGTGGAGAACCTTTATGGCTCCACAGGCCAGATCCTTATCAGGATCATGCCCATGAGCCAAATTTGATGGCTATGACATCCATATGACATCATATGATATTGCATGAGCATATCCACCCACCGGTCAAAATCCTTTGTGTGGGTTTACCACTTGGGAACCACACCTCAACAGACCAAAGTTGGTGCACTGGGAAGCTCTGAACATAGGGCTGACAAACTGCTTATTTCTAGGGTCCCCGCTGTTGATGGGGAGGGGAGACTGGAGTTTGCAAGTGACAGCAGTGTGGGGCTTCTGCAACCTTGTTTCAGAGGAAATTGCTTGGCATGCCAAGCTGGAGACCTTGGTGGGCCACGAAGGGCCCCAGGGAGCAGATTCCCACCCCTGAAATAAACAGTTCTCCTTGAGTTGCAAAAGGCAAAAGCAAAGAGTCACCACTTACTCTCACAGTCAATACTGCATAGGTTTTTTGTGGGATGCTTTCCATTGTCACACCACAACAGACCACTCAAATAAAATATTCCATAGTATGGATGGCCATCTGTGTACTCATAGTGTTGCGTGTCAAACTGACTTGCGAACAGGACCAAACACAACCCTAGGAGGAAAGCACAGATTAGAAAGGTAGAATGCTTTTTGTTTCCTACATATCAAGTGCAAAACTTCAGAACAGGAAATTTCATATTATATGACTCAATATTTCAGCTAATTACATTACAGAATGTTACCATTACAGAGTAATGAAGAGCCAAAACCCAGACAACCCACCACCACCATCGCACATCTTCATCAGGTGGCTGGCATGAGGATGGAAGGGAGAGGGAGAGAACATACCAGGAAGGGAAGCGGCTGGCGGGAGCCAGCCCTGTGCTGAGAAAGAAATGTTCCCCGGACATTTTGCCAAGTTCTGAAAATTTCCCCTGGACACCATTTTCAGGAGCGGAATCCTGTATATGTCCGGGAAATCCAGGATGTATGGCAGCCCTAACCATTAACCATTCTCAAATTTGGCATTAACCATTCAGTCTTTCACCTAGCGCAGGTGAAAGGTTTGTTTTTCATAATATTTTTCTTTAGCATAAAACACATATTAATAATAATAATAATAATAATAATAATAATAATAATAATAATAATTTATTTGTACCCCGCCCATCTGGCTGGGTTTTCCCAGCCACTCTGGGCAGCTTCCATAGAAACAAAAAATACAGTAAAATATCACAGATTAAAAGCTTCCCTGAACAGGGCTGCCTTAAGATGTCTTCTAAATGTCTTAAGATGTCTTCTAAATGTCAGGTAGTTATTCATCGCTTTGACATCTGATGGGAGGGCGTTCCACAGGGCGGGCACCACTACCGAGAAGGCCCTCTGCCTGATATGCTAATGATGCTATTTGTTTATTATTTTTATAAATGCTTTTATAAAACCAGAAAACTTGATTATTTACACCAATGGAGCTTCCTCACAAATTGATCACAATTTTAAAGGAATAAATAATCTACTCTTAACCCTTCCAAATTCCTTTTTTATGTAACCTGTTACCATGCTTTATGTAATTCCTCATGATAATTTTCTCTATTTTTTTAGAATGATTGTTAATTTAATGAGGGCAGATTTGACGGAGTAGTCCCACCAGCGAATGCCTGAACAAGGACTTTCCCTAGCACATCTGGGCTTCCCATGCCCCCCCAAAATTTTCTGGGGCAAAACAACAACAACAACCCTTGCAGGCAAGTAGAAAGAACTGATAGAGCAATATGCTTAGTGCTGCACTGAATTCCTCCCATCAGATTCAACTGTTTGCAGGTTTTTCTCAATAGAGACCTTTGCAAAACTGAATAAATTCACAATCTGAAACACATATTTGAGGATGTTCACCTTTAATAACACTTAATAAACAAACCACAATGGTAGAACCTGAAAACTCTCTTTTTTATCTCTTTTACCACATAGTACCAGAACTGTTTTGCTCTGTTACACTCCCACCCCAAGAAGTAAAAATCACAATTCTGAAAATAACAGGACATTTTTTGAATATATTTTTTTTGAAAATGTTCTCAATGCCCAATTTTGTTTCTATGGGCCCATTTTGAAAAAGTGGCACATCTGCAAATATTAAACAATGTCAGAGAAATAATAAACATTTTAAAGGACAGTTTAACATCAAGAAAATAATGAATTACAACAAACTCAATCCATAAAAAGCCTTTAACAAAACCATAGCAGGTGGACCTAAATTAATTCAAAGAAGCTAAAGGGAGTCAAGCACCTAAATAACTCACAGTGTCCTACTCCAATGTCGTGGTAACCATCCAGTCCTCGTCTTATTAATTCATCTTGCAGCTCGCATTTTAGATACTTTTTGGACTCGGATGCTAAAATGAGTAGGCAGAGGAAGGCAAGGTTCAGGGCGTTCATTACCACAGATCTCTAAGAAGTAATATGTCCAGAGTCTTGAGAGTTTTTATAGCTGATGGATGTAGACTTGGCCGGGGTGTCCAAGTCTACACCTCTTTCTACAGTGAGTGCTTAGACCAGGGGTCAGGGGTCAGCAAACTTTTTCAGCAGGGGACCGGTCCACTGTCCCTCAGACCTTTTGGGGGGGCGGACTATATTTGGGGGGGGGAATGAACAAATTCCTATTCCCCACAATGCCCCAGAGATGCATTTTAAATAAAAGGACACATTCTAACATTCTACTCATGTAAAAACACGCTGATTCCCGGACCATCCACGGCTGGATTAAGAAGGCGATTAGGCCAGATCTGGCCCCCGGGCCTTAGTTTGCCTTAGAGGTTGCTGAGTTGGTGCAACAACAGGCTAGAATGTCCCTAAGCTGCCCGTGTTTTTTTTTTTGTGTGTGTGTGTGTGTGTGAGAGAGAGAGAGAGAGAGAGAGAGAGAGAGAGAGAGAGAGATGTTATCTATGTTAAGTATAGGTTAACAATAGTGACTCAATACCAATTGAGCCAATCACCCATCTCCTACTACCCTTCTGAGAAAAACCCCACCCCACCAGATAAGGGTCTGGTGACTTCTGCTTCAGAGTATCTGAAGAAGTGTGCATGCACACAAAAGCTTATACCAGAACAAACTTAGTTGGTCTATAAGGTGCTACTACAATTTTTATTTTTATTTTTTATAACACTAGTGCTTTATTTATCTTTCCTGCAGAAATTGTTATCAGGGGAGAGCTTCTTTTGACAAGAATGGATTTTCATGCAGCAGATTGCTCCCCACTATTAGCTCCTATTTGCTGACCATTGTAATCCATTAAGCATAAATATGCTAAACAATACACTCCATAAATATACTGACTAGATTGCTCTGCTGCAAGCTAGCAGCATAGCAATCTAACTTGGGGCAGTAGTATGAGACTTCTGGCCCACGGACAAGGCAGCCAGATCTCCTCACCTGGCCTGCAAGGCACCTTCAGTCATGCCACACCCAGCAGCCTGACACCTGGTGTTGTCATGGGTGTCATCAGCAATTGGGCAGGTAAAGACTCAGCTGGGTCAAAGGGAATTTGCAGGCACAGGCTGATCATCAGGGCTTGTGAAGTGCCTACTGGAAACATTTGTCTTTCAACAAGCCTTTTTAGTTGAGATATATGCCAGTCTGAATCCATATTGTGTTTTAAAAGATTTTTTTTAATTGTTGTTTTCCTCCTTTGTAAGAGAAGGCAGGATATAAATTTATAAATAAAGAAATTATTCCTCACTCATTGGGGGTTGCCCCAGCCACTCTGGGCAGCTTCCAACATAATATGAACACAAAACTAAATATAAAACATTAAAAACATCCTGACACAGAGCTGCCTTCAGATGTCTACGGAAAGTCGTATAGTTGTTTATCTCCTTGACATCTGAAGGGAGGGCATTCCACAGCACAGGCGCAACCACTGAGAAGGCTCTGCATGCTTCCCTGTAGCTTCACCTCTCACAATAAGGGAGCTCCGAGAAGGCCCTCAGTGCTGGACCCCCATGTCCTGGATGGGGGTGGAGACGCTCCTTCAGGTATATGTAGTTGAGGCTGTTTAGAGCATAAGTCGGCAAGCTAAGGCCCGGGGGCCAGATCCAGCCCCCTTCTGGATCTGGCCCACGGACGGTCCGGGAATTGCCACGTGGATCAGCGTGGGGATTCTGATTGTTTGGGCTGTGCAATTTCCCTCCCCTCTCCCTCACACACACCGCGTCTGCACCTCCTCCCTCCCTCCTCCTGGCTTCTTCCTGCCCTGCCTAGAGGAGGAAGGGGACTGGGCGTTGTCGAGCTGCAGTTGGCTGAACGCCATTTTAAGCAGCCCCTCTCTGGAGCCAACCTTTTCACGCCGCTCGTCCTGCCGCCGCCACCAGCCCCTGCTGCTCGCAAGGCACAGGTAAGCAGCTACTGGGGTTTACCTGTGCCTTCTCTGCTGTGGAGAAGGGAGAGGAGAGTTGGGGGGATTCCCCCAAAAAAACAATATAGTTCCCACAAGGTCTGAGGGACAATGGACCGGCCCCCTGCGGAAAAAAGTTTGCTGACTTTAAAGGTCAGCACCAAAACCTTGAATTGCACTGGTTACTGTAGTTCACCCCTCACAGAGTTACAGTTCAAAGCAACCCTTAACAAACTACAGAAATCCTTGAGGGAAATAATATGCTTTTGATGCTTATGCACCTTGTGTCTAGTCTGCACCTGTAGAATGCACTTTGCACTTTTTAAAAACGGTTTGACCGGATATCAAATACCCAGTTCCTCATTTCTGGCAGCATGGTTTGAATTAAAGGAGGAATCAAGGCCACTGTGTTCATCCAAATAGTTTTCTTTCTCCAACGCAATAATCTTATTTCTTTCTTCTTTCTAAAGATAAAAGGCACATACAATGATATTCCCTTATACATTTTCCTTCATCATTTCCCACGGAGTTTCCTGTGGGATGAAGAATGGTTTGTTCTCATTTTAAAAATCAGCTTTGATCCTCATCTGGGAATTATGGTCAGCTAAAATGATGCATTTGATCTGAATCATTAAGAGTGGATGGAGATCAGAGAAGGTCAGGATGACAGAAACAATGTTCAAGATAACAAATTCACAGGTCTGCACCTGCCTGAGTATATATTGAGTACTTTTGTGCCTACAAGCCAAATGTATTTAGGGAAACAAAATACTCCTCCCCCACAAACACCTGCTCACAAACACATTTAAAAGGGTATAAGATGTTAATCTTTGACTACAGTGAGAGGGAAAGAGAAAGTGTAAGTGAGCAATTGTTAGGCTAATCTGCTTTTAGTTCTGGATGTCACTCGCTGCTCACAATAAACCACAATAAAAATTGCAAGAGGATTTTGAACACTTTAGGGATGGAAGTAACACGGAAAAAGCAGCTGGAAATTAATAGACATAAAGAAAATGAGTGACATGATAACAAAAAAATAAAGTAATGAATGTGATGCCAGTGAATCAATAACAACATTAACAAGTTTACAAATATCTATGTATATTACCGTATTTTTTGGCCCATAGGGCGCACCGGCCCATAGGACGCACCTAGTTTTTTTGGGGGGGGATAAAGAAAAACATTTTTATTCCCCCCCCCCAGGCACGGGGCTGGGGAAGCCTGAGCTTCCCCCGACCCCAGCTCCCAGAACAGGCAGCTCTCCGCAAGCCGTGAGAGAGCTGCGCGAAGTCGCCCCATAGGATGCACACACATTTCCCCTTCATTTTTGGGCGAAAAATATGATATGTAAAAAATATATATCTTAGAATAAAAAGCTATTAAGATTTTAAATATTATTTATAGCATTTATATACCACTTTGGTTGCAATTGCACCACTCAGGCCAACGTACAACAATTCAAAAACATCAGCAAATTAATAATGATGATAATGATGATGATAATAATAAATATTTTATTATACCCCACCCATCTGGCTATGGTATAAACACATATAAAAACATAGTAAAACATCAAACATTAAAAACTTCCCGATACATGGCTGCCTTCTAAAAGTTGTGTAGTTTTCACCCCCCCCAAAAAAAATCATTGCATTAAAGAAAGCAAAACAAAACATAAACCAAAACATTTAAAACAACTATATATAATCAATTTTAAATCCACATTCTGGGATTACTTGAATCCCCCAATTTCCCTCCACTACCTCCCTTGGTTCCTTTGTATTATCTTCATTTATGCATGTCAATAAAATCTTTATCTCTAATTACCTCCAAGTTTACACGTTATATATAACATTACAAGTGTTTTTAAAAATCCTGCTAATGTGTTAAATTGCATACACTGCTTTTGTAAATATGCAATAAACGTTTCCCATTATTTTTTATATATGTTGTCATCTTGATTTTTAAGTTTCCCAGTTAATTTAGCCATTTCCGCATTAACTTAATTTGCCAATCTTCCTTAGTGAAGACATCTTCTTTCCAGTGTTGGGCTAACAATGTGTGCGGCCATTGTTGCATACGTGAACAAATTCTTATATTCTTTACCCTAATAAAGGTAAAGCTTCTGGTTTTTTAACAAAGGTTATTTTTAACATTTTCTTCAATTTGTTATATATCATTTCACAAAATATTTTAATGACCTTACGTTGCTACCAAATATGATAAAACGTACCTTCTACTGCTTTACATTTCCAACACTTAATTTTTCTTGTTTTATACATTTTTGCCAATTTAACCATTGTTAAATACCACCTATACATCATTTTCATGTAATTCTCTTTAAGTAAGGTACAGGCTGTGAATTTTATATCATTCTTCCATAGTCTTTCCAGTCTGAAATCTGTATATTACGTCCCACATCTTTTGCCCTGGTTTCCCATTCTAATTAATATTATACATATTTGATAGTAATTTAGTATCACTTTCTATTATTTCTCTCTGGAAATTTGAAATTTCATCTTTTTATTATTTTTAATTGGAAATATTGTAGTCAGTTATCTTTCCTTTTACTTCTTGAAATTCCTTCAATTTTAATTGATTATCTATTTCCGTTAACAGCTCTCTATATGTTGCCCAATTATGTTTCATATTTACTTTTTTCATGGATATTGCTTCCAGCAGGGAAAGCCACCATAATGTTTTTTGTTCTAACAAATCTTTATATTTCCCCCAAACTTAAAAAAATCACATTTCTTATTATATGACTGGAAGCTTTTATGTACTTTTGCCTTCTGGTACCACAAGTACGCATGCCAACCAAGTCTATTACCATGTCCTACTAGATCTAGTAATTCTGTGTTTTTTAATGTTATCCAATCCTGGATCCAGCAAATGCAAAAAGCTTCATAATATAATTTTTTATCTGGCTGATGTCCTGCCACCATGAAAGAGGAGAAGCTACCTCTTCTTTAAGATCTGTTAATAATTTATATTTTATTCTTGGCTTATCACCTCTCCAGATAAATTCTGCCACTCTTTGAAGCAACTCACATTGCTTATCACTGGGATTGATTGAAACAAAAATAACATTCATTCATCCCCAAAGATTTATTCATCCCCAAATCCCTAAATTCCTTTTTTTATTTCCATATTTTTTCATAATTATCTTTGAATATATTTATATATAATATATTCAAAAGTTGTGTAGCTCTTTATCTCCTTGACATCTGATGGGAGGGTGTTCCACAGGATGGGCAGGCCCTCTGGCTGGTTCCCTGTAACTTGGCTTCTTGCAGTGAGGGAACCACCAGAGGAGGACCTGTGTGTCCCGGCTGAGCAATGGGGGTGGAGACAGGGCCTATACAGGGCCAACACTGTTCAGGGCTTTAAAGGTCAGCATCAACACTTTGTTTTTGTTTTTTTAATAATTTTTATTAGTTTTCTTTTCTAACAACAAATATCAAAATCATTTCCAAACATACATTCTACATCCCCCCCCCCTTCCCGTTGACTTTCTTCAGCTTCCCCTCTGGTTTGTTACATTAAATGATACAATCTGCTATTCCTTATCTGTCAAAACGTTATTACAATGTTATTCATTCATTTTGTTAAGTAAAGTTGTGAGTGTTTATTCAAATCCTGCTACCGAGTCCATTTCTTTCAGTTGTTTCTGCAGATAGTTTATGAAAGGTTCCCATTCTTTTTTTAAATCACTGTCTTTTTCATGTAGCTTATCTGTTAGCTTTGCTAATTCCGCATAGTTCATCAATTTTTCCTGCCATTGTGCTTTTGAAGGTATTTCTCCAGTCTTCCAGTTTTGTGCTATTAGGATTCTTGCCGCTGTTGTCGCATACATGAATATTTTCCATTCCTCATTCGGCAGTCCTTGATCAGAAATACCTAGTAAAAATGCTTCTGGTTTTTGAACAAACGTCATTTTAATTTTTTTTTCCCCAGTTCGGAATGTAGTATTATAAAAAAGGGAGATGATATATAACGAGCACCAACACTTTGAATTGTGCTTGGAAATTTACTGGGGGCCAGTGGAGATCCTTTAGTGCTATATGGTCCCAGCGGCTGCTCCCAGTCACCAGTCTAGCTGTCGCATTCTGAATTAGTTGCAGTTTCCAAGTCATCTTCAAAGGTAGTAAGTGGGGAATAAAAATGGGGTCCCTTCAAGGGGTTCAGCTTCTTAAGTAAGACTGGACCTTAGGAGAGAGCGTACCTTTTAAGGCTCAAAGCTGTCAGGAAGTGAACAGATTTCATCCTTGTCTGACAAAAATTACAGATGACGTTGGTGTGATTACGTTTCATGGGGGTGGGGTGGGGGATCCAAAGCTTTACAAAATGAGAAGAGATGAGGCTCTGAAGTGAAGCACACTGTCAGACCAAACCTGAGACAATGCAACCCTCTATAGAAGTCAAGGCAGGTTCCGAAGCAAAAACTTTCTTCTTTGTGTAACTCCACCAAAAAGGCACTTGATATAATAACGATTTACCCGACCTTCATCACAGTATTTCTCATAGAGTGGCCTAATGGGTGGATGAAACACATTGGTTATTTTGCATTTGTCCAATGCTACAGAGTTATTAAAAGAAAATAGTTCTGCAAGACTGAATTTGGCAACAGGAAGACTGGCCACAAAGTGCTACAGCTGTGCACCCAAACAAGTCAAGGCCAATGGGGGGGGGGAGATCCAGCCATTCCTCGAGTCGGGCTGACAAAGCCTGGGATCACCATGGTGATCCAGAGCAATCTGGGGCTTTCATGGTGGCAGGACATCAGGCAAAAAGAAGGAGACACCACAATAAGAGGGACGTACCCAACCAGTTGCGTCTTTCTGGGGGAAAAATAGTGGTGGAGTGGATGCCTTTGGATGCAGGGGGGCAGGCTTTCCCACCTGACACTTAAATGCTATTTAATATGCAATGTACTGGTCTGAATGTACCCCTTTTTCACCACCTAACAGAGTTTCTACTGAAGGTTCTGATTAAGTAATATTTTTCAGCCATCTTTTATTTGTTTGTTTGTGTGTTTGTTTCTAGAAAAAAAGGAGCTGATGCTACTCACCAAGCAGTCATGTCCTTTGTACTGTTGACAATTGTCTTAACACAGAGAGCATCATCTGTGATATTATCATCTAGGAAGTCTGTTTGGAAGTTAATGAGAATGAGTTAATGAAGAATCCATCCAAGACAAAGCCTGTTGGGTTGAAATAAACGACAGACGAATGACAAGTGTCATATGGGAGGCATCTCTCGAGCATGTCTCGGGGAGTCCCTTTTATTGAATATTACAGCATTGCCACATATGTGCTTGCTGCTGATTGGTTAACACAAATACAATGCAAGGGTTCCATATAGGCATTAATCATCAATAGATTAAAGGTTGGGAAAGGGAACACAGAATTGGACAGGTGTGAAAACCTCATATTAAACTATTACTAGTGATTGATATAGCAAGACTTAAAAGAACATAACTATCACATTCCATAGATGTGGTCAACCATGCATTAAGAACAGGTCAGGGTACGATGTTTCATGAACTCAATGTGAACTAAACATTCTAGGGTGGGTGAAGAAAAGAATGCTTCAGCTTAGAGCGGTTCGCCAGACTCATGTGCAGAAGGAAAACTTCCCATCAAAAGCCCAACTAAAACCCCAAATACAGTGTTATGAGTTTGTGGGGGTGAGACTCTCCTAAATTCCTGGACCCAGCAAGGGTTGAAATATACTGGTAAGCCAGACTAGCTTCTTTGTTAGGAGACAAGACATTAAGAAAACAAAGGAAAGGTAACGGGCCATGAAGGAAGCCAAGGAGAGGGGGCTCTGTGCCAGATGTTAATTGGGTGGGGCCCCTCCTCCAGTTCCCAGTTTGGAGATTAGAGTTGAGTTGGCTGTGATGTGACTGGTGGAGGCGGGAGGTTGCAGGCTGGAAAAGGTGGAGGCAGAGCACAATGTGTTTTGATCCAAGGCTGTGCCTGTGGGAGAAGCAAGACCATCTTGTGATGGTGATGCTGTGAGCCCCTCCATCGTAGCCTCAGGTTGTAATTGGTTAAAAAAAAAAGGTAAATGACCCCCTAATGTTATGTACAATAAACAGTTATGTATTATGTTTACTGTACATAAGGATTAGAATATTGTATTGTGTTGTCTTGTCTTGTCTTGTCTTGTCTTGTATTAGGATATTCATGGGGTAAATATTTAATGCATAATTAAGCATATATGTTTTATATATAGGATAATATATCTAATTTTTTTCATGGGGTAAATCAGTTAATGTACTATATACATTTAGCCCACAAAGGCGACTATGGGGCGCTGAGGGAGCTGGTGTTTCTGGGTCATGTGGCTAGCAGGACTAAACTGCTTCTGGAGCAACGGAACACCATGATGGAAGCCATCATGCAGTACTTATTCATCTACTTGCACTGGTGTGCTTTCAAACTGCTAGGTTGGCAGAAGCCGGGACCCTGTCATGCAGATTCAAATCGCTGACCTTCCAATCAGCAAGCCCAAGAGGCTCAGTGGTTTAAGATCACAGCGCCACCCGCATCCCTTATATGCATTTCTTGATGAGGAGCATGGAGATGGTGTGTGTTGCACATTAGATCAACCAATTAAAGCACACATGGGAGAAGATGTTCTCATTCCAGTTTTCCTTCTAGACTATATGCCAAGCAAAGATGAAAGTGGCCTGTTGCTCTTAGAAACTCACTAGTTAGACCAGCAAGCAGTAGCTCACTGTCAAACACAGTCCCCTTCTGACAGACAGAGAGGATTCTGAAAGGGAGGGGGGAGAACCAGAGATGACAGGCAGCGAGGAAGGTGAAGGGGAGGGGGAAGCAATGGAAATAGCAATAGAAAGAGCAATAGAAATCTAGTGCCTTAACACAGTGAGAGCGAGAGGGACTTGTCTTGCTCAGGAATGCAGCCTGGCAGTTCTGATAGGAACACAGAGTGGAGAGAACAAGATGCAGCAGAAGAAGGGGGAGGACAAGAAAGCCCCCAAAGCAGGCCTTTGAATGTCTAGCAGAAAAGCATCAAACAGGGAAAAGGAGGAAGGGGTGGAGAGTGTGATGTTTCCGCCGGAAGAGGGTAGATCTGACAGCTGATGAATGATTGAATGAAGCTCAGACTGTTGAACCCGATAATTACTAAATAAATCTAAGTAATAAAACTGTTGGAGGTTGCATCTTGTGTGGAAGAGATTACCAAACCTGACAGGAGAGTTCAAAACTTTCTCCACACAGGCACCACAATATAAAATCATTTCCAATTAGAGTTAAGATCACTTATTGTTTTATGTAATGTAGATTTTTTAAAAAGAGAGAATTACCAAATCAATAAATTGGGCTTAAAAAGGTAAAGGGACCCCTGACCATTAGGTCCAGTCATGACCGACTTTGGGGTTGCGGCGCTCATCTCGCTTTACTGGCTGAGGGAGCCGGCATACAGCTTCCGGGTCATGTGGCCAGCATGACTAAGCCACTTCTGGCGAACCAGAGCAGCGCACGGAAACGCCGTTTACCTTCCCACTGGAGCAGTACCTATTTATCTACTTGCACTTTTAATGTGCTTTCGAACTGCAAGGTTGGCAGGAGCAGGGACCGAGCAACAGGAGCTCACCCTGTCGCAGGGATTCCAACCGCCGAC
Source organism: Podarcis vaucheri (assembly GCF_965113315.1). Taxonomy (NCBI): domain Eukaryota; kingdom Metazoa; phylum Chordata; class Lepidosauria; order Squamata; family Lacertidae; genus Podarcis; species Podarcis vaucheri. The sequence goes on from NC_138755.1 coordinate 491,842, forward strand.
CTTCTGATCGGCAAGTCCTAGGCTCTGTGGTTTAACCCACAGTGCCACCCGCGTCCTCAAATTGTGCTTATTTATTGTTAATTAATGGCTTGGGACCATCTTGGAAGAATTATCACCTTTCCTGTGAGTTTGCCTGTGCATTTAGATCTTTCTATGGAAGCTTGTTTATGTGCTTCCCCACAAGAGTTGGGTTGGTGGCCATACTGAGACTCTATATCTGCCTAGGGGAGCCCGGTTTTCCTCCTTCATCACTTCATGAAGGCCTTTCTTTTCCAGCAAGTATCTGGCCTGTATAATTTATTTCTGTAATCTCCTAAAGTGGTTAGTCATTAACAATTTTTATCTGCTGTACCTGCATCTCTTTTTTTAATGTGATTTTTAGTTAATGTTTTATTGACTGGTGGTTTTTAACATTGTAAGCCAAGCCATTTTAGGTATTGGAAGGCAGAATAGAAATAGTTTTAATAAATTAATAAACAAACAAATAAATTGGGAGAAACAATCTTTAATGTAACCAGTCTTTAGCTAGTAAATAATCCAAACATTCTTTAACCAGAAATTTTGTCTGTATGAGACTTGGTTTCTGAACAAGGGTTAATTTTCCCCAGGACAGTTCCCTAAAGCAACATCTGTTAAATATATGAAATATAATGCAGCGAGGGAATGCAGTGCCTTTTCCTCGATGCTGAGATAGCACAACCAGAAAGAAAGAAAGAAAGAAAGAAAGAAAGAAAGAAAGAAAGAAAGAAAGAAAGAAAGAAAGCTCTTTTCTTGGATCTCAGAAGTCACTCACTGTCACAGAGTGTGTGGCATTTATTCTGAGAGGAGTGCCTCCCGTTATCACACCACTCAAGGCCACTTAGCTGGAATATTCCATAGCGTGGGACACCATCTATATTCTCATAGTAGAATGTGTCGAGTTTGCTTGACTGATCAGCTGCACAGAGATCTAGTAGGAAAGCATAACATGACAATCAGGAACGTACAGGGATGTATTTTGTTTCCTAAAACAATTTCAGAAATATTAAAATAGAAAAATGTGGTTATTTGGCTTAGTCAAATTTCAGCCTCAGCCTTGATTTCAACACTTTGAAAATGCTGTCTTCAACAATTCTCAATTGTGATTTATTGATTCAAACTTCAGTTTTCCTTGTACACCATTGGCAAACAGCAAGCAGTGCTTATAAACTAACAAATAACTTCTAACATGTTTGTGATGTCTCTAAAACATTTCAAATTTCTCAAATGACTCCTTTGAACCTTGCTAGTTTTATGGATTCTTAGTTTCCAAATTTGCCACATTCTTTGAAAACTTTCACCACTCTCAAGCATCAAAGAAACATTCTGAACAATGTCAGAATACATGGGAATACACCATTCAGGAAAAGAAAAGAAAATGAAGAAAAAACAACAATCAAATTGGACCAAATTAATTTATTACAATGGAAAGGTTTGATCACCCAAACAGGCAAAACTCACACTGTTCTGCAAAGATGCCTTTAAATGGATCCAGTCCCAAAGGCTTCAGTGCGTAGTAGAAGTCACAAATGCTGTATACTTTGGCCTCATATGCTATTGCTATGAGTAGGCAGAATAAGGCAAAGGTGACAACCTTCATTGCTGCAGGTATGTGGAAAGGTCCAAGGAGTCCAAGGGCTTTTATAGTCTGTGGCTCTGCAAATAACATTTGTGTGTTATTGCAGAGGACTTAATGGTTGATGCCAGAGCTGTTGGCTGGCACTTCTGTGGGCAGCTCTAGATCTTACAACCATTGTAGGAAACATTGGCTTTTGGACACCCACAACACATATTCACTGGTGTTCTTTTGTGGATATTTGTATTTATATGGTCTATTTGCCAGTATATTTTATATTTGTGTGTGGGCATTTTTTTAAGAAAAAAGAAAAAACAATAGTAAAAGAAGAAATGGAGCTAAGCACCACACATGCCTTCCTCTAAAGAATCCTGACATCCTAGTTAGAAATGCTAGGAATTGTAGCTCTGTGAGGGGTAAACCACTGAAAAAGACACTGCAATAACTTAAGGGACACTGTAAGTCCGCTAGGTCCTCGTATGGTTCCCTTGGTCAGAGAGGAGTAAAAACGGACACCAACCAGAGTAACCTGAAGTGAAGTGGCCAAGAAGCCTGACCTGCTATAGCAGGGTCCTACCTAATCCAACAGGGAGAAAGGCAAGACCCTGAACAAAAGAAGACATTGACTTTTAAAAGTTCCCCCATATCCCAGAATACAGTTCAGACATGGTCATCAATACATCATTGCTGGTCCAGGGGTTGTAACCTGACTTTCCTCCCTCCTCCTGACCTTCACCACACACCCATTGATGACAGAAAACAAAGCTATTTACCCTCCAGCTAAGTAAATCACAGTCTCTTTGTGTCCTGGTCTGAATCCATTCCTGGTTCACCACATCACCTTTGTGATTGTGATGGGTGGCAGTTTGACACCTGGACTTGACACTCTCACTAGGGCAAGGTTCGTGACTGCACGCCTTGGGATCCATGGCTTCTAGAGTCATATTTCCCAATCCTTTTTCTGAGTGGAACAAAAGTGGAATGGAGAAGATTTGGTGGTCAGCTGATCTTTTGTGAATATATATTAGTTACCTTAGTCTGCAACCATCTGCAAAATGCCTTCACCTAGACAGGAAGTAATTAATAAAAGTTGCTACAGTGAAGCCTTGCTGGCTTGGTAAGGTTTTCTCCCTTGACAGAAAGGGTTGAATGGAAAGGAGTGCAATGTAAGGCTGCAGTACCAGTGATATGTACCCTAGGTGGTGCTGTTTGCTAACGTTGATTGGTCAAAGCTTGACAGATCATTTTGAATACAGTGTTTTGCACAAACAGTCTACCCACATTATTGAATCAGTGGCGCTTCTCCTGTGATCAATTGGTGGTACTGGCTGCCCTTATGTACGGGGGCTGTGTAATAACCAAGTCTTACCTTAGGCTAATAGCAGGTAAGTGTTCATAACAGGTAAGTGAGACAACTTCATGGTTTTCTTATGTGTAAAACCTGAATGGGATTACAGAGTGCTAATAGTTCTTCTTCTGCTTCCTCCCAACAGGTGTGATATTGCTGGAGGCACTATTTGTTTTTCCTGTTTGGAACAAGTCTGGGCACATCCTAGTGTTTTGCATAATCATTTATGCTTGAGCCCACATCCTTGCTGATGTGTGAATAAAATGTGTGTTTTTTCCTTATCACCGCCCCACTGTTATTTGTTATTTTGTCTTGCTTGTGTGACCCTTTTAACAGAAACAATATTAAGGAGACAGGCATGGCTACAAACATGTTAGAATCTATGGGTTGATTCCCTGCAATAAATTAGAACCTTGCAAATGTTCTTCCAATGGCATAACTGAACATTACCATACAAAAATTCAAAAGGTCAACCCCCCTTTCCCTCCATTTAGAACGCCACAGTTCCTAGGATGGTAGGGGTGAATTATGTGCTTTAAACGTATGGTGTGTCTAAGAGCAATAAATTAGTGGCAATTGGAACACAAGCTGAGGAGATGCCATACAGAATCAGAATTCAAAATGATCTTAACAGATCAGAGACTTGGGCCCAAGCTGACAAAACAAATTTTCATAAGGACAAATGTAAGGTTCTGAACTTAGGCAGGAAGAACCAGATGCACAAATATAAGATGGGGGACACCTGGCTTACTAGCAGTACATGTGAAAAGGATCTCAGGGTCGTGGTGGACCACAAGCTTAACATGAGTAAACAGTGTGATGCAGTAGCAAAAGAAGGGCATGCTATTCTAGGTTTCATCAACAGAAGTCTAGTGTCCAGATCAAGGGAAGTAATAAAGGTAAAGGTAAAGGGACCCCTGACCATTAGGTCCAGTTGTGACTGACTCTGGAGTTGTGGCGCTCATCTCGCTTTATTGGCTGAGGGAGGCTGGCGTATAGCTTCCAGGTCATGTGGCCAGCATGACTAAGCCGCTTCTGTCGAACCAGAGCAGCGCACAGAAATGCCATTTACCTTCCCGCCGGAGCGGTACCTATTTATCTACTTGCACTTTGACATGCTTTTGAACTGCTAGGTTGGCAGGAGCAGGGGACTGAGCAACGGGAGCTCCCCCGTCACAGGGATTCGAACTGCTGACCTTCTGATCAGCAAGTCCTAGGCTCTGATCGGCAAGTCCACAGCGCCACCTATGTCCCTTAATAGGGAAGTAATAGTACTACTCTATTCTGCCTTGGTCAGACCACACTTGGAATACGGTGTCCACATGTGCAGAGGAGAGCGACCAAGGTGGATGGTCAAGGGTCTGGAAAGCAAGCTGGAAAACAGTTGAAGGAGTTGAGAATGTTTAACCTGGAAAGGAGGAGATTGAGAGGAGATGAGAGCAATCTTCAAATATCTGAAGGGCTGTCACAAGGAAGATGAAGCAAGCTTGTTTTCTCCTTCTCTGGAGGGTAGGGGCTCAAACCAAATGCTTCAAGTTACGAGAAAAGTGATTTCAACTAAACAAATTGAAAAATTTCTGACAGTAAGAGCTGTTCGACAGTGGAACAGACTCCCTCAGGAGGTTGTGGACTCTCCTTCCTTGGAGGTTTTTAGAAGATGTTGGATGGCCATATGGATGCTCTAGCTGATATTCCTGCATTGCAGGGGTTGGACTAGATGACCCTTGGGTCCCTTCCAACTCTATGAGGGAATCCGGAGGGCATCAGGTTAGGGAAGGCTATGCTAAGATGACTGTACACTATTAATTCCATGGCCAGCATTTGTGGGCAGTGGTCAAACTGGATTGGTGAAATATCCTTTATGTGTTATGTGGTCCTAAGTTACGAAACGGAAGTTGCACTTGCACTGAGGATGGGAATGCAAAGAATTATTAAGTAGAATTATTAAATAGAATTAAGACTACTTGGGGAAGCCTCTACCCACTGATCATAATGGAGGAGAGAGAGATAAGTTGCATCTAATTTTTTATTGATAATTCAAGCAGAGAAATCAAAAGAGCAGCAAAGAGCAGCAAGAGCTGCAGGTCTTCTTCCTTCCCTATGTCATCCCAGTCCTACTCAGCAAATGAAGGAAGTGCCATTTCCCAGTTTGTTAGTTGAGCCTACATTGCGGTGGAGTCAGAGAGCCTTGCTAGTTATTACTAACTCATCTCCTTCGTCTCAACATGACATAACCAGACTATTTTATCAGGATTGAATCTGACAGGCTTCCTTTTCTTCATGGCTCTGGAGTGGCCGTGTGTTGTTAGGAAGCCTTTGTATTACATAGTTCAGAAGAGCTATGAAGTTCTGAAATGTTGTAAAGCAAGGGCTTCCCTCTTCAAGTGCTAGCAGGTGAAGAGTGCCATCAGCAGGAATTGGAAGGTTTGATTATGAAGGGCCAGTAGGAATGAGATCTCAGAAACCACAACTGCCAAGGAAGAATTGTCTTCTTGTACTACACCTTCTTGTGAAGGTTGTCCGGATCCTAAGAATGTAGAAAGAAGAAAATCAACATTCCTTGGATTTCCTTCAAACAGGTACATATCAAATGATCCAAATACATATATTGTTGCCACGGTTCTGGAAATACAAAATTTCACCTTGACATAGGAATGAACCTAAAATTTGGAATGCAGATAGTTTGTGGTTCAAGCAGGAGTAACCTTTTCACACAATGCAGGATTAAACCTATAGACTTGCTGCCAAAAAGTGAAGCAATGGGCATGACTGATGTGCCTGCAAAGGATGCCTGGGGTGTAGAAAGTAGATAAAAGCTTTATTCCCTCTTGCATAATACTGACACTCAGGCTCATCCAGTGCAACTGAAGTGGGCTTCTAAGGTCATAGTGGATTGCACTGGGGTGGGCTATTTGGGATGCCATGTCTCTTGGGGACAGGCTAGCTATGGCTGCCTCCTTGTTAGAGACCTCTCCTCACAATCTGAGCCTATTCTGAGCAGATCTTGACTGGTTGCAGAACAGATGCTGCCTCTTAAAGTTGTGCAGGCAAGGATCCCAATAGTTCAGGGCAAGGCTAAGAGACCCCTCCCTTCCTTAATTCATGAGTTACCTTACTCTCATCTTCCCTTTCTGTTGTGGTTTTGAAATTTTGTAAGCCTGCAGGTAGGGACTGTCTTGATTTAACGGATTGTATGTAAACTGCTCTGGAAGCCTTTTGGCTGAAGAGAGGGGTAACAACAACAATGTTGAAGACACAAAGAACCCTTTCTTAGTAGGGTTTCTCATCATGACGAGGCTTCAAAGCATGTTTAGCCTAATAAATTTAGAAACTTC